>NC_072473.1:47908856-48221682 GCF_027574615.1 Eptesicus fuscus
TGCATCATGCTTGGTTCCCTTCTCCAGCTGCCATGGGAGATGAAAGCTGAATCCTTAAGAGGTAGGCTTGGGTACATAGGTTGTGCAACTTGGTGAGCAATGTGCCCCCTCTGCAACCACAGTAAGGCTTGCTCCTGAGGCAAGCTCCTCAGGATACACATCTATTACAGGAGAGTATGTAAGGAAAATCATATTTAAGCATTGTTTAATCAAACAAAAAATCCTCAAAAAGGCTTGCTGTGTGACTTATGAAGAGTCATGACATGAAAACTGCAGGCTAGAAGGGCATCTTTGCAGCAATGCCACTCCCCAACTTCGCTGTGAGTTGTCATTGCCCCCTCATTTGTTTACACTGCTGAGACCACTTGTAAAATAATGTCTTCTCTTAAAGCAAAACATACAATCCGCTAAATGACCAAAGAAGAGCTCTCTAGAAGAACCTTCAATAGGAATATTTTCTGCACTTCAGGGGTGATTCTCTTTATAGAGGTAAAGTAGAGGATTTGGGAATAAGCTAGGAAATACAGGCTGAATTTAAAAGACAACATTATATCTAAATATGAAACTATGTCAAATCTCAGAGAGAAGGTAGGGGAGGGTGGAGGTAATGGGGAGAGATCAACCAAAGGACTTGTATGCATACATATAAGCTTAACCAATGGACACAGACAACAGGGGGGGGTGAGGGCATAAGTGAGGGGGTGGGGGGCAATTGGGGGATAAGGACACATATGCAATACCTTAATCAATAAAGAATATAAAAATACATGAAACTAAATGGATATATTCAAGAGTAATACTTTACTGTTGTGGATTCCATTGGAAACCTTATAATGCTGTTTGATTGACTATAAGTTTATTAATAAAGAACTTATGGTTTGAGTATTCATTAAAATCAGCCATTTTAGGTTTATATGGATACTAGAGGCCCAGTGCACGGGATTTGTGCACTGGTGGGGACGTGGCCTGTGGGGATCGGCCCTCTGTGGGAGCAGCCGCTAATCCCAGTCAGCTGAGTGGGAGCAGCTGCTAATCCCGGTCAGCTGAGTGGCACTCCCACTGTGGGAGCGAACTGACCACCAGGCGGCAGCTCCTGCATTGAGCGTCTGCACCCTGGTGGTAAGTGCATGTCATAGCGACTGGTCGACTGGTCATTCTGGTCATTCCGCCATTCAGTCGCTGGGCTTTTATTATATAGGATGTGAGGATCTGTGTTCACTATCCTCAGCCTTCACTGCAGGTTGTAGTTGGCAGTGACACAGGCTAAACATTAAGTAAGAGTGTAAACTCTACAGATATTTCTCATACTAGGCAAACACATTATAGAAAAATCACATTTATACAAGGATTTAGGGAGCCATTATCTTCATTTTCATTTTCTTGAAGGATTTTGAATAAGTTTTCTATTAAATAGGAAGCTCCCTGAATACATTTCAAATACAGTTTGATTTATATAGATTTTAATTCTCTAGGAATTGTATAAGAAATTCATAATTCTGGAACTTATTGAGAAAATGTGTTTCCTTTTGTACATTTGACATTCTTAAGAGATTGTAAAATGAATTGATTTCATATTATATCATGATTCCTGTTGATTTCTTGTTTTAGCAATATTCCTCAAGAAAATTTTCTTTAATCTTCTATGTATGATGGGTAAAACTAAAAATGCATCCATTTAAATTATGCCAGTATCAACAAGTTATAAAGATGTTTGTGATATTCTTATCACTGTAGAGCTTTGAGAATGTCTTAAAATGAATAGTTAGTTACCTCTACCAACTGTGTTTCATTGAGTCATTACTAACAACTGGTTTTTAGTATCTCTTGTTTTGGCAGTATAGCATTGTGAGTAAATGGAAAGTTAACAAAGCCCAAGGAAATGCTACTCTAGAATTTCTATCTTTTTAAGTAAAATAGTGACAAGGAAAAAGAATATAATGTAACTACCTGAAAAGTCTAAATATAACTGTTTTACTTTGATAATGCTATTCTAACTCTATCTACTTCAGTTTATTCCCAGCTGATTTAGGAATCAATGTTCCAGTGTTTCATCACTGTTAATACTATTGTTTTATTTCTTCCTTTGGTTCTTAAAAGTCAGTGTTTTAAAGTCCCTTAGTCACACTCCTTTATATTTGATTTTTTTAACCTTTGTTACTTTTTCATTAAAGCTCAAGTCAATTTTCTGAAATAGAGTTTTTTAGCTTCTTCTCTGGATTTTTTTCCTTACTTGACTTTCTGAACTTCTTAGACTAGTGGCTTTGGGTCTCTTATAATCAGTCCCAGTAATAAGTTCATTTAAGTGATGTCTCAACAATCCCTTTTTTTTTTTAAAAGATCCAGACTACTTTGTTAAACAGGCAACAGGATATTAAGCAATTTCATAAAACAAAGAGAAATGCACATGAATTTTTTCTCAGTGTGTTTTTCCTCAAAAAGTAATCTAATATCTTTTATAACATTGAACATACTTTTGCAACTTACAGATAGGTGATTTTCATTTTAAAAGGCATATTTAAGGAAGTAATTAATTAGGTTTTTCATATTAATCTTTTAAAAAGTCATTGTTTTTGTTTATTCACTTAATTCCAGGCATCACAAGCCTGTAACCATAGAGAACTAAAGAATGATTTGGGTTATTTTAAGTCTTTGTTAAACTATTGGAAGTGAACTATTCCCAATGTAATGGACAAGTTATGGATAATTGGAACTGTTTAGCCATAATGTATTGGTCAAGAACAGATCCCCTGAATAAGCAGGTCTTTATTTATTATTATATAATGAAAATGAAAAAAAATAACCTGAAAATATTTTAATCAGAAAAGCATTTGTAGCTTAGCATTAACAAACCAAATCAAACAGAAAAACTTACAGTGGTGGTTGCTTTATTTTAAACTACAACAAAAGCTTACTACAAAATCTTTGATTCAAATTTGTGTGAGAAACTTAAAATATTGGCTTATGGGATCAATTCAGTCTTCACTTTCTTCTTCCTACATACTGATAATTAGGAAATGAAAATCTTCCCTATTTTTTAAACTCTAGAGGGAAGATAGGGTGGAGGGAGGTAGAAGGGGGTAAAGGGGAGATAAATGGTAATGGAAGGAGATTTGACTTGGGATGGTAAACACAAAATACAATATATAGATGATGTATTGTAAGATTGTATACCTGAAACCTATATAATTTTATTAACCAATGTCACACCAATAAATTCAATAAAAACAAATAAATTCCTAAATAATTTTCCAGTATAGAATTCTATAGATTCCAATGGAAAACAGTTACCATTTCATCTCTGCACAAGTTGGGGCTTTGGTTTTAGACTAGAATATCTGTTAAATTAAAGTGAGCTTCACCAGTGCTTAAATATGACTCTTTTAAAATATTCTGAGCAGATTACTTTAAAGGTCTTAACTTGAAGACTTAAAGTACTGTGATAGGACTGTTGATGGATGCTGTTTTACAGCTAATGTTTCTTTAGTAAATCAATATTTAGAAAACCCTTATAATGAATATTGACAACAGAGAAATAAATTGAGCTTGAGAGGAAGAATCATGGCCTGCCACAGTCTGATTATTAAAAACATTTTACAAAGTTTATGGGATGATATAATCTACAAATACTATACAATGGAAGGCATAATCTTAATTTTATAAAATTACTTTCATACTTTAGTCTAATTCAGATGAAGATCATGTTAAATCTAAATGATTTTCTCTCTATGTTTAT
Source organism: Eptesicus fuscus (assembly GCF_027574615.1). Taxonomy (NCBI): domain Eukaryota; kingdom Metazoa; phylum Chordata; class Mammalia; order Chiroptera; family Vespertilionidae; genus Eptesicus; species Eptesicus fuscus. Next base: position 47,912,590 of record NC_072473.1, read on the forward strand.
TATTTTATTGTATGTTTCCCATGGAATTAACAAAATTAATGGGAAGACATTTGAATTCATTAGGTCATGAAATTTCTCATTTGGAGATGGATTTCAGAGAGGTGGCAGTTCCATCTACACCCTTAAATTTAAAAAAAATGAACCGTTTATTCTAATTACTGCATATAAAATCTTATATTTTCTCATCCTTTACTAATCCTAGTAATCTGGATTACCTTCCATCTTTTCCCTGTTTTTGCTCTAGGTTCTCTGATTTGTGAAAATGTTTTATTTTTTTTAAACATAAAGAAGGGGGAATAAAACACTATTAAGTTACTACTAGCATAAGTGAAATAGGTCTGACAAAGATAAAGACCATATAACTTTATATATGGAGTCCAAAAAAGCTGAACTTGCAGAAACAAAGAGAGAATGGTGGTTGCCAGAGCTGAATAGTGGGTGAGGTGAGAGATGTCATCTGAGGGTATAAGCTTTCAGTATAAGATGCATAAGTCCTGGGGATCTAATGTAAAGCATGGTGACTATAGTTAACAATACTGCATAATTACTTAAAGATAGCTAAGAGAATAAATCCTAAATGTTCTCAGAACAAAAAATGTAGTAATGATGTGAAGTGATGGAGATATTAACTAACCCTATTGTAGTCATCATTTCATAACATATACATGTATTAAATCATTGAGTTGTACACCTTAAACATTCACAATGCTGTATGTCAATTATATCTCAATAAAGCTGGTGGGGGTGGGGTGGGGAGTTATCACTAGCATAATATAGCTCAGTAGTTCTCAATGAGGTTAAGTTAGTCCTCTCTAATTCCAGGACATTTGGGTATGTCTGGAGATGTTTTTGTTACATCAGGGATGGATTAGTGCTCTTGGTATTTAGTGTAAAGGCCAGAGATGCTGTTAAATATCTTATAATGCAAAAAGCAGGCCCCCACAACAAAGAATTACCTGGCCACAAATGTCAACAGTGTGGAGATTGAGAAACCCTGGTATAATGGAATCCAAGAAACTTATAATCCAATCTCAACTCTACCACTAAATAACAAATCATTTAACACTTCTTTGGTGTTAATAAGACTTTTCATTGCAAAAATTATAGATTTAATTACATGATCTTTAAAGAATTTTCCAGCATCAAGAGCTTCTAAACCTATGAAACCTCATGATGGTCTCTTTTCTATCAAGGAGAGGGTTTCCTTGATGACTTCACTTTATTGTTTGTGTAGCCTTCCAGATGATGTATTTGTTTACTTTGTTTTTTAATTAATTTTTTTCAATCTATAATAATAAAAGAATAATATGCCAATTAGACCAGATGTCCTCCTGGACGACCTTCTGGATGAAGCCGGGGCTGCAAGGGAAGCCTGGGTCCCAGGTGCCAGAGGGAAGCTGGTGCCAGCAGCCATGGGAGGAAGGCCTACTCTTGCACGAATTTTGTGCATCAGGCCTCTAGTTAATATATAAAGCATTTTAAAACCTATTTTATACAAAGCTATATTGACTTAAATATCTGAATTTTAAAATACTTTGAAAGTTTACCTTGGCTTTCATATGCAATCAAACAAACAAACAAAAAACACTTTAAGTATATTGTAAGGGTTTCTGCCTTTTTTCAGGCTATGTGTATTCAGTTTTCTCACACGGCTCTGTAAGAAGCTAGCCAGATGGATAATTGGATTATCATGCCACATGATCTTCACAGACTCATTTTAAGCATACATATATTAGTGAACACCACACAATACATGCCATTTCCCTAGAGAAACTGGTTGTGTCATTTTCTGCAGAAATATCACTTGAAAAGTCAAATGTGGGGATCTTTTCTCAGGCAGTTTAAATAATGGAGAGGTCCCTAATTTGTACAGAAAAGTAAGGATTATTTTGAGAGCAGTTCTCTCTCTCTCTCTCTCTCTCTCTCTCTCTCTCTCTCTCTCTCTCTCTCTCTCTATCCCCCTCTCTCTCACTACTCTCAAGTATCGTTTTATGCACTAAAACAATAGCTAGGATTTATGCTGTGCCTTACAGCCACATCACACCCATTTTATAGGGGAACAAACAGAGGTCAATGACTTGCCCCAAAGTACATAGCTAGGAAGTAGTTTGCTCAGTGTGAAAATTTATTTAAAAAGTCATTTTTTATCCAATTGTAAGAAAGACTTCTGGCAATTCTTTTTAGCAGGGGTCAGCAAATTTTTCCTGCAGTGGCCCAGATAGTAATTATTTTAGGCTTTGTGGACCATGTGATCCCTGTCACAACTGCTCAACTTTGTTGTATCATAAAAGCTGCTACAGATAATACATAAACAAATGGTTATGGCTGTTTTCCAATATAACATTCAAAAAGTTAGGCTGGATTTGGCAAGCAGGCCATAGTTTGCCCATCCCTGCTTTTGAACTTTTCCTAAGGTCCCATGACCTTGCTTGGTATCTACATCCGCCCTCCCATTCACCCTTTGGTAACATAGCTGTTAAAAACAAAAAGTGCATTAGATACTTGTAGTAAAAACAGACTTATAACACTGGAATGCTCAGATTACCAGAAATTAACATCCTGAACTCTTACCACAGACTGGGCACTGATTTGTACTCTTCTAACCCCACCTTTGGCATCTTCACAAAAACTTGACACAGGCTTTTCAGAGGGGTATTTGATGCTGTAAGCAGAACAGTTGGCTCATATTGGCCTATGACTATCTACTCACTGCCATGGTAACTATTTTTCAGGTGAGTGGATGCACCACCCTTCCTACACAGAGATTTTTGCTAGTCATGGCATAGAAATTATAGCTATTACTTACTTTTAGGATAGATGTATTTGAGCAGGGCTGGCTGGAAGAGGAAAATATAATTATTCAGCTACTACTTTGTAATTGGATATGGATTCTTTTGGAATAAAATACAAATGGTTATGTATTTGTATTATCTTGGTGGACCAAATACACTTTTGGTGAAAGGAAGGTGGTTGCAAGGCACAGAACATTTGGACAAGATGTCGAAGTTCTAGATACCTTTACTATCAAGTTAACCACAGTGGTTATGGCTTTGGACAAGTCCCTTTTCCTCTGGGAGCCTTAGGTTATTCAACTTTGAGATGGGGATAATAATCTTAATTATCTCTTAGATCCCTTAGGGGTCTTCTATGAACTAAAGGGATAATGGATGTGAAATTGTCCAGCACTGCCACATGTAACTATGAGGAAAGAATTGAGATGTGTGTCATCAAGACAGTGGTCCAAAAAGTGCTGAAAATCTACTTCTTAAGTAACCTCTTATTGCATTTTTGCAGCACTTTGTAACAATTAGTTTTTATTCTGATTAGAAAAATAACCTTTGGCTGATTGATGAGTTCACTTAGAATAAGGTAAAGTATGAAATTATTTGGCTCCAACTAGAGTTACAACCCTTTTCTTAGCTACTCCCTATTCCTTTCTTTACCTCATATTTTCCCATTTTTTTCTAGTCAAGGCAAGGAATATCCTATTGTAATGTTAAGACAGTCATGATGATAATTTATTAATCAATAATTCCCTGAATGCCTAATTCTATAATGAACAGAGTAGAATCCTTGGTCTCTAGAGAGCTCAATCTAGATACATTCTCTCCAATATGTAACTACTAGCCAACGTGACTATGGAATACGTGAAACGTCACTAGTTCAAGTAGATATGTGAGGGAGAGGGTGGGAGATGGAGGGGATTAACCAGAGGAAGTTACCCAAAAAGACCAGAAAGGGGTACTAATTAGAGAAGAGAGCTATTTATAGTTAAGTAGGTGGGTAGTATGTGTGGTAGTACTTGTTCCTACATACTCTGCTTTTTACCTATTTGTGGATTTGGTGGATATAGTCTTAGCTCTAAGTTATATAGGTAATGGTGCTATGTATCTTTCATACTTTAGCAATGTAGAGTGTATACTTGCTCATCTATAAGAGTATAAGACAGTGGGAAATAATTTGGTTCATTGCTACATGCAAAGTGCAGGATGCTCAGAGGAAAGATGCACATCATAGTGAGTTCACCACTGAAATTAGACGTTGAGAATGGGTTTACTTTAAATGGCTGGTTAGGAAACTAGATTAAGGTTACTTAGTTCAAAAAACCCATTTCTATATCAGAAAGGATATATGCACCCCTATGTTCATAGTAGCACAATTTACAATAGCTAAGATTTGGAAACAGCCCAAGTGCCCAACAGCAGATGAGTGGTACAACTACACAATGGAATACTATGCTGCTGTAAAAAAGAAAGAACTCTAAACATCCACAACAGCATGGATAGATCTGGAGAGCATTATGCTAAGTGAAATAAGCCAGTCAGAGAAAGGTAAATATCACATGATCTCACTTATTTGTAGAATATAATGAATTACATAAACTGATGAACAAAAATAGATCTGGAGATATAGAAGCATCTAACAGACCATCAAACCTCAGAGGGAAAGCAGGGGAGGGTGGGAAGGGGAGTGAGAGATCAACCAAAGGACTTGTATGCATGCATATAAGCATAACTAATGGACACAGATAGTAGGGGGGGTAAGGGCATGTGCTGGGTGATGGGAGCAGCAGGGGAGAAGTCAATGGGGGGAGAAGAAGACATATGTAATACTTTAAACAATAAAGAATTTAAATTTAAAAAGCCCATTTTGAGCAATTATTTTTTTAATTTTATTTATTGATTTTAAAGAGAGACAAGAGAGAGGGAGGGGTGGAGGCAGGGAGGGAAGGAGGGAAGGAAGGAGGGAGGGTGAGAGAGATAGAGAGGAGAGAGAGATTTATTATTCTACTTAATTATGACTTGGTTGGTTGATTCTTATATGTGTTCTGATGGGGAAATCAAACTTACAACCCTGGTGTATCCGGACAATGCTCTAAAAATTGAGCTATCTGGCCAAGGCATTTTGAGCAATTTTTAAGTCACTAACAGAGTGTTTGAATGTTAAAGCCTATGTCTGTCTTCCAGTTACTAGAATGTAAGATCCTAAATGAGGGAGACAATTTTTTTATTATTATTCTCTGAACCCACACTTACCCTTATAACCTTGTGCCTAGTCCAGTGCCTGGTGCCAAAGAGATGCTCAATAAATATTTCTTCTACAGTAAAAATAATAGGTGTCCACAAAGTTTACTTTTGACAAATGAAGATTTTTTTTAATTTTTAAAAACTTATTTTATTGTTGAGAGTATCACAGATATCCCTCATTGTCCCCCCTTTGTACCCCTTTACCCATCTCCCACCACACCACTCAGGCCTTCAACTGTTATTGCCTTTGTCCACAGGCTATGTATATTTACTTACAAGTTCTTTGGTTAATCTCTTCCCGCCCTCCTTCCAACCTTGCCTCTGAGATCTGTCAGATGTCTGTTTCATGAATCCATGCCTGTGGTCCTATCTTTTTCATCAATTTATTTTGTTCATTAGATTCCACATATGAGCGAGATCATGTGATATTTGTCTTTCTCTGACTGGCTTATTTCACTTAGCATATTATTCTGCAGGTCCATCCATGCTGTCTCAAATGGTAAGAGATCCTTCTTTTTACAACTGCTGATGAGCACTTAAGCTGTTTCCAGATCTTAGCTATTGTAAATAATGCCGCTATGAACATAGGGGTGCATATATTCTTTCTGATTTGTGTTTCAGGTTTCTTAGGATATATTCCTAGAAGTGGGATCATGGGATCAAATGGCAGTTCCATTTTTAATTTTGGAAGAACTTCCGTTTTCCATAGTGGCTGCACCAGTTTGCATTCCCACCAGAAGTGTCCTATGGTTCCCTTTTCTCCACATCCTTGCCAGCACTTGTCATTTGTTGATTTGTTGATGGTAGCCATTCTGACAGGTGTGAAGTGATACCTCATCATGGTTTTAATTTGCCTCTCTCTGATTAGCAACTTTGGACATTTTTTTTCATATGTCTGTTGGCCATTTATATGTCTTCTTTGGAGAAATGTCTATGCAGGTCCTTTGACAATTTTTTAATTGGATTGTTTATCATCCTCTTGTTGAGTTGTATGAGTTATTTATATATTTTGGAAATTAATCCCTTATCAGATATATCACTGGCAAATATGTTTTCCCATACCATGGGTTCCCTTTGCATTTTGAGGATGGTTTCTTTTGCTGTGCAGAAGCTTTTTAATTTTATGTAGTCCCATTTATTTTTTCTTTGTTTCTCTTGCCGTAGGAGATGTATTGGCAAAAATTCTGTTACTTGAGGTGTCTGTGATTTCACTGATTATGTTTTCTTCTAGGATTTTTATGCTTAAATCAACTTTTAAGTCTTTTATCCATCTTGAGTTTATTCTTGTGTATGGTATAAGATGGTAGTCTAGTTTTATTTATTTTTTCATGCACCTGCCCAATTTTCTCAACACCAGTTATTGAAGAGACTGTCTCTACTCCATTGTATGCTCTTGCCTCCTTTGTCAAATATTAATTGACCATAATGGCATGAGTAGACTTCTGGGGTCTCTGTTCTGTTCCATTGATCTGCATTCCTGTTCTTGTGGCAGTACTGGGTTTTATAGTATATTTTGATATCCAGTATAGTGATCCCTCCAACATTGTTCCTCTTTCTCATGATTTCTCTTGCTACTTGGAATCTTTTTTGGTTCCATATAAATTTTTAGAATCTTTGTTCTAGTTCTGTGAAATATGCTGTTGTTATTTTAATAGGAATTGTGCTAAATTAATAGACTTCTTTGGGTAGTATGGCATTTTAATGATGTTAACTCTTTCAATCCATGAACATGGTATAATCTTCCACTTATTTGAATCTTCCTCTATTTCTTTTTTGTACCCTGTAATTTTCTGAGTATAGGCCTTTTACCTCCTTGGTTAAGTTTATTCCTTGGTATCTATTTTTGTTGTTGTTGCAATGGTAAATAGTATTATTTTTTAGTTTCTCTTTCTGGGAGTTCATTATTGGTGTATAAAAATGCCATTAATTTTCAGATGTTATTTTTTTATTCTGCTACCTTGCTGAATTCATTTATTAAATCTAGTAGTATTTTGGTGGAGTCAGGGTTTTCTATGTACAATATCATGTTATCTATGAATAATGAGAGTTTTACTTCATCTTTTCCAATTTGGATGCCTTTTATTTTTCCTTCTTGTCTGATTGCTGTGGCTAGGACTTCCAGACTGTGTTGAATAAGAGTGGTGAAAGTGGACAGCCTGTCTTGTTCCTGTTCTTAAGGGCAATGCTTTTAGCTTTTGCCCATTGATTAGGATGTGGCTATAGGTTTTTCATATATGCCCTTTATTATGTTGATGTATGTTCCCTTTATTCCCACTTTGCTGAGAGTTTTTATCAAAAAGGGTACTGGATTTTGTCAAATGCTGTTTCTGCATCTATTGATATGATCATGGGATTTTTGTGCTTCTTTTTGTTTATGTGATATATCACATTTATTGATTTGTGAATATTATACCAGCCTAGCATCCCTGGAATAAATCCCACTTGGTCATGGTGTGTGATGTTTATAATGTATTGCTGGATCCAATATTTTGCTGAAGATTTTAGCATCTATGTTCATCAGGATCTTGGTCTGCAATTTTCTTTCTTTATCTTATTTTGGAATTAGGTTTGGGAGTCTTCCCTCTTCTTGAATGTTCTGGAATAGTTAGAGGAGAATAGGTGTTAATTCTTCTTTGAATGATTGGCAAAACTCACCAGTAAATCCATGTGGTTCTGGACTTTTGTTTGCTGGGAGATTTTTTTTTTTTTATTACTTCTTTGATTTCACTACTTGTTATTGGCCTATTCAGGTTTTCTGATTCTTATTTAGATTTGGAAGATTGTATGTTTCTAGTAATTTGACCATTTCACTCAGTTTGTTGGCATATAGATGTTAATAGTATTTTCTTACAATTCTTTGTATTTCTGTGGTGGCAGTTGATATATCACCTCTTTCATTTCTGATTTTATTTATTTAGGTCTTCTCTCTTTGTTTCATGGTGAGTCTGACTAAAGGTTCATCAATCTTGTTTATTTTTTCAAAGAACCACCTCTTGGTTTCATAGATCTTTTTTGATGCTCTTTAGTCTCTGTGTCATTCATTTCCACTCTGATCTTTATTATTTCTTTCCTTCTACTTCTTCTGATCTTTTCTTGCTGTTCCTGTCCTAATTCTTTAACTTTTGGGATTAAATAGTTTATTATTTTTTTTCTAGTTTTTTGAGGTTGGCCTGTAGTGCTATGAACTTCCCTCTCAGGACTGCTTTCGCTGTGTCCCAAAGATTTGGGGTTGTTGTGTGTTCATTTCCTTTTGTTTTAATTTGCCCATTCTTATTTATTCCTTGATCTTATTGGTAAGCCATTCATTGTTTAATAACATGTTATTTAGCCTCTATCTGTTTGAATGCTTTTGAGTTTTTTTATTGAGTTGATTAAATGAATATAATTTAAAAGACATTTTTACCTCTTAGAACTACAAGTTGATTTTCAGAGATTTCTCAATACTAATTAATTTCAAAATAAGTTTGAAGCTAAATGACAAATCTGAGTGATTAATTTGTTTTATTTATTTATTTTGTCTCAAATATGATTATTACATGTTATTGCCTATAGAAATTGTTAGATAAATTATGGTATACTAATAATATGGAATACTATATAACCATTAAATCAGGCAAACATTCATATACTGACATACTATACTCTTGAGTGAAAAAAAGCAAATTTCAAATCAATATTTTTAGTATCATCTGACTTTTGTAAAAAGAAAATCACTACATTTGGATATACATATATGCCTGTTTATATATGTATAGAAAAAGCATGGCAGAATATACTGCAAGTTGTTAAAAGCAGATCCTCCTAAGGACTGGGCTGGAGGAGATTTGGGCCTCAGTTTTTATCTTATATGCTTTGTAATGTTGGATTTTTTTATTTAAAAATGATTGTGAATTACTTTTGCAAATATTTATAAAATTATTTGAAAATTCTAGTACTAACAATATAGCACTTCACTATAAGTTTTAAACAAAAATGAAAATAATTAGGAAGATAACCATCTCTAATTAAATTGGATATTTTGGGGACATATTTGTCTATTAGTTTAGAAATGGTCACTTGAAAAAGAAGATTATTCAACAAACTCTGCTTAGTTCTTATAATTTTTAAACTATATATTATAACTTTATTTTATTTTATTTTTTTATTGTTTAAAATATTACATATATAAGTACATATATCTCCTTTTTCCCCTCATTGACCTTCCCCCAGCCTCCCCTACCCCCTGTCGCATGCTCGTATCCCACTCCCCCAGTGTCTTGTGTCCATTGGTGTGCTTATATGCATGCATACAAGTCCTTTGGTTGATCTATTTCCTTCCCTCCCCAACACTCCCCAGCCTTCCCGCTGTAATTTGACAGTCTGTTCGGTGCTTTACTGCCTCTGTATCTATCTTTTTATTCCTCAGGTTATAATGTACTTTATTTTCCATAAATGAGTGAGATCATGTGGAATTTTTCTTTCATTGCCTGGCTTATTTTACTTAACATAATGCTATTGATTTCAGAGAGAAAGGGAAAGGGAAAGAGAGATAGAAACATCAATGATAAGAGAGAATCATTGATCTGCTGCCTCCTGCATGCCCCCCACTGGGGATTGAGCCCTGGGCATGTGCTCTGACCAGGAATCAAACCGTGACCTCCTGGTTCATAGTTTTATGCTCAACCACAGAGGCACACCAGTGGGGCCATATTATAAGTTTTGGTAAAAATATGTTTTTTTAGTATTTTTTACTTCTTACTTAAGCTTCAAATGTAAATTGTGTGTGCTTTTAAAGTAAATTAAATGGATGATTTCAGCCAGGTCACCATAAAACACATAGGATAAGGGGGTATGCAGCATCTAACAATCTGTATGTTTTCTTATTGTTTACTTATAAATTGGAGAAGGAAAGCACAATCTTAGTCCTTTTACTTCCCATATAATTCCCTGTCTCTCCAGCATAATTATAAGCTGATTGATAATAAAAGCTATGTATTTTTTTATCTTATTATGTCTTGTACCTTGTATTTAGATCTTAGGATTTCAGGTTTCAAATAAATCTTAAATGCCATCTACTCAGTCCATTCTGTCTTCTGATGCTTGTAATTAACTTGCAATAGGAAATTCTAAGTACAGGGTAGGCACTTGACAATGTAGTTATTTAATTACTTAGAAAGGAGACTTTATAAAGTCTCATTGTATAGTGAGCACTTTTGGATTTATTACTCTATTGTTTATAGTATGGCATTTCCTCAAAAACTAAAAATGGAACTCCCATTTGACCCAGTGATCCCACTTCTAGGAATATATCCCAAGAAACTAGAAACACCAATCAGAAAGGATATATGCACCCTTATGTTCATAGCAGCACAATTTACAATAGCTAAGATTTGGAAACGGCTTAAGTGCCCATCAGGAGATGAGTGGATTAAAAAACAGTGGTACATCTACACAATGGAATACTACGCTTCTATAAAAAGGAAGCAACTCCTACCATTTGCAACAGCACGGATGGACCTGGAGAGCATTATGCTAAGTGAGATAAGTCAGTTGGAGAAAGATAAATATCACATGATCTCACTCATTTGTGGAATATAATGAACAACATAAACTGGTGAACAAAATCAGATCTAGAGACAGAGAAACACTGAGCAGACCATCAAACCTCAGAGGGAAGGCAGAGGAGGGTGCAGGTAAGGGGGAGAGATCAACCAGAGGATTTGTGTGCATGCATATAAGCATAACCAATGGACACAGACACTAGGGGGGTGAGGGCATGAGCAGGAAGGTGGGGGGGCTCAATAGGGAATTAGGACACATATGTAATACTTTAATCAAGAAAAAAAATAAATTAAAATAATCTATATTCACAGAAACATTGGAAAGGGCTGGCTTAAGACAAAGCTACATCTTTTACTAAAAAGTTATATGTTTGAGGTGTGACTACCCACTATGACTTGCCCAGTTAGGAATTTATGATCAGATCACCCTGTGAGGTTCCTTTCATAGAATCTCTTTTTTTTAATTCACATTACTGACAACTTGTGTGTCACTGTAATAAGATCACACCAACTTAACATTAATATTAGCATATTCATCCACTGCCTGAAGAAATGTGGTCCTGACCTTAAAGGAAATTGAAAAAAAAATATTCTAAAAAAATTTGTCTTTACATTTCTTTCTTTGGTGATCCTTTTATACTGGTAGTAGAATAGTTTTTACAGCTGGCCACATTGCCTGGCTCAGAAAAGGGTGCTTGACCTGGTGATGGTAACCATATGTTTTCTTTTACTTGCCTTTATTTTTTAATTTATTTTTTTTCAATTACAATTTAAACTTAATATTATTTTGTGTTAGTTTCAGGTGTACAATATGGTGGTTAGACAATAATATATTTTACAAAGTGATCCCCCTTCTATTACCAGTACTCAACTGGCACTATACATAGTTATTACAATACTAGTGGCCCGGTGCATGAAATTTGTGCATGGAGGTGGAGGTTCCCTCAGCCCAGCCTGCACCCTCTCCAATCGGGGACCCCTTGGAGGATGTCTGACTGCCAGTTTAGGCCTGATCCTGATCTCACAGGGATTGGGCCTAAACCAGCAGTCGGACACCCCTTTCACAATCTGGGACCGCTGGCTCCTAACCACTCACCTGCCTGCCTGCCTGATCACCCCTAACTGCCTCTGCCTGCCTGCCTGATTGCCCCGAAATGCCCTCCCCTGTCGGCCTGATCTCACCCCCAACTGCCCTCCCTTGCCGTCCTGGTTGCCCCCAACTGCCCTCCCCTGCCGGCCAGATCTTGCCCCCAACTGCCTTCCCCTTCTGGCCTGATCTGGCCCCCAACTGCCCTCCCCTACAGGCCTGGTTTCCCTGAACTGCCCTCCCCTGCTGGCCTGGTTGCCCCCAACTGCCCTCCCCTGCCGGCCTGATCTCGCCCCCAACTGCCCTCCCCTGACGGCCTGATCTCACCCCCAACTACCCTCCCCTGCTGGCCTGGTTGCTCCCAACTGCCCTCTCCTACCAGCCTGGTTGCCCTCAACTGTCCTCCCCTGCTGGACTGATCTTGCCCCCAACTGCCCTCCCCTGCCAACCTGGTTGCCCCCAACTGCCCTCCCCTGCTGGGCTGGTTGCCCTCAACTGTCCTCTACTGCTGGCCTGATCTTGCCCCCAACTGCCCTCCCCTGCCATCCTGGTTGCCCCCAACTGCCCTCCCCTGCTAGCCTTATCTCACCCCCAACTGTCCTCCCCTGCTGGCCTGATCTCGCCCCCACCTGCCCTCCCCTGCCAGCCTGATCTCACCCCCAACTGCCCTCCCCTGTCAGCCTGGTTGCCCACAACTGCTGGCCTGGTTGCCCCCAACTGCCCTCCCCTGCAGGCCTGATCTCATTCCCAACTGCCCTCCTCTGCTGGCCAAGTTGGTTCTGATTGGTTGGTTGCTATGCCAGTCAGCATCTCTGGGCCTATCAATGGGGCCTGATCAGAAAAGCGGGGCTGATCAGCAGTCCCAGTGGATGTCTGGAGAGAAATAGAGGCATGGCTGCTGGCCAGAATGGGAGAGAAAGAGAGAGGCAAGTGTTGATCAAAAGCTGCCACAGAGGCAACGGATCAGTCCCTGCTTCTCTCTTCAGGCCTCTCTCTGGTCCTGAATCGTAGCCCCCTCAGCAGTCAGTGCCACAGCAACCCAGCGCTGACTGCAGGACTGACTTCCAGTTGGTTGAGCCTCGGTCGTTACTGGTTGTTACAACACAGGGTTTTTATATATTAGGATTATTGACTATATTTCCTATGCTGTACTTTACATCCCTATGACCATTTTGTAACTATCAATCTATACTTCTCAATCCCTTCATCTTTTAAAACCATGAGGAGGTATCACCTCACACCTATAAGAATGGCTATCATCAATATATCAACAAACAAGTTCTAGCAAGGATCTGGTGAAAAGGGAACCCTCCTGCATTGTTGGTGGAAATGTAGGTTGGTGCAACCATTATGGAAAACAGTTTGGAGTTACCTCAAAAAATTAAAAATGGAACTGTATTCTTTCTAAATCTTCTTTCCAAGGTTGTTGTGGTGAGCTATTTAGAACAGACTTCAGTGTGAGAAAGGAATTTTATGGTTTTGAGCTGGTTAAGTGAAATCCAAAAATGATGAGGATAGCAATTTCTTTTTTGGGAAATAATTTGGTAAGAATCTCAAAGCTTTGGAAAGTACAAAAGTCTCAGCCTCTGGCATTCACAAAGGATCCTCCAAGTGGCCTGTGTTACAGAGAATACCATTGGAATTGCCATTAGTCTTGAGAAAATATATGTACATCGTTGAGAGATGACTCACTGTTTTTGCCTGGATGGTTTCACTTTCATTTTGGACAGTCTCTCTGGATGTCCAACTTGGCATGCACATATGTGCATTCCACCCTGGAGTGTTCTTTATGAGAAAGCATTTGTTGAGTGGTTTGCCATTTTATTTTACAGACACCCTTCAGGCTATGAATGGTCATCTAGCCTCTTTATTCATCTGTAAAAAGCAGTTTTTACCTCTGTATTGTTATGGCTGCCAAGCAGCAGAGGGGTAACTCAGGGAAACCATATGCTTTCCTTACATCTCCCCAGACAGAGCTTGTTCAGGAACTGGACAGGAACATCAAATCTGAGGATTACTGGTTTGTATTTGCCCTAAACTGGACATATGATACTCTGTTTTTTAGGTAACATAATGGACAGATCATTGGTACCTCTTCATTGAAGCATCTTCTTTCAATAAGCATGTGTTAATGCTTTCCATGTGTTAGGCACTGTGCTAGGTATTCTGTTAACAGGGATGAGATAAATTTCTGTCCTCCATGTATTTTCAGTCTCACAGAGAAGACAAATATATAAACAAAATGCTATTTTTAAAATGTCATAGTGTATGGAAATATAAAGTACTGAAAATATGTGATTAATTCTAAGGGAAAGGAGTGATAGTAGAATGTTCTCAGAGGAGATGAAATTGAGGGGGTAAAGGCACTTCCTAGAGAAACTAGCACAGATCATGCTAGCACATTAAGTTTGAGGAAATGGCAAATAGTTCAGTGTTGCTTAAGCAGAATGCAGGTAAACGTTCAATATTAGGTTACAAAGGACCTTGAATGTCATCCTGAAGATTTTCAAGTTTATCTGGTGAACAGAATCTTAGAAGGATTTAAAAGTGGAATTTGCTACATATTGAGTACTTCTTATTTCCAGCTATTGTGCATTAAATAAATATTTTCTTCCCCAATATTAGTTTTGCCCACTAAGACTTGGCAGTCATTAGTTTGTAAGTCATTAGAAGAATTTTAAGCAGAGGTGTGACATGGATGATTTGCATTTTAGAATGATGATTTTGGGAGTGATATAAAAAATGGTGAAAGTAGTTAATGAAAGCATTTAGGAGACTATTGTCTAAACTGGGCAGTAGTTGGGCAGAAAAGGATGAACAGTATGTTTGTTGAATGGTTCTAGCAATTACAAATATATAACTTGAATAAAAAAGTCCAAAACTTCTATTGGATCTTTGTCCACATAATTAACATATATGAATACAAAGAGACCACTTAGTGTGATTTTTAAAATTTTATTTTATTGTTTAAACAAGTGATGGGCAACCTTTTGAGCTTGGTGTGTCAAACTTCGCCAAAAAACTGAGCATAACTTGGGTAGTGTGTCACTTTGAGGAAAAAACATTATTTCGCGATATTTATAGTTTAAATAACATAAATGTATAATTGTTATATATAATTGTATGTAATAAACCAAAAACTAAATATTTAACTTACCTGCTTAGTGACTTTGTTCATCTGTCAGTCGGTTTCTTTTGTTGGTCTTGATATTATTTAGCTTGTGTGGGGTGCCGTGAACTAAGATAAGTGAGGGGGAGGGGGAATTCTTTAACGAACCTGCCTATTAGTGACTTTTTTGTTGCTGAATTTCATTGGCTAAATCTTCAATTGAAGGTTGGTATTTTGTACACTTCAGGCCCAAGCAAGCGCTACTAACTTCATCTGTCAATCTGTTTCTTTTGTTGGTTTTGATATTATTTAACGCTGAGAATAAGGCCTCACAAAAGTATGTAGAGGGAGAAATTGTGAGTAAAGCCATTGCTATATTTTTCAGGGTGCTAAAAGTGTCTGGTAGTCGGTTCCAGGCACTCCAAATTTCCTGTTCGTAGTGGCACTCCTCTTGATTCTCCAAGCGGCACCTTTCCAGATTCTCAAGCTTTGACCTCAAGTCGACAAACACCTGAGACCAGATACTGTCTTGAAATTCTGCAAGTTGCATCTCCAAATCATCAATTTGCATCCATTGGAAACCATTTAATTCCAAACTACTGTAGACTATTACATCAGGATACTTAATTCTTTTCATGGTCTGTTCTAGACTTCTAAATTGACTAAATCTATCACTAAACTGGTCAAGTAACAAGTCTAAACCATGCTGGTACTTCATATGCAAGAGTTCCATTTCATTTTGTACAGCTTCACTGGCCTTCTCAAAATACTTTGTTACTCAAGGAAAATACTTATAAGTTTTAGTTTCTACATCTAGCTTGAAAATTTTAACTTTACTTTCAAAAGCTTTTATGTATCCAAACATAACGTCAAAACCTTGTAACTTTAAGTTCAGTTCATTAATATGAACAGAGAGATCTGTAAAAAACATCAGGGTGTTGACCCACTTATCATCATTAAGCTGAGGAAAGTTTCCCAGATCCTTATTGTCAAGAAATACCTTAATTTCTTCAAAGCACTCCACAAAGTGCTCAAGAACTTTGCCTTGGCTCAGCCATCTTACATTATTGTACATCAGCAGTCCACTGTAGGTGGAATCAACCTCCAGTAAAAGTGCCGAAAATTCTCGCTTGTGAAGGGGGCGAGCAGCTATTAAATTAACTATTTTTGTAACAACTGACATTAAGTCATTTAAGTAGGTGAATCCTGCCTTGGCACATAAAGCCTCCTGATGGATAATACAATGAAAAGGCACAATCAGATGTCCAATAGCTTCTGTAAACAATTTGACAAATCCAACTTTTTTCCCCACCATATTTGGTGCCCCATCTGTCATCACTGACACAACTTTAGAGATGTCAATGCTTAGGTCACGAAATGTTTGTATAACAACCTTACATATTTCGCTTCCTGATTTACTTGTTGACACTGATACTAACTTTATCAACTCTTCTCTCATTGTGAGACCATCAGAATATCGACCAATAATGGCCAACTGAGCATGTGATGTGACATCGGTAGTTTCATCAAGAGAGATCGAAAAATATTTACACTTCCTTATGTCTCTCTTTAATTGATGTTGTACATTTGTGTTCAGTCTCATTATTCCGTCTTTTATGATATTTCTACTGAGTGGTAACTCAGATATTCTCTTAATAATTGCATCTTTATTCTGCATATAATGAAATAGAACTGGTGCACATCTTAGGAGAGTTTCTTTAATAAATTCTCCCTCACTGAGCGCTTTTCCATGCTGAGCTATAGAGTGAGCAATGCTCAAACTTGCAGATGTTAAATTTGTAGAGCCTTTCATAAATTTAAGGATGGAATTAGATTGGCTCTTATAAAGGTGTAGCTGCCTGGAAATGTATTCCTTCCTTTCATCCTCACTTTTTTCCAAGAGCTGGGAATGATTAGTTTCAAAATGTCTATTTCTATTCCACATTCTGCTTACTACCGTTTCAGTACATAGAACGCGAAATGATCTGCCATTTTTTTCTATAAAGCCATACATCTTGGTCCATGTCTCTTGAAAGGGTTGGCCACTGCTACTACCACTTCCTTTACTTAGCCTTAGTTTTTTTTTTTTTTTTTTTTTTTTTTGGGTTCTCCATCAGGGGGGCAGTGACAGAAGATAGAATTATAGATAGCTTGTTAGGCCTGCAGGTAATTAGGGGTTAACTAGCCTAACTAACCACAAAATGGTGCATATAACTGTCTTTTAGGAAAGGGTAGGGTTAATAAGCAGAAATAGGGGTTAATAAGGATGCACAACAGTAATAGTGGTGAAATGGAGTCTGCACTATGGAGTAAGATGTGTTCCTTATGTGAATTAAAATGGCTGCCACTATTTCTAACGGCGGGAAACAGCACCCATAGCATGCCACAAACCCTCGCTTCTCCCAGCCTCCCCCTCACTTATCTCAGTAATGATGGATTAGGAATCCATGACACCCCAGAAAAGTAGATAATGGTTGCTGTGGTTAACTGTTATTTGGTTACTGGTAATGGCAGGGCCCCCAGAGATGAGTCCCTCGCTGCGTTCCGCTGCTCCCTGCTCTGCTGGCGGAAGTGAGGGCAAAGATCCCGGCTTAACCGGAATTCCCAGAACTAGATGCTCTGTGCCGGACTTCTGTTGTTTTGGCCTACAGAGTGTCTAATAGGGGAGGATGAAACATTTGCGACTAGAGTCTAAGTCCAAGACTCTAGTCGGAAATGTTTCACCTTCAGGAGCAGCAAATGTTTCATCCTCGACATGCGGCAGCTTCAGAGTCCATGTGTCATCAGAAATAGCTACGGGTGTCAGTGCTGACACGCGTGTCATAGGTTCGCCATCACTGGTTTAAACTAACACAAAGAGTAATACATATGTCTCCTTTTTTTTCCCCTATTGACCTTTCCGCTGCCTCCAAACTCCCCTGCACAAGCCCTCACTCCCCACCCCCAGTGTCTTGCGTCCATTGGTTATGCTTATATGCATGCATACAAGTCCTTTGATTGATCCCTTAACTCCCCCACAACCCTCCCAGAGTGCCCCCTGTAGTTTGACAGTCTGTTTGATGCTTCTCTGCCTTTGTATCTATTTTTGTTTATAATGTTCTTTATTATCCATAAATGATTGAGATCATGAGATATTTTTTATTTACTGACGGGTTTATTTCACTTAATATAATGCTCTCCAGTTCTATCCATGCTGTTGCAAATGGTAAGATTGCCCTCTTTTTTATAGCAGCGTAGTATTCCATTGTGTAGATGTACCACAGTTTTCTAATCCATTCATTTCCTGATGGGCATTTAGGCTGTTTGCAAATCTTAGCAATTGTAAATTGTGCTGCTATGAACATAGGGGTGCATATATCCTTTCTGATTGGTATTTCTATTTTCTTAGGATATATTCCTAGAAGTGGTATTACTGGGTCAAATGGCAGTTCCATTTTTAATTTTTTTGAGGAAACACCATACTGTTTTCCACAGTGGCTGTACCAGTCTGCATTCCCACCAGCCTTGAAGGAAGGTTCCTTTTTCGCCAAATCCTCTCCAGCACTTGACTTTTGTTGATTTGTTGATGATAGCCATTCTGACAGGTGTGAAGTGGTACCTCATTGTTGTTTTCATTTGCATCTCATGGATGATTAGTAACTTTGAGCATGTTTTCATATGACTCTTGGCTTACTGAATGTCCTCTTTTGAAAAGTGTTTATTTAGGTCCTTTGTCCATTTTTTAATTGGATTGTTTATCTTCCTTTTGTTAAGTAGTATGAGTTCCCTGTAAATGTTGGAGATTAAACCCTTATCAGAGATAATATTGACAAATATGTTCTCCCATGCCGTGGGCTTTCTTGTGGTTTTATTGATGGTTTATTTTGCTGTGCAGAAGCTTTTTATTTTGATGTAGTCCCATTTGTTTGTTTTCTCTTTAGTTTCCATTACCCTAGAAGGTGTATCGGTAAAGATGTTGCTACGACAATTATCTGGTATTTTGCTGCCAATGGTTTCTTCTAAGATTTTATGGTTTCCCATCTTACATTTAAGTCCTTTATCCATTTTGAGTTTATTTTTGTGTATGGTGTAAGTTGGTGGTCTAGTTTCATTTTTTTTGCAAGTATCTGTCCAGTTTTTCCAACACCATTTATTGAAGAGACTGTCTTGTCTCCATTTTATGCTCTTGCCTCCGTTGTCAAATATTAATTGAGCATACTGGTTTGTGTCAATTTATTGGTTCTCTGTTCTATTCCACTGGTCTATATGTCTGTTCTTGTCCCAGTACCAGGCAGTTTTGAGAAGAGTGGCTTTTTAGAAAATCCTGATATCTGGTATTGTGATCCCTCCAACATTGTTCTTCTTTCTCAGGATTGCTGCAGCTATTCAGGGTCTTTTTTTATTCCAGACTAATTTTTGGATAATTTGTTCTAGGTCTTTGAAGTATGCCATTGGTATTTTAATGGGAATTGCATTGAATTTATAGATTGCTTTGGGTAGTATGGACATTTTAATGATGTTGATCCTACCAATCTATGAACATGGTATATTCTTCCATGTGTTCATGTCTTCTTCTATCTCATTTTTTATTGTCCTGAAATTGTATAAGTATAGGTCCTTTCTCTCCTTGGATAACTTTACTCCTAGGTATCTTAATTTTTTTTTTTGTTGCAATTGGTAAGTGGATTGCTTTTTAATTTCTCTTTCTGTGAGTTCATTATTGGTGTACAGAAAATTCATAGACTTCTGGGAGTTAATTTTGTATCCTGATATATTGCCAATTCATTTATTTTGTCTAGTAGTTTTTGGATGGAGTCTTATAGTTTTCTATGTACAATATCATGTCATCTGCAAATAAGAACAGTTTTAGTTATTCTTTTCAAATTTGGATGCCTTTTATTTCTTCTTCTTGTCTGATTGCAATAGCTAGTACTTCCAGTACTATGTCGAACAGGAGTGGTGAGAGTGGGCATCCCTGTCTTGTTCCTGTCCTTAGGAGAAATGGTTTTAGTTTTTGTCCATTGTGTATGATGTTGACTGTGGGTTTGTCATATATGGATTTTTTTTATGTTGAGGTAAATAAAATAAAGGATATTTTATTATCCTTCTATTCCCACCTTGTTGAGAGTTTTTATCAAGAAAGGGTATTGGGTTTTGTCAAATGCTTTTTTTACATAAATGGATGTGATTATATGGTTTTTATCTCTCAGATTGTTTATGTGTTGTATCACGTCTATTGATTTGTGGATATTGTACCATCCTTGCATCCCCGGAATAAATCCCACTTGGTTATGGTGTATGATCTTTCTGATGTACTGCTGGATCCGATTTCCTAGAATTTTGTTGAGAATTTTGTTGTCTATGTTCACGTGGGATATTGTCCTGTAATTCTCTTTCTTTGTATTGTCTTTATCTGGTTTTGGGTTTAGGGTAATGCTGGTTTTGTGGAAAGAGCTTGGAAGTGCTCCTTCTTCTTGAATTTTTTTGAATAATCTGAGGAAGGTAGGTTTTATTTCTTCTTTGAATGTTTGATAAAACTCCCCTGTGAAGCTGTCTGTTCCCAGGCTTTTGTTTGTTGGAAGTTTTTTATTATTATTATTATTATTATTATTATTATTATTATTATTATTACTGCTTCAATTTCCTCCATAGCTATTGGATTATTCTGATTTTTTGTATCCTCCTGGTTTAGTTTTGGAAGGTTGTATTTTTCTAGGAATATGTCCATTTCTTCTAGGTTGACCAGTTTTTTGGAGTAGAATTGCTCTTAGTATTTTTTATGAGCATTTGTATTTCTCTGGGTTCTGTTGTTTTTTTTGACCTCTTTCAATTCTGATTTTGTTTATTTGGGTCCTCTCTCTTTGCTTCTTGGTGAGCCTGGCTAGAGGTTCATCAATCTTTTTTATCCTTTCAAAGGACCAGCTCTTGGTTTCATTGATCATTTTTTGTGTTTTTTTTTTTTTTTTTTTTGGTCTCTATGTCATTTCTTTTCTTTTTTTTTTTATTTGTTTATTGCTTAAGGTATTACATATGTGTCCTCATCCCTCCATTAACCCCCCAAAACACCCCAACTCATGCATTCACTCCCCTGGTGTCCGTGTCCATTGGTTAGGCTTATATGCATGCATACAAGTCCTTCAGTTGATCTCTCTCCCTTAACCCCACCCTCCCCTACTTTCCCTCTGAGGTTTAATGGTCTGATCCATGTTTCTCTGTCTCTGGATCTATTCTTCTTCATCAGTTTATGTTGTTCATTTTATTCCATAAATGAGTGAGACCCTGTGATATTTATCTTTCTCCAATTGACTTATTTCACTTAGCATAATGCTCTCCAGGTCCATCCATGCTGTTGCAAATGGTAACAACTACTTCTTTTTTACCATAGCATAGTATTCCATTGTGTAGATGTACCACAGTTTTTTAATCCACTCATCTGCTGATGGGCACTTAGGCTGTTTCCAAATCTTAGCTATGGTGAATTGTGTTGCTATGAACATAGGGGTGCATATATCCTTTCTGATTCGTGTTTCTAATTTCTTGGGATATATTCCTAGAAGTGGGATCACTGGGTCAAATGGGAGTTCCATTTTTAGTTTTTTGAGGAAACTCCATACTGTTCTCCACAGTGGCTGCACCAGTCTGCATTGCCACCATCAGTGAAAAAGGGTTCCTTTTTCTTCGCATCCTCGCCAGCACTTTTAGTTTGTTGATTTTTTGATGATAGCCATTCTGACAGGTGTGAGATCGTACCTCATTGTTGTTTTGATTTGCATCTCTATGGAGATTAGTGATTTTGAGCATGTTTTCATATGCCTCTTGGCCTTCCTTATGACCTCTTTTGAAAAGTATCTACTTAGGTCTGTTGCCCATTTTTTGACTGAATTGCTTATCTTTCTTTTGTTAAGTTGTATGAGTTCCCTGTAAATGTTGGAGATTAAGACCATATCGGTGATAACATTGGCAAATATGTTCTCCCATGCAGTGGGCTATCTTGTTGTTTTGTTAATGGTTTCTTTTGCTGTGCGGAAGCTTTTTATTTTGATGTAGTCCCATTTGTTTATTTTCTCTTTAGCTTCCATTCCCCTAGGAGCAGTATCAGTGAAGAAGTTCCTTCGGCATATGTCTGAGATTTTGCTGTCTGTGGATTCCTCTAGTGTTTTTATGGTTTCCCATCTTATGTTTAAGTCCTTTATCCACTTTGAGTTTATTTTTGTGTATGGTGTACGTTGGTGGTCTAGTTTCATTTTTTTTTGCATGTATCTGTCCAATTTTCCCAACACCATTTATTGAAAAGACTGTCTTGATTCCATTGTATGTTCATGCCTCCTTTGTCAAATATTAATTGGGCATAGTGGTTTGGGTCGATTTCTGGGTTCTCTATTCTATTCAATTGATTTATATGTCTATTCTTGTGCAAGTACCAGGTTTTTTTGAGATTGGCTTTGAAATAGAGCTTGATATCTGGTATTGAGATCCCACTTTGTTCTTCTTTCTCAGGATTGCTGCAGCTTTTTGGGGTCTTTTTAATTCCAGATGGATTTTTGGAGATTTCGTTCTAGGTCTGTGAAATATGCCGTTGGTATTTTGATGGGGATTGCATTGAATCTATAGATTGCTTTGAGTAGTATGGACGTTTTGATGATGTTGATTCTACCAATCCATGAACATGGTATGTTCTTCCATCTGTTTATATCTTCCTCTATCTCTTTTTTCAGTGTCCTGTAGTTTTTGCATATAAGTCTTTTACCCCATTAGTTAATTTTATTCCTATATATCTTAATTTTTTTGGTAGGATGGTAAATGTGATTGCTTTTTTAGTCTCTGTTTCTGTAAGTTCAGTATTGGTGTATAGAAATGTCATAGATTTCATGGTGTTAAAATTTTGTACCCTTCTACATTGCTGTATTCATTTATTAAGTGTAATAATTTTTGATGGAGTCTTTAGGATTTTCTATGTACAGTATCATGTCATCTGCAAATAAGGACACTTTTACTTCTTCTTTTCCAATTTGGATGCCTTTTATTTCTTCTTCTTGTCTGATAGCAATGGCTAGTACTTCCAGTACTATGTGGAACAGGAGTGGTGAGAGTGTACATACCTGTCTTGTTCCTGTTATTAGGGGAAATGGTTTTAGATTTTGTCCATTGAGTGCGATGTTGGCTGTTGGTTTGTCATATATGATTTTTATGATATTGAGGTATGATCCTTCTATTCCCACCTTGTTGAGAGTTTTTATCAAGAAAGGGTGTTGGATTTTGTCAAATGCTTTTTCTGTGTAAATTGATATGACTATGTGATTTTCTCCCTCAATTTGTTTATGTGATGTATCACGTTTATTGATTTGCGGATATTGTACCATCCTTCTTCGTCATGGAGTATGATCTTTCTGATGTACTGTTGGATCCGATTTGCTAGAATTTTGTTGAGGATTTTGGCATCTATATTCATGAGGGATATTGACCTATAATTCTCTTTCATTGTGTTGTCTTTATCTGGTTTTGGTATTAGGGTGATGCTGGCTTCATAGAGTGAGTTTGGAAGTGCTCCTTCCTCTTGAATTTTTTGGAATAGTCTGAGGAGAATAGGTTTTAGTTCTTCCTTGAATGTTTGGTATAACTCTCCTGTGAAGCCATCTGGCCTCAGGTTTTTGTTTCCTGGAAGCTTTTTGATGACTGCTTCAATTTCTTCCATAGTTATCGGCCTATTGAGATTTTTAGAATCTTCCTGATTGACTTTTGGTTGGTTGTATTTTTCTAGGAATATGTACATTTCCTTCAGGTTGTCTAGTTTGTTGGAATAGAGTTGTTCATAATATTTTTTAACAATCCTTTGTATTACTGTGGGGTCTGTTGTTATTTCGCCTCTAACATTTCTGATTTTGTTTATTTTGGTCCTCTCTCTTTGCTTCTTGGTAAGCCTGGCTAGATGTTCATCAATCTTGTTTATCCTTTCAAAGAACCAGCTCTTGGTTTCATTGATCTTTTGTATTGTTTTTTGGTCACTGTGTCATTTATTTCTGCTCTATTCTTTATTATCTCCTTCCTTTTGCTCACTTTGAGTTTTCCATGTTGCTCTCTTTCTAAGTCTTTGAGCTGTAGCGTTAGATGATTTACTACCATTTTTTTCTATTCTTTTCTTTGTTTTTCTTTTCTTTTCTTTTTTTTTTTTTTTGAAGTAGGTCTGTAGAGCTATAAACTTCTGTCTCTGGACTGCTTTCACTGTGTCCCATATGTTTTGGATTGTTGTGTTTTTATTGTCATTAGTTTCCAGGATGTTTTAAATTTGTTCTTTGATCTCTGTGCTAACCCAATCACTGTTTAATAGTATGTTATTCAGCTTCCAAGTGTTTGAATTTTGGGGGCTGTTTTTATTGTTGTTTATTTCTAATGTTATGCCACTGTGCTCTGAGAAGATACTTGGAATGATTTCAAACTTCTTGAATTTGGGGAGACTTTGCTTGTGACCCAGTATGTGGTCTATTTTTGAAAATGTCCCATGTGCACTTAAGAAGTACTTATATTCCATAGCTTTGGAGTGAAATGTCCTGAAGATATCAATTAAGTCCATCTGATCTAATGAGTCAATGAGGATTGCTGTATGTTTGCTGATTTTTTGTCTAGAGTATTTATCCAGTGATGCCAGTGTTGTATTAATGTCCTCTACTATGATTGTATTGTTGTTGATCTCTCTCTTGATATTTTCCAGGAGTTTTTTTTTTTTTTAATGTATTTAGGTGCTCCTGCATTGGGTGCATATATGTTTATCAGGGTTATGTCCTCTTGTTGTATTGATCCCTTTAGTATTATGAAGTGAATTTCCTTATCTCTTGTTATGGCCTTCACTTTGAGGTCTATTTTGTCAGATATAAGTATTGCTACCCCAACACTTTTTTTCATTTCCATTGCCTGAGATATTTTTCCATCCCTTCACTTTCAGTCTGTGTGAGTCCCTTGTTCTGAGGTTGGTCTCTTGTAGACAGCATTTATATGGGTCATGCTTTTTTTATCCATTCAGCCACTCGGTGTCTTTTGATTGGAGCATTTAGTCCATTTATGTTTAAAGTTATTATTGTAAGGTACTAGTTTATAGACATTTTTATTTTTTGAGACTGTGTTCCTTCTTTTTACAGCATTCCCTTTAGCATTTCTTGCATTGCTGGCTTGGTAGTGATAAACTCCATTAACCTTTTTTTGTCTGCGAAGCTCCTGTTTTCCTCTTCAATTTTGATGGATAGTCTTGCTGGATATAGTATTCTTGGATTCAGTCCCTTGCTTTGCGTCACTTTGTATATCTCCTTCCATTCCCTTCTAGCTTGATGTGTTTCTGTTGAGAAATCATTTGATAATCTGATGGGGGATCCTTTGTAGGTAACCTTCTGTCTCTCTCTTGCAGCCTTTAAGATTCTCTCTTTGTCAATAACATTTGTCATTGTAATTATGGCATGTCTTGCTGTGGGTCTTGTGGGATTCATCTTGCTTGGGATTGTCTGTACTTGTGTAACTTTTTTCTTCCCCATATCAGGGAAGTTTTCTTTCATTATTTCTTCAAATAAATTTTCTAATCCTTGCTGCTCTTCTTGTCCTTCTGTCAGTCCTATTATATGTATGTTATTTCGTTTTGCATTGTCCCAAAACTCCCTTAAGCTCTCCTCCTGCTTTTTAATTTCTTTCTCCAGGTGCCGTTCAGATTGGGTTTTTTTCTGTACTTTATCTTCTAACTCACTAATTCGGTCTTCTGCTTCTTCTTGTTTGCTGTTGAAGCCTTCCAAGTTGTTTTTGATTGTAGCTATATAATTTTTCATTTATTCCTGATTTTTGCATAGGTTGTTGATTTTCTAGTCCATCCAGTTTATGAACTGTATGACCATTACTCTGAATTCTTTTTCTGTCATGCTGCATGCTTCCATTTCACTTATTTCCTTTCTTGGCTATTCATCCTTTTCTTTCCTCTGGGGATTGTCTCGTTGTCTTCCCATTCTGACTATCACCAGAAGGTTCAAATGTTGAATTGTGGGGGCCTGGGGAGCGTGCAGTGGTAGTTTTGCAGCCACCAAATGTCACTGAAGTGTTCTGACACCAAGACGTGCAGCTGTGTGTGTTGGTAGAGCCACACTTGTCCTGGGTCAGAGTCATAGGCACTTAGTATGGCTTCGTGTATGCATGTAGAGTCAGGGACCCTGCCTGTGCCATGTTGAAACAGAGAACCCACTGGAATGTGCCAAAATTCAAACTCACCTATTGATTGTCAGGAGTCAGAAGCTCCCTGTGTTCATGTCGAGAATCGAGTATCACATTCTCTATTGATTGGTGCTGCCTCTCACTGAGAATCAGGGTCCCTGTGTGCACATGCACCAAGAATTGTAGTCGCTGGCTCTTAGTGTGAATGTACTGGGAATCAGGGATCCCAGGCGCATGCAATGAGGAACAGAGTCTAATCACTTGTGCTAATTGCTGCCTTTTGCATGGAGATTCTTGGTCCCCGATCTGTTTGGGAGACCAGGTTGCACAGTTGCACTGTGTTGGCAGGAGGTCCACTTCTGCCCTGCAGTAAATAGCCTTCTGTGTGTGCTTGCCCTGAATCAAAGTCAGGTGGCACTGCCGCTTAGTGTGGGTTTGGGGTCTGGTCACACAGGTGTGCACTGTGGAAAACAAACTCCCTGTGTCCATGCACCCAGGCTCAAATTCAGTGCTGCCCCCTGTGTGGGCACAGAGTCTGGTTTTGGGGAACAAACTCCCCGAGTTTGCATGTTCAGCTTCAAATTCAGCACAGCCTCCCTGCCTGGGTGCGGAACCTGGGCGAGGGAAACAAACTCCCCAAGTTCGCACATCCAGGTTAAAGTTCAGTGCAGCCTCTCTGCTAGGATGCAGGGTCTGGTCATGGGAAACAAACTCCCCGGGTTTGCACCCCCAGGCTCAAATTCAGCACTGTCTGCCTGTGTGGGCGCAGGATCTGGTCACAGAAAACAATCTCCACAAGGTTGTGCACCTATGCTCAAATTCAGCTCAGCCTCCCTGCCTGGGCGAGAAGCTTAGTTGCGGGAATCAAATTCCCATTGTTTGCAAGTCTAGGCTCACATTCAGTGCTGTCTCCCTTCCCTGTGTGGGCATGGGATCTGGTTGCAGAAGGCAACCTCCCTAAGGATGCGCAGCTAGGCTAAAATTCACCACTGCTTCCCTACCTGGGCGAGGAGCCTAATCGTGGGAAACAAATTCCCCAAATTCACAAGTCCAGGCTCAAATTCAGCACAGTCTCCCTGCCTGGGCGTGGTGCCTAGTTGTGTGAAACAAACTTCCCCTGTCAGACACCAAGGCTCAAAGTCAGGTAGATCTGTCACTGCTTTGTGTGTGCAGAAAGCCTTCTTGTGCAGCTGGGGTCTGGCAGTTCCTTTGTCGCTGCCATGAGGGTAGCAGGGGAGGGGGATTGGCTTTGTGAGTTACAGAAATCTGCGGCTGGAGTTCCTGGAGTCTTGGTGTCCCTGGGTCTGCAGCTGTGGTCACAGGTCTTTTACCAGAGTGGCTGTAGGGTCCTGGTTTGCTACTGAGACCAGACTGGGTGATGCCAAGGCTAGGATTCTAGTCTCAAGTTGTTCTGTTCTTCAAGATGGCGTGGTCTCTGTGTTGCCGGTGTCCTCCTCAGAGTGTTTGTGGTGGCAGTGGGGTTTTGCCATCTAAGACTTCCCGGATTGGCAGCCCCTTGGAATAACTGCAGGGTCTAACTCTCCTTATTTCACACACACACACACACACACACACACACACACACACACACACACGTCCACACACACCTCTATCACTCCCTCACTCTCTCACACACTCTCCCTCCCTACCTTCTTGCCAGTCGCCATCTTGCCTCCTTGGATACCTGTTATTTCTTGTTCTTGTCTGATTGCAATGGCTAGCACTTCCAGTACTATGTCGAACAGGCATGGTTGAAAATGGGCATCCTTGTCTTGTTCCTCTTCTTAGGGGAAATTGGTTTAGCATTTTCTCATTTAGTATGATGTTGGCTATAGGTTTGTCTTATAAGGCTTTTATTATATTGAGGTATGGTTCCTCAATGACCATTTTATTTAGAGGGTTTTTTTTTTTTAAATAATGGTGTTGGATTTTGCCAAGTGTATTTTCTGCAACAATTTATATGATCATATAATTTTTGTATTTCAATTTGTTTATGTGAGGTAGCACCTTTATTAATTTGTGGATATTGTACCATCCTTGCATCCCAGCTTCAATCCTACTTGGTCATAGTGGATGATCTTCTTAATGTATTGCTGGATGCAATTTGCTAATATTATGTTGAGGATTTTATCATCTATGTTCATCAGGGATATTGGCCTACATTTCTCTTTCTTTGTAGTGTCTTTATCTTGATTTGAGATTAGGGTAATGCTGGATTCATAGAAAGACATTGGAAGTGTTCCTCCATCGTGAATTTTTTGGAATAGTCTGAGGAAGATTGGTGTTAGTTTTTCTTTGAATGTTTGGTAAAAACTCCCTGGTGATGCCATCTGAACCAGGGCTTTTGTTTGCTGGAGGTTTTATTATTATTATTATTATTATTATTATTATTATTACTGCTTCAATTTATTGGTAGTTATCATCCTATTCCGGTTTTCTGATTCGTCCTAGTTGAGTTTTGGAAGATTGTATTTTTCTAGGAATATGTCCATTTCATCTAGGTTGTCCAGTTTGTTGGAACAGTTTTTCATAGTATTTTTTATTTTTTTACAATCCTTTGTATTTCCCCAGGGTTAGTTATCACTTCACATCTTTCATTATAGATTTTGCTTATTTGGGTCCTCTCTTTTTGTTTCTTGATGAGCCTGGCTAGAGGTTCATCAATCTTGTTTATTCTTTTAATGATCCAGCTCTTGGTTCTTTTTATATTTTGTATTTTTTTTTTCTCTATGTCACTTATTTCCGCTCTTATCTTTATATTTTCTTCCTTCTTCTTACTCTGTGATTTTATTCTTGCTATCTTTCTAGTTCTTTACTATGTAGTGTTAGATAATTCATTACCATTTTTTCTTGTTTTTTGAGGTAGGCCTGCAATGCTATGAATTTGCCTCTCAGGATTGCTTTACTCTTTCCCATATATTTTGTATTGTTGTATTATCATTTTCATTTGTTTCCAGAATGTTTTTTATTTGTTCTTTTGATCTCTTTGGTAAAGCATTCATTGTTTAATGGCATGTATTTAGTCTCCATGTGTTAGATTGTTTTTACTGTTGTTGATTTCTAATTTTATGTCTTTGTGATCTTAGAAGATGCTTGATATGATTTCAATTGTCTTTAATTTGTGGATAATTATCCTGTGTCCTAATATGTGTTCTATCTTTGAAAATGCCCCATGTGTACTTGAGAAGAATGTACATTCCATAGCTTTTGGGTGAAATATTCTGAAGATGTCAATTATGTCCATCTCATCTAGTTAGCCATTTAGGATTGCATTGTATTTGCTGATTTTTTTTTTTTTTTTGTCTAGAGGGTTTATCCAGTGATGTCAACAGGGTACTAAAATCCCCCACTGTGATTATATTGTTGTGAATCTCTCCCTTGATATCTTCCAGAATTTTTTAAAAATGTATTTAGGTGCTTCTGCATTGGGTGCACATACAGTGAGTGGCCAAATTATTATGATCTCTGAACGCATAATAATCTGGACACGCAGTGTGTGGTGTGTGTGTGTGTGTGTGTGTGTGTGTGTGTGTGTGTGTGTATGAGGCCCGGTAAATGAATTCATGCATGGGTGGGGTCCAGCCAGCCTGGCCAGGGGGAGGGGACATGGGCTGTTGGCCAGACTGCCTGCTGGACAAACTCCTGGTCGAGGGGACAATTTGCATGTTAGCCTTTTATTATATAGGATATACACTGAGTAGCCAGATTATTATGCATTCAGAGATCATAATAATCTGGCCACTCACTGTATGTTTACCAGAGTTATATCCTCTTATTGAATCAATCCCTTTAGTGTCATAAAGTGGGCCTTCTTTATCTCTTGTTATGGCCTTCACTTTGAGGTCAATTTTGTCTGATGTAACTTTTGCTACCCCAGCTTTTATTTCATTTTGATCTGCCTGAAAAATTTTTTTCCCATCCCTTCACTTTAAATCTGTCTGAGTCCTTTGTTCTGAGGTGGGTCTCTTGTAGACTTCATATACATGGGTCATGTTTTCTCATCCATTAAGCTACCCTATGTCTTTTTTTTTCAATTTCTTTATTGATTAAGGTATTACATATGTGTCCTTATCCCCTCATTGCCCCCCATCTCCCCATTCATGCCTTCACCCCTCTGTTGTCTGCATCCATTGGTTAGGCTTATATGCATGCATAAAAGTCCTTTGGTTGATCTCTTCCCCTTACCCCTACCCTCCCATACCTACCCTCTGAGGGTCTGATCATTGTTTCTCTGTCTCTGGATCAGTTTTTGTTCATCAGTTTATGTTATTCATTATATTCCATAAATGTGTGAGATCATGTGATATTTATCTTTCTCTGACTGGCTTATTTCACTTAGCATAATGCTCTTCAGTTCCATCCATGCTGTTGCAAATGGTAACAACTTCTTTTTTACCGCAGCATAGTATTCCATTGTGTAGATGTACCACAGTTTTTTAATCTACTCATCTGTTGATGGACACTTAGGCTGTTTCCAAATCTTAGCTATGGCGAATTGTGATGCTATGAACATAAGGGTGCATATATCTTTTCTGATTGGTGTTTCTAGATTCTTGGGATATATTCCTAGAAGTGGGATCACTGTGTCAAATGGGAGTTCCATTTTTAGTTTTTTGAAGAAACTCCATACAGTTCTCTACAGTGGCTGCATCAGTCAGCATTACCACCAGCAGTACACGAGGGTTCCTTTTTTTCCACATCCTCGCCAGCACTTGGTGGTTGTTGATTTGTTGATGATAGCTATTCTGGCAGGTCTGAGATGGTACCTCATTGTTGTTTTGATTTGCATCTCTCAGATGATTGGTTACTTTGAGCATGTTTTCCTATGTGTCTTGGCCTTCCTTCTGTCTTCTTTAGAAAAGTATTTATTTAGGTCCATTGTCCATTTTTTGATTGGGTTATTTATCTTTCTTTTGTTAAATTGTATGAGTTCCCTGTAAATGTTGGAGATTAAACCCTTATCGGTGGTAACATTCACAAATTTGTTCTCCCATGCAGTGGGCTTTCTTGTTGTTTTGTTGATGGTTTCTTTTGCTGTGCAGAAGCTTTTTATTTTGTTGTAGTCCCATTTCTTTATTTTCTCTTTAGTTTCCATTGCCCTAGGAGCTAGGTGTAGTATTACCTGATAAACATATATGCACCTAATGCAGGAGCACCCAAATACATTAAAAATACTCCTGGAAGATATCAAGGGAGAGATCGACAATAATACCATCATAGTAGGGGACTTTAATACACCACTGACATCACTGGATAAATCCTCTCTGCAAAGAAATAGCAATCCTAAATGACTCACTAGATGAGATGAACTTAATTGACATCTTCAGGACATTTCACTCCAAAGCCACGGAATATACGTTCTTCTCAAGTGCACATGGGACATTTTCAAAAATAGACCACATATTGGGTCACAAGCAAAGTCTTCCCAAATTCAAGAAGATTGAAATCATATCAAGGATTTTCTCAGACCACAATGTCATAATATTAGAAATAAACTACGGTAAAAGCAATCCAAAAATTTCAAACATTTGGATGCTGAATAGCATGCTATTAAATAATGATTGGGTGACCAAAAAGATCAAAGAAGAAATTTAAAACATCCTGGAAACTAATGACAATAAAAACACAACAATCCAAAATCTATGGGACACAATGAAAGCATTCCTGAGAGAGAAGTTTATAGCTCTACAGGCCTACCTAAAAAAAAAAAAAAAAAATGGTAATAAATCATCTAACTCTACAACTCAATGAATTAGAAAGAGAGCAACAGAAAAGCCCAGAGTGAGCAGAAGGAAGGAGATGATAAAGATCAAAGCAGAAATGAATGACATATAGCAAAAAAACAAACAAAAAAACAATACCCTATGACTTTTGATAGGAGCATTTTATCTATTTACATTTAAGGTTATTATTGATAGGTACTTGTTTGGTGCCATTTTTATTGTTTATGCTTCTGTTCTTTGTTCCCTTTCTATTTCTTCCATTTACAGTAGTCCCTTTAACATTTTCTGCAGTGCTGGCTTAGTGGTAATAAACTCCCCCCCCCCTTTTTTTTCTGGAATGTCTATTTTTTCCCCTTCAATTTTGAATGATAGCCTTGCTGGATAGAGTATTTTTGGATTCAATACCTTGCTTTGCATCATTCCATTTCATTCCCTTCTGGTCTGATATGTTTCTGTTGAGAAATCAGTTGATAGTCTAATGGGAGATCCCTTGTAAGTAACTTTCTGTCTCTTTCTGATAGCCATTAACAGTTTTACTATGTCATTTATGTTTGCCAATTTAAACACGCTGTGTCTTGGTATTGATCTTTTTGGGTTCAATTTGTTTGGAATTCTATGTGCTGCTTGAATTTGTTTGACTTTTTTTCTTCCCAAAGTCAGGGGAGTTTTCTGTCATTAATTCTTCAAATAGGTTTTCTATTCCTTGCTCATCTTCCTCCGGTTCTGGAACCCCTATTATGCAGATGTTGTTTCATTTCATGATGTCCCAGAGATCGCTTAGAATCTCTTGCTTTTTAATTTATTCCAATTGCTGCTCTGCTTGGGTGTTTTTATTACCTTGTCTTCTAAATTGTTGATTCAGCCTTCAACTTTTAATCTACTTTTGAAACCTTCCATTGTGTTCTTTATTGTAGCTATATCATTCTAAATTTACTCTTGATTCTTTCATATGTTGGTTACTTTCTCTTCCAGACATTTGAGCATCCTTATAACCATTACTCTGAAATCTTTCTCTGACAAATTGCTTGCCTTCATTTAATTTAGTTCCTTTTCTTGTGATTCCTCCTTTTCTTTTATTTATGGGTTTTTTCTTTTCTCCTCATTTTTGCTGATCATTTGTTACTGTTTCTGTATATTATATCAAACTGCTATGCCACCCAGTTTTTTTTTTTTAATTGGTCTTATGTACTAGATGTTTCATGGGTCCCAGTGTGCAGTCTGTCAGGTCTCCTGGGCCCTGGAGTCCTAGGGAGGCCCCCTACTTGAGATATTTGTGTTCTCCTGATATAGTTGTGTCTTGAATGTTATTATCCCATTTGTGGATTGAGTCTCCTCTCAGTGTGTCTGGTTATGGGCTTTCTCCCTACCACATTGTTCCAACTGTTGTAGAGGTGTTGACCAAACAGCACAAAATACAACATGACAAAATGTGATATAGAAGGAACAGAACACGAATGTACACAAGAAACTTATGACACTAATAATAGTGACCACCAGAGAAAAGAGAATTAGGAAAGAAAGTGGATCAAGAATGTTAGCAAGAGAAAAAAGGAAAAAAAATAGGAAGGCTAGGGTGAGAATACACAAAATATAAAACAAATAAACCAAAAAGCACAAACAAACAAACAAACAAAACACTAAAAAGGGGGAGATGGAATCTGTAGATGCAGAGCTTAAATAGAAAAATTGAGGTTGAAGAATTGAATGAATAGGGAAAGGACCATGGTTTAGAATAGAGTATGGAGAAAAGAAATGAGAAGACAAAAAGAAAAAAAATATGTAAAAGGAGAATAGAGAAGACAGCATATTGGCCTAAATGTAGGAAGTGAAACAAGTTCAAAAACTAAGAGACTAAAAGAGCAAAAGAAGAGAAATAAAAAAATGAGTAGTGAAGAGAAAGTAATGAATAGGGGAAATCAGGTAAAAACAGGAAAGAGAAAATTAGATATATGAATAAACCAGCAAAGACTAAAATAGTAACACATAGATAAAGAAGGTACATTTTTGCCAAAACCGGTTTGGCTCAGTGGATAGAGCGTCAGCCTGCGGACTCAAGGGTCCCAGGTTCGATTCCAGTCAAGGGCATGTACCTTGGTTGCGGGCACATCCCCAGTAGGGGGTGTGCAAGAGGCAGCTGATCGATGTTTCTCTCTCATCGATGTTTCTAACTTTCTATCCCTCTCTCTTCCTCTCTGTAAAAAGTCAAAAATATATATATATAAAAAGAGAAGGTACATTTTAAAAAGGGGAAAAATGAAAGGAAATAGAAATACTAAAATGGGGAAAGAAGGAAAATTGGAGGAAAGAAAGAAGTAAGGAAGAAAAGGGTGCAAAAGAAGTAAACAAAATAAAATAAGATAAAATGAAATGAAAAATTATAGTAAAATATTATAAGTAATTATATATATGTATACTAGAGGCCCAGTGCACGAAATTCGTGCATGAAGGGGGGCTGTCCCTCAGCCAAGCCTGCACCCTCTCCAATCTGGGACCCCTTGAGGGATGTCCCGGGATCAGATCTAAATGGGCAGTCAAACATTCCTCTCACAATCCAGGACTGCTGGCTCTGAACTGCTCACCTGCCTGCCTTCCTGATTGTCCCTAAACGCTAATGCCTGCCAGCCTGATCACTCTCAACCACACCCCTGCCAGCCTGATTGATGTCTAACTGCTCCCCTGCCAGCCTGTTTGCCCTCAACTTCTTTCCTCTGCCGGCCTGGTCACCCTAACTACCCTCCTCTGCAGGCTTGATAACCCTCAACTGCCCTCCCTTGCAGGCCTGGTCTCTCCCTACTGCCCTACCCTGCTGGCCATCTTGTGGTGGCCATCTTCTATCCACCTGGGGGCAGGATCTTTGACCACATGGGGGCAGCTATCTTGTGTGTTGGAGTGATGGTCAATCTGCATATTACTCTTTTATTAGATAGGATAGAGGCCTGGGGCATGTGTGGGAGCCAGGTTGTTTGCCCTGAAGGGTGTCCCGGATCAGGGTGGGGGTTCCCTTGGGGCATGGGGCAGCCTGGGCGAGGGGCCTGTGGTGGTTTGCAGGCCAGCCAAGCCCCCTGGTGACCCAAATGAAGGCCTTGGTATCTGGGATTTATTTATCTTTTACAATTGAAACTTTGTAGCCTGGAGCAGAGCCAAGCCTTCTGTTCGCTTCATGGCAGCAGCCATTTCTGTTGGGATTTATTTATCTTCTATAATTGAACCTTTGTAGCCTTAAGTGGAGGCCAAAGCAGGCCAGGGCTTCAGAAGCTTGGATTCCTCCATCGCGGGGGGCAACCCTACCCTCCTGCTCTCTCCAGCTCTGTGGCTGCCGCCATTTTTGTTGGGATTTATTTATCTTCTATAATTGAAACTTTGTAGCCTTAAGTGGAGGCCTGGGCTGGCCAGGGTGTGCGGAAAGCTTGGCTTCCTCCATTGCTGGGGAAACCTAAGCCTCCGTCCTGCTATCTTTGTGGCCACAGCCATCTTGGTTGGGTTAATTTGCATACTCGTTCCTGATTGGCTGATGGGTGTGGCTTGTTGGTGTAGCGGAGTGATGGTTAATTTGCATGTTACTCTTTTATTAGATAGGATTAGAGATCCGGAGCATTGCGGGTGGGGGTGTGTCCATCCAAGCCTGCACCCTCTCCACTCTCCAATCTGGGACCCCTCAGGGGATGTCGGACTGCAGGTTTAGGCCTGATCCAGCAGTCAGACATTCCTCTCACAATCTGGGACTGCTGGCTCTTAACCACTCACCTGCCTGCCTGCCTGATTGCTTCTACCCGCTTGTGCCTGCCAGCCTGATCACCCCCTAACCACTCCCCTGCAAGCCTGATTGATGCCTAACTGCTCCCCTCCTGGCTTGATTGCCCTCAACTGCCCTCCCCTGCAGGCCTGTTTGCCCCCAACTGCCCTCTCCTGCCGGCCTGATTGCCCACAACTACCCTCCCCTGCTGGCCATCTTGTGATGGCCATCTTGTGGGAGCCATCTTATGGTAGACATCTTGTGGTGTCCATATTGTGATGACGTGGGGGCGGCCATCTTGGGACAATGTGGGGGTAGCCATATTGTGATGAGGTGAGGGCATCACACGAGGGCCAGGAGACTGGGAGTTTGATCACTCGCTATGATGTGTGCAGACTACCAGGGGGTGGCACAGAATGAAGGAAGGCCCCAGCCAGCAGCTGGAAGGCCCTGATCATCCCTGATCACTGGCCAGGCCTAGGGTCCCTACCTATGCATGAAGTGTCATTGCTTCAGCCAAGTTTTAATGCCCCTTGGGAGCTGGTTTAATACCCCACTTTTCTGTTCTGCCTGCTAATTCTGGGCTTCCTGTTAGGTACTCAGGTCCTGGCCACTGTCAGACACTGTCTTTTGGTTTTAGTTTCCTCTTTTAAGCTCCAAGTGATAGACTGGTCCTCTGTTTGTGTCTGTCTCCATAGGCCTTGGCTGCCAACAGGTGGGGCCAATCTCCCCTCTTTGCCTGTCTGACAGCTAGCAGCCTTAATCTTTCAAGTGTCTGTTTCTGACAGGGCTTTAGTTGGGGTTGGTGCTATTTTGCTTTCGTTGAATAAGATGGGTGTTTTTTTTCCTGACCCAGAGCTACACTTCTGCAAGTGGCTGAAAATATTACCCTCGCCTTGGTTGGTCAGAGATCCTTGTATGGACACCAATGGGGTTGGCTGTCAACCTGGAGTTTTCATCAGTGTTGTTCCCAGAATAGTGGGACGGACTGGCCCCTGTTCCAAACCAGTCACTGAGGGCTCTTTGGGCCTATTAATATCTGTAAACATGCCACTGCCTTTGTTTCCTTTGTATAGCTCAAAATGCAGGCAGTGTATGGCAGGCTGTATTACCTGCTTTGAGGCTACTGGGAGGGGCTAGTTCTTCAGAGGAAAAATCGTTGCTTAAGTTTGGAAGCTTACAAATGTTCAAATGTAGGAGTCCTGGACAGTCTCCCTGCCCTGCTTCCCTCCCCAGCCTCTCCTCAGACACCCCAAGTCTGTGCCTCTATCCCTGTGCTGAAGCCTCTGGTGTTCGCAATTGAAAGGTCCTATGTTCTGGTTATAGCAAGTAAAAGAAAAGACAAAACCAAACCAAAACAACTATGAAACTGCGGGTTACTCTCCCCCAGCACCATGCGACTTGAGCCGCCTTTCAGGTTGCCTTTCTTAGTGAAGCCTTTCCCAGCTGTGTTCATAGGCCCAGATTCCCTAGCTGCCAGCATCCCTGTGGCTTTTCCTTTCCATAGTTGGATCTTACACCTGTTGCCAAGGGACCAGGCTTTGGTGCAATACAGCTTCCTCCTCACCCTCTTGGCCCACTGGCTGGCTGTCCCTCCCTCTCAAACTCAGATCCCCAATTCTACCATCATCCAGTTGTCTTCTGCCCTTCCTTGGTGTAAATTGTCTCCTCAGCTGTGTCTAATTTGTTAATTGTGGGTGGATGTTCTCCTATTTAGTTATAATTTCAGTCTGGCCCCTGGTCGAGATTCAGGACAAGTCTGACTATTCAGCTGCTATTTTCTCTCCCCTTGATTGTTGTTTATTTAAAAATGAAATAAAGTAATACATTCTTATGGAAAATGATCAAACAATGCAAAATATATCAAATGATAAAAGTTCTACTCTTTTCTGCACTCCACAGTTTCACTCTTCAGAGGTAAGCATGGTGACCAGTTTCTTGTGTATGATTCCAGAGATTTTCTGTGCAAATAAAAAAAAAAAATCTTTACATAGTTAAAGACACGCATTTTATTTTTTACAAATACTATCACACTACAATTAATGCTCTGCAAATTGATTTCTTCACTTAATAGATCTTATACACTTTCATATCAGTGTATGTATATACATATTATATGACATTAATTTTCTTAAAGGCGGTATGGGTATATTGTAATTTATTTTTCACTTCCCACTACTGATAGATATTTTTTATCCTAACATTTGTGATATTATAAATAACACTGCAATTAATACCCTCAAATGGTGGTATATATTGTGATTAAGGGAAATGACTGTGGAACCAGATGATTTTGAGCATGTTACTTAATTTCTCTGTGCCTTGGTATCTTCCTATGAAAAAAAAAATTGAGATAATAATGGTCTCTATCTTACACGACTTTTATAAACATTTAATGAGTTAACAATACACATTAAGAACTTAAACTATTTATATATTAAGTTGCATACACATAAATATAACAATTGTTAGTTAATATTATTATATTCCTTTAATAGCATACTTTTGCAAATATAAATTCTTAGTTGTTAAATAGTTGCGTAAAAGCATGAATGAATTTTGAAAGCTGTTATTATCTCTTTCTCTGTCAAAAAGATGGCAAACATTGTATATTATTAAATTTTTTAATCTTTGTACATATGGTTGGTAAAAAAACACACACCAGTTTATCATTATTTTGATTCCTCTCTTTAATTATGAGTGAACATGATTATTTTTTCACATGTTTATTGGCCATTTATATTTCTTTCCTTGGGAACTACCTGTTCTTGGCCTTTGCCCATTTGTTGTCATTTGGCTTTTCATTTGTTTCTTATTGTTTTATGGAGCTCTTTGTATATAAAGGAATTTGGCTCCTTGTCATATATGTTACAAATATTTTTCACAATTTATCTTTTAACCTTGTTTATATGATTTTCCTATCCAACAGTCTTGAATTATATAGTTAAATTAATCATTATTTCCTTTTATGACTCCTGCGTTTGGAGGTCATGCTTCGAAAGTCCTTCTAGGTGGTTTTGATTTAAATCATGTATTGGTAGTACTTTTTGCCAAAAAAAAACCAACAAAACAAAAACAAAAACGAAAACAAAAAGCACAACCACAACAACTATGGATGTTAGAGTTAGAAAGGACCTTAGAGGTTGTATAATTCAATATATCTGTCTTCATATCTTTTTAATTTTTTTTGCAGATAAAAAGAAATTTAATCCTAATAAAGAGACTGTACTCTAAATATTCCATAGCTAGCTAATGATAAAAATGTAGACTAGAATTCTGCGCTCCTGATCATTCTGTATAACCGGATTTTTTTCATAAATAGAGCTTTTCTTACTTAAAAACCATTTAAGCAACTCAAAAATAGAGATTACTTTTAAGAAAATGTACAACACATTTGAAAATAAAGATTTATTTTTACTTTTTGAATTATTTTTTACTGAAAGAAATATTAGTGTATGGTCTATTAAAAATAAATCATATATTTTATATATTTAGTTGAATTAATGTGAAAATATTATAAACAAAGGAGCATATCTTTTTTACTTTTTTACATACTTTAATTATAAGCATAAAAATGTGGATTTATTTTAATAGAAATTAAGTAAGCTTGTTTTGATAGATATGAGAACTGAAAAGCATTGGTTTGGCTGCTAACTGCATTCTCACTTCCTTTTCCTGGCTTTGGTAAACCTGGGATTAAATCTAATTTATTTTAAATTATTAGCTGGCATGACCTGTCTTGAATGCAGATCTACCCAGATTATTCCCCATTCTAAAGCCCTCTCATAGCTCCTTAACCTTAGATTATTCTCTGTAGCTCCTTGTACCTAGCACATATGCAGAGTATTTTAGCCTTAGTCACACTTCCCTTTGTATATGCTGTTTCCCTACTTGGGACAATTTTCTTATTGCCCATATGCCTGCTTGAAGAAAACACACTAATATAAAGAAATATTATTTCTGCTACTTCTCTGAAGCCTCCTCCTATCTTTCTATAACAAGACTAAGTGTTCTTATAGACTGGACTTCTAGATTGTCAATTCAAAGATTATGGTGGATCCTCTACCCAGTAAAACAGTCATTTAACTGGTAAAATTATAAAAAACCACTATTGAAAATCTCTGAAAGTTGTTCTAAAGGCATACAGCAAAGAGAGAAATATTTACTCAAGAACATCTATTAAATCTTGATAAGATGAACAAGAATCTATGGCATTTGAACCATGACCTATTCTCATCCCCACCCCTAACTTGATGTGATAGAAGCTGTTCTTCAGGCAGCTGTGACCAAGAGGATTAGGGATATCTCTCCCCCCAACTCCTACTCTATGGCTATTGTTTCACTCCCAGAGGGTCAGACCAACAATATCTATTATCCCTCTTAGCCCTATATTGTAGAATCACTATTTTAAGCAGGCACAGCTGAGAGGACTAGTGATCTCTTCCATCACTCAGTTTCCACTCGTGAGATCTCTTCCCCAGTGGTTTTAAGCCAAGAATATTGGGGCACTGAATGTGACTGTCCAAGCTCATACATAGAGTGAAGGATCCATACTGGGAAAGGTAAGCCAAGATGACTACAGGCTACCATCACTCCACAGAGTCCACTTATAGAGCAGAGGAGTCACTCTTGGAGAAATAGGTCACTCTCTCCCTGGCTGATACCTCTATAAAATATCTAATTTACAAAAAGAGGCTATAGTAAAGGAGAAACAGAGAAAAAAGTAGTAATGAGAAATATAGAAAACAAAGTGCAAAATGGAAGCAGTAACTAATAATCACTAGTAACAATAATTGGGAATGGATTAAATGATAAAAAAGTAGAAATTGCCAGCATATATAAATCAAACAAGCTACAAATATATGCTCTCTACAGGAGACTCACTTTAGATTCTAAGTCACAAAAAAGGTTAAAAGTGAAAGAATAAAAATATTTCATTTCATGCAAACAGTAATCAAAAGAGAGCCAGTGTGATTCCTATTAATATCAGAAAAATATACTGTTAGATAAAACTATTGCTATCAAGAAGATGCAACAATTATTAGAATAAAAGAGGCCTGATGCACAAAATTCATGCAAGAGTAGGCCTTCCTTCCTTAGCGGCCAGCACTGGCTTCCCTCTGGCACCTGGGACCCGGACTTCCCTCAAGTATCCAGGGCCCTCGCAGCCCCATCTTTGTGCAGAACATCGTCTGGTCTAATTAGAATATTATGTTTTTCTTATTATAGATATGTGCCTAAAAACAATGACCTTAAATAAATGAAGCAGAGAGAAATTGTTCAATAACAATAGTTGAAAATTTTAATTTATTATATTGAATAACTAGACAGAAGATCCTCAAGGCAATAGAAGACTTGTTAAGATTATTAAAAAATTAGACCTAATAGATATGTGTCAAGCACTCTTTTAGATAGTAACAAAACACAAAGTCATCTCAAGTGAACCTGAAACATTCTCCAGCATAGACCATCTCATAGGAAATAAGTTAAGCTGGTTTGTTGTTTTTGTTTTTTTTTTCTGCATATTTTATGGTCAAGAGAGCAAAAACCCAATCTATAGAAATGCAGAACATGTTTGAAAATAATTTATATCCAGACTATATAAAGAACACTTATACCATCAAGCCCACCACTTCAGCCATAGCCCTCATGTAACTCAGCAACTGGACCCTTCAGTGAGCCTTGGAGTGTGCTACCTGTCCACCAAGACTACTGCTTCAGCCACAGGTCCTGTGTGACTTGGTGCCTGGACCCTTTGGTGAATCTTGGAGTGTGTGATTGTCCCACCAATCCCACCATTTCAGCTACAGTCCAGGTTCCACACAACTCAACACCTGAACCCTTGGAGAGTATTAGAGTGCATTA
Organism: Eptesicus fuscus; assembly: GCF_027574615.1. Classification (NCBI taxonomy): domain Eukaryota; kingdom Metazoa; phylum Chordata; class Mammalia; order Chiroptera; family Vespertilionidae; genus Eptesicus; species Eptesicus fuscus. The sequence goes on from NC_072473.1 coordinate 47,953,831, forward strand.
CCATCCCACCAAGTCCTCTAATTCAGCCACATTCCCACATGACTAGGCAAATGGACCCTTTGGTGAGTCTTGCAGTGCAACTCTCCCACCAATCCCACTGTTTCACCCACAGGATCTGCGTGATTTGGTGCCTGGACCTATTGGTCATTCGTGGAGTATGCACCACTCCTGCCAAGCCCACTGCTTCAGCTGCAAGACACAGGTGACTAGGTGCCTGGACACCTTGGTGAGATTTGGAGTGCATACCCCTACTGCCAAACACAATGTGGGATCTCCCCCCAAACATGGTCAATGCCTCCAAGCCATCACAGATTCCACCCTCCCAGCATGGACAGAGCTGTCACCTGTCATGTGCCCTACCCCTGGCCAATGTCAGAGCTGCAGGTGTGACCTGGTGTGCCCAGGCACAGGTCAGAGTACCACACTGCATGTGTACTGCCAAAGAGACCTATGGCACCATCCTGCCTTGGGTGCTGGGGCTGCACAGTGAATTGCATCCCAGAGGGCTCTGGGTTCTCACAGGGAGTCACACACCAGGGTAACTGTGCACAGGACCCCACTGACCCTGAGAATCTGAAGTGGACAACTGAGGGACCAGAACCAGGGGAAAAAGGGATACAACTCAGAGGAGAGTCAATAAAGGTGTGAAAATCAAGGCAGACCCAGCATCAAGTCTAGTGAGTCCAAGATCATTGAACTTCTAGGGGCTTCAATACGTCAGACCCCAAGCAGGGAACCCAGGGCCAGAAAGAGACAGTAAAAATGGTGAGACAAGGAAACAATCCCCAAAGGAAAGATAAAGAGGACTCACCACAAAGGGAACTAAATGAAACGGCGGCATGCAATATGTCAGAAAAAGAATTCAGGGTAAGAGTCATAAAGTTCCTAAACCAACTGGATGAGAAAATCAACAACTTATGTAAGAATCAAGAGGAAATCAAGAATGATATAGGTACAAAAAAAACACAATGGAATGTATCAACAGAAGACAAGAAAAAGCAAATAATTGAATCAGCCAATTAGAAGACATGGCTAGAAAACACACCCAATGTGAACAGCAATTGGAGAAAAAAAATAGATAGCAGGTGGAAAATTTAAGGGAGCTTTGGGATAACATTAAAGAAGCAACACCCATATAAAAGGGGGCCAGAAGGATACGAAGAAGAGCAAGAAAACCTATTTGAAGAAATAATGACAGAACACTTAATTGATTTGGGGAAGAAAAAAGTCACACAAGCACAGAGAGTCCAAAACAAGATTAACCCCAAAAGACCCACACTATGACACCTCATATTTATGATGGCAAATGTTAATGACAAAGAGAGAATTTTAAGGTCTACAAGAGAGAATAAGAGTTACCTACAAGGGACTCTTGGGCAGCTGGTGCTGGCACAGAAACCATGCCATCTTGAAGGGCAGAACTGCTGTGAATAGAATTCTAGCCTCACCACCACACAGACTGACCTCAGATGCAAACTGGGACCCTACAGCCACTCTGGACAAGGACATGCCACCACAGCTTCAGACCCAGGGACACTGAGACTCCAGACATCCTGACAACATATTTTTCTGAGTCACAAAGAGCATCCCCCCCCCCACTGGCCCATGGCAGTGGCATAAGGCATGCTTGACCAGTGGTGCATGTGGGGACCTCCCACTGAGACTGGGCAGCTGTGAAACCCTGCCCCCTTAGCAAGCCAGTGAGTTTGATTCTCGGCATGTGCAAGCAGGAACTCTATTTCTCATTGTGCACACATGGATCAGTGCACACGGACTGATTCTTAGTGCTGTGTAAGGCCGCAACTGAGCACCACTGGCTTTGATATTCAGCATACACATGTTGGGACTCTGTTTCTTGTTGCATGCATGCACAGGGACTCTGACTATCAGCACATATGGACTGTTTCTTGGCACACACAAAAGGCCAAACTAAGCACTAGTGACTCTGATTCTCGTCATGCACACACAGGGACCTTGATTCTCAGAGCACCAGAGACTCCAATTCTCGATTCTCGGCATGAGCACATGGGGACTCTGATTCCCGGCATGCACTTGGAGAGACTGATTATTGGTGTATGCACATAAGGACTTGTCTCTCAGCACTCGTATGCAGGGACCCTGATTCTAGGTGTGCACCTGAAGCCACACCAAGTGCCAGTGACTCTGATTCTCAGTGCACATGAGGAACTGATTGTCAGAGCACACACGAAGCTACACTGAGTCCCCATGACCCTGATTCATGGCACAGGCACATGGCGGCTCTGATTACCGGTGCACACATCTACCACCTAACACAGCAGCCACACTTCTCAGTGTCAGGGCTATACAGAGACACTCAGGTACCATGTTGCTCCTGCAGCACATAGCTCAGGCCCCTGCAACTCGGCGCTTGGAACTTCTGGTGATAGCTAGGATGGAGAGACAATGAAACAATCCCAAAAGGAAAGAAAAAGAGGAATCACCAAGAAAGGAAATAAGTGAAATGGAGACATGTAATATGTCAGAAAAAGAAATCGGAGTAATAGTCATACAGTTTATAAACCAGATGGACAAGAAAATTAAAAACCTATGCAAAAATCAGGAAGAAATCAAAAGTAACATAGATATGATCAAAAAGTCCATGGAAGGTTTTAACAGTAGACTAGGAGAAGTGGAGTACGAATTAGTGAGTTTGAAGATAAGGTAGAGAAACAAGCCTAATCTGAACAGCAACTGGAGAAAAAAATTAAAAAGCAGGAGGATAGCCAAAGGGATTTTTGGAACAACATGAAACGAAGTAACATATGTATAATAGGGGTGCCAAAAGGACAAGAAGAGCATCAAGGATTAGAGAATCTATTTGAAGAAATAATTACAGAAAAATTCCATCATATGGGGAAGAAAAAGTCACACAAGTAAAGACAGTCCCAGGCAAAATGAACTCCAAAAGAATCACACCAAACCACGTCATAATTACAATGGCAAATGTTAACGACAAAGAGAGAATCTTAAAGGCTGCAAGAAAGAGACAGAGAGTTGCCTACATAGGATCCTCCATCATAGAGTTACCTAGAATGGATCTCCAATTAGATTATCAAATGATTTCTCAACAGAAACACTTCAGGCCAGAAGGGAATGTAGTGAGATATACAAAGTGATACAAAGCAAGGGACTGAATTCAAGAATAATGTATCCAATAAGGCTATCATTCACAATTCAAAGGGGAAATCAGGAGCTTTACAAAAAAAGGACAAGGGATTTTGTCACTACCAAGTGAGCAATGCAAGAAATGCTAAAGGGACTGTTATAAAAAGAAGAAATAGAAAGGGAATAAGGAACACAGGCATAAAGAATAAAAGTAGCTACTAACAAGTACCTATCAGTGATAACCTTAAATGTAAATGGATTAAATGCTCCAATCAAAAGACATCGAGTGCCTGAATGGATAAGAATACATGACCCATATATATGCTATCTACAAGGGACCCACCTCAGAACAAAGACTTGCAGAGACTGGAAATGTAGTGATGGAAAAATATTTTTCAGGCAAATGGAAATGAAAGAAAAGCTGGGGTAGCAATACTTATATCTGACAAAATAGACCTAAAAATGAAGGCCATAACAAGAGATAAGGAAGGCCACATCATAATAAAAAAGGATCCATAAAACAAGAGGATATAACTCTAGTAAATATATAGTACCCAATGCAGAAGCACCCAAATATGTAAAAAAAACAAACTTCTGGAAGCTATCAAGGTAGAGATCGACAGCAATGCAATCCTAGTATGGGATGTTAATATCCAATTGACAGCACTGCATAAATACTCTAGACAAAAAAATTAATAAAGAAATAGCAATCCTAAAAGACTCACTAGATCAGATGGACTTAATTGACATCTTCAGAACATTTCACCCCAAAGCTACGGAATACACATTGTTCTCAAGTGCACATGGCACATTTTCAAAGATAGACCACATATTGGGTTACAGGAAATGTTCTCCAAATTTAAGAAGATAGAAATCATATCAAGTATCCTCTCAGACCACAATGCCGTATTAGAAATCAACTACAAAAAAAGAACAAAAAAAAAAAACCAAAAACTTCAAATAATTGGAAGCTGAATAACATGCTATTAAACAATTATTGGATTATCAAAGAGATCAAAGAAGAAATTAAAAATATATTGGAAACAAAAGACAGTGAATACAATCCAAAATCTATGGGATACAGTGAAAACAATCCTGAGAGGGAAGTTCATAGTCTACAGGCCTAATGCAAAAACAAAACAAAAAACAAAAAACTGGTAATAAATTATCTAAATCTACAATTTCAAGAACTAGAAAGAGAGCAACAAGAAAAGCCCAGAGTGAACAGAAGGAAGGAAATAATAAAGATCAGAGCTGAAAAAAATGACATAGAGACAAAAAAGTACAAAAAATCAATAAAACCAAGAGCTGGTACTTTGTAAGGATAAATAAGATTGATGAACCTCTAGTCAGACTCACAAAGAAACAAAGTGAGAGGACCCACATCAACCAAATCATAAATGAAAGAGGCAAAGTAACAACAGATATCACAGAAGTACAAATTATTATTAAAAAAGTACTATTAATAACTATATTCCCACAAACTGGTCAACTTTGAAGAAATGGGTATATTGCTAGAAAAATATGACCTTCCAAAGCTCAATAAGGAAGAATTTAAAAAATCTGACAAGGCTGATAACTATGGAGGAAATTGAAACAATAATCAGAAAACTTCCAGCAAACGAAAGCCCTGGGCCAGATGACTTCACAGAGGAGGTTTACCAAACATTCAAAGAACTGAAAACTCACCTTCTCAGACTATTCCAAAAAATTCAAGAAGAAGGCACTCTTCCAAGCTCTTTCTCTGGAGCTAGCATTACCCTAATTGTAAAACAAAGTAAAGGCACTACAAAGAAAGAGAATTACAGGCCAATATTCCTGATGAACATAGATACTAAAATCCTCAACAAGATTATAGCAAATCAGATCCAGCATCACATTAAAAGGATCATACACCATGACTAAGTGGTATTTATTCTGGGGAAGCAAGGATGGCACAACAATCACAAATCAATAAACATTATATATCACATAAACAAATTGAGAGGCAAAAATCAAAATATATCAATTGATACAAAAAAAAGCTTTTGACAAAAATCCAACACCCTTTCTTGTTAAGAACTCTCAGCAAAGTGGGACGAGAGGGATCATACCTCAATATAATAAAAGACTTATATGACAAACTTACAACCAACCTCATACTCAATGGGGTAAAACTAAAGCCCTTTTCCCTAAGAAAGGGAAAAAGACGGGGATGCCCATTTTCAAAATTCCTGTTCGACATAGTACTGGAAGTACTAGCCATAGCAATCAGATAAGAAGAAATAAATGACATCCAAATTTGAAAAGAAGTAAAACTGTCATCATTACCAGGTGACATGATATTTACATAGAAAATCCCAAAGATTCCATTAAAAATTGATAAATGCATTCAGCAATGTAGCAGAATACAAAATTAACACCCAGAAATCTATGTTTTTTTATATACCAACTGGAGGCCCGGTGCACGAAATTCGTGCATGGGGGGGTATTCCTCAGCCCAGGCTGCACCCTCTCCAATCTGGGACATCCCTCTCACAATCCAGGACTGCTGGCTCCCAACTGCTCGCCTGCCTGCCTTCCTGATTGCCCCTAACCACTTCTGCCTGCCAGCTTGATCACCCCCTAACCACTTCCATGCCAGCCTGATAGATGTCTAAGTGCTCCTCTGCCAGTCTGTTTGCCCCCAACTTCCCTCCTCTGCCGGCCTGGTCACCCCTAACTCCCCTCCCCTGCAGGCTTGATCGCCCCCAAATGCCCTCCCTTGCAGGCCTGGTCCCTCCGAACTGCCCTCCCCTGCTGGCCTGATCACCCACAACTGCCCTCCTTTGCAGGCCTGGTCCCTCCCAACTGCCCTCCCCTGCTGGCCATCTTGTGGTGGCCATCTTGTGTCCACATGGGGGCAGGATATTTGACCACATGGGAGCAGCCATCTTGTGTGTTGGAGTGATGGGCAATCTGCATATTACTCTTTTATTAGATAGGATAGAGGCCTGGTACATGGGTGGGAGCCAGCTGGATTGCCCTGAAGGGTGTCCTGGATCAGGGTGGGGGTTCACTTGGGGTGTGGGGTTGCCTGGGTGAGGGGCCTATGGTGGTTTTCAGGCCAGCCACACCCCCTGGTGACCCAAGAGGAGGCCCTGGTATCTGGAATTTATTTATCTTCTATAATTGAAACTTTGTAGCCTGGAGTGGAGGACTAGGCTGGTCAGGGCTGCAAAAGCTTGGCTTCCTCCATCTCTGGGGGCAACCCTAGCCTCCTGCTCTTCCAGCTCCGTGGCTGCCGCCATTTCTGTTGGGCTTTATTTACCTTCTGTAATTGAAACTTTGTAGCATTGACTGGAGGCCTGGGCCAGCCAGGGTGTCTGGAACGCTTGGCTTCCTCCATCACCGGGAAAACCCAAACCTCTCTCCTGCACTCTGTGGTCGCAGCCACCTTGGTTGGGTTAATTTGCATAGTAACTCCTGATTGGCTGGTGGGCGTGGCTTGTGGGTGTAGCAGAGTGATGGTTAATTTGCATATTACTTTTTTATTAGATAGGATAATGAACTCATAGGAAGGGAAACTAAAAATACTATCCCATTTATCATTGCAACCAACATATTAAGATACCTAGGAATAAACTAATGAGACAAAATACCTATACTTGGAAAACTATAAGACATTGAATAAAGACATAGAGGAAGACATATACAAATGGAAGAATATATCGTGTACATGGGTTGGTAGAATTAACATCATTAAAATGTTTATATTTCCCAAAGCAATCTATATATTCAATGCAATCACCATTAAAATACCAAGAGCATATTTCGCAGATCTACAACAGACTCTCCAAAAATTCATTTAGAATAATAAAAGACCCTGAGTAGCTGCAGCAATCTTGAGAAAGAAGCACAAAGTTGGAGGGTTCATAATACCAGATATCAAGCTATATTTCAAAGCCACTTTTCTCAAAACCGCCTGGTACTGGCATAAGAACAGACACATAGACCAATGGAATAGAACAGAGAAACCAGAAATCAACCCAAGCCATTATGCTCAATTAATACCTGACAATGGAGGCAAGAGAATAAAGTAGAATCAAGACAGTCTCTTCAATAAATGGTGTTGGGAAAATTGGACAGGTACATGCAAAAAAAAAAAAGAAGAAAAATAAACTCAAAATGGATAAAGGACTTAAACGTAAGATGGGAAAGCACAAAAATCTTAGAAGAATCCATAGGCAGCAAAATAACAGACTTATGTCCTATTAATATCTTTATTGATACAGCTTCTAGGACAATGGAAACTAAAGAGAAAATAAACAAAATGGACTACATCAAAATGAAAAGCTTCTGCACAGCAAAAGAAACCATGAACAAAACAAGAAAGCCCACTACATGGGAAAACATATTTGCCAATGTTGTATCTGATAAGGGCCTAATCTCCAAAAGTTATAAGGAACTCATACATCTTAACAAAAGGGAGAAAAGTAGTCCAATAAAAAAATAGACAGAGGACTGATATATACACATTTCCAAAGTGGACATACGGAAGCCCAAGAGATAAATAAAAACATGCTCAAAGTCATTAATCATCAGAGATTCAAATCAATGAGGTGCCATCTCATGTCTGTCAGAATCACAAAAAAATCAACAAATGACAAGTGCTGCTGAGGATGTGTAGCAAAAGGAACCCCCTTGCACTGCTGGTGGGAATGAAGACTGTTGAAGCCACTGTGGAAAAAGTTGGGAGTTTCCTCAAAAAATTAAAAATGGGACTCTCATTTGACCCAGTAATGCCACTTCTAGGAATATATCCCAAGAAATCAGAAACAGCAGTTATAAAGGACATATGCACTCCTATGTTCATAGCGGCACACTTTACAATAGCTATGATTTGGAAACAGCCCAAGTGGCCATCAGCAGATGAGAGGATTGAAAAGCAGTGGTACATCTACACAATGGAATACTATGCTGCTGTAAAAAAGAAGGAACTCTTATCATTGGCAAAAACATGGATGGACATGGAGAGCATTATGCACAGCAAAATAATCCAATCAGAGAAAGATAATTAGCATAGGATCTCACTCATTTGTGGAATATAATGAACAATATAAATTGATGAACAAAAATAGACCCAGAGACAGAGAAGCATCGAACAACCCATAAAACCTCAGAGGGAAGTCATGGGAGATTGGAGGGGGTAAAGAGATCAACCAAAGGACTTTTATGCATAAATATAAGCATAACCAATGGACACAGACACTAGCGGGTAAGTGCATGTGCTGGGGGTTTGGAGTGTCCAGGGAGAGGTCAATGGGGGGAAAAGGAGACATATGTATACATTAAATAAGAAAAAATTAAAAAAAGAAAAACACTTAAGAACGAATAATAAAGAGATAAGTACTATGTAATACTTTATAATTTTTAAAAAGGCCTAAGCATTTGAATGGATATTCCTTTTTTTATTTTTTCTTTATTGATTAAGGTATTACATATGTGTCCTTATCCCCCCAATACCCCTCCCACCGCCAACTCAAGCCCTGACCCCCACCTGGTGTCTGTGTCCATTGGTTAGGCTTATATGCATGCATACATGCATGCATACAAGTCCTTTGGATAATCTCTCTCACTCACCACCCTACTTTACCTTCCCTCTGAAGTTTGACGGTCTTATCGGTTTGTCTGTCTCTGGATATGTTTTTGTTCATCCGTTTATGATGTTTATTATATTACACAAATGAGTAAGATCATGTGATATTTATCTTTCACAGACTGTCTTATTTCAATTAGCATAATGCTTTCCAGTTCCATACATGCTGCTGCAAATATTAAGAATGAATTCTTTTTTACAGCAGCATCATATTCCACTATGTAGATGTACCACAGGTTTTTTAATCCACTCATCTGTTGATGGGCACTTAGGCTGTTTCCAAATATTATCTATGGTAAATTGTGATGCGATGAACATAGGGGTGCATGTATGCTTTCTGATTGGTGTTTCTAGTTTCTTGGGATATATTCCTAGAAGTGGGATCACTGGTTCAAATGGGAGTTTCATTTTCAATTTTTTGAGGAATCTCCATAGTGTTCTGCACAGTGGCTGCACCAGTCTGTATTCCCACCTGCAGTGCACTAAGGTTCCTTGTTATCCACATCCTCACCAGCACTTGTCATTTGTTGATTTGTTTATGATAGCCATTCTGACAGGTGTGAGATGGTACTACATTGTTGTTTTGATTTGCATTTCTCGGATGATTAGTGACTTTGAGCCTGTTTTCATATGTATCTTGGCCTTCCATATGTCCTCTTTCAAAGAGTATATATTTAGGTCCGTTGCTCATTTTTTTATTTGGTTGTTTCTCTTCCTTTTGTTAAGTTGTATGAGTTGCCTGTAAATGTTAGAGATTAAACCCTTATCTATGATACCATTGGCAAATGTGGCCTCCCATGCATTGGGCTTTGTTGTTGTTTTGTTCATGGTTTCTTTTGCTGTACAGTAGATTTTTATTTTGATGTAGTCCCATTGTTTATTTTCTCTTTAGTTTCCATTGCCCTCGGAGGTGTATTGGTGAAGTTACTGCTTTGGCATATGTCTGAGATTTTGCTGCCTGTGGTTGAGTTTATTTTTGTGTATGGTGTAAATTGGTGGTCGTTTCATTTTTATGCATGTACCTGTCCAATTTTTCCAACACCATTTATTGAAGAGACTGTCTTGACTCCATTGTATGTTCTTGCCTTCTTTGTCAAATATTAATTGAGCATAGTGGTTTGGGTTGATTTCTGGGTTCTCTATTCTATTCCATTGGTCTATATGTCTGTTCTTGTGCCAGTACCGGTCTGTTTTGTGAACATTGGCCTTATAATACAGCTTGACATCTGGTATTGAGATCCTTCCTCCTTTGTTCTTCTTTCTCAGGATTGCTGCAGCTTTTTGGGGTCTTTTTTTATTCCAGATGAATTTTTGGAGAGTTCGTTCTAGGTCTGTGAAATATGCTGCTGGTAATTTATTGAGGGGTGCATTGAATCTATACTGTAGATTTCTTTGTGTAATATGGACATTTTAATGATGTTGATTCTACCAATACATGAACACGGTATGTTCTTCCATCTGTTATGCCTTCCTATATCTCTTTTTTCAGTGTCCTGTAGTTTTGTGAGTACAAGTCTTTTACCTCCTTAGATAAGTTTATTCCTAGGTATCTTAATTTTTTATTTTTTTATTTTTTTAAATTTCTTTATTGATTAAGGTGTCACATATTTGTCCTCATCCCCCCATTCCCATCCCACACCCCTCCTCACGGATGCCCCAACCCCCTGTTGACCTTAACCATTGGTTAGGCTCAAATGCATGCACACAAGTCCTTTGGTTGATCTCTCTCCCCTCCCCCCACCCTCTCCTACCCTCCCTCTGAGGCCCGATAGTCCGATCGATGCCTCCTTGTTTCTGGTTCTGTTCTTGTTCATCAGTCTATGTTGTTCATCATTTCCCCTAGATGAGCGAGATCATGTGTCACTAGAGATATACTTATAAGAACTGAACGTGAGACGAGCAATAATAGTTATGCTGACAGGCAGATGAATCAGTCTGTAGTGAGTTTCTTTCTGGACCAACAGTTCTTTTGAGACCCAATATCAATGTCCACCAGTTCCTTATGTGTACATGTCGGCACAGACCCCTCAGCTCTGGATGGTGGACAAATGGTGGTAATGCAGGTCCGACTCCCTCTGGTTTGGTCTCGGCCGGACCCAGGGGCACGGCTTCACCCAGGCTCAGGGGCGCGTGGCCTCACCCGGACCCAGGGGGTGTGTGGCCTTACCCGGACCCCGGACCCAGCCTCACCCGGATCCACGGGCACACGGCCTCACTCGGACCCGGGATCCAGCTTCACCCGGACCCAGGAGCGCGAGGCCTCACCCGGACCCAGGGGTGCGTGGCCTCTCCCAGACCCAGGGGCGCGTGGCCTCACCCGAACCCAGGGGCGCGTGGCCTCTCCCAGATGCAGGGGCATGTGGCCTCACCCAGACCCAGGGGCGCGTGGCCTCTCCCAGACCCAGGGGCGCGTGGCCTCACCCGGACCCAGGACCCAGCCTCACCCGGATCCAGGGGCACACAGCCTCACCCGGACCCGGGATCCGGCTTCACCCGGACCCAGGGGCGCGTGGCTTCACCCGGACCCAGGGGCACGTGGCTATCTTAATTTTTTAGTGCGATGATAAATGGGATTGTTTTTATTTTAACCTCCCTTTCTGTAAGTTCACTATTGGTGTATATAAATGCCATAGATTTCTTGGCATTAATTTTGTAACCTGCTACATTGCTGAATTCATTTATTAAGTCTAATAATTTTTGATGTAGTCTTTAGGGTTTTCTGTGTACAGTATCATGGCATGTGCGAATATTGTCTGTTTTAAATCTTCTTTCCCAATTTGGATACCTTTTATTTCTTCTTCTTGTCTAATTGCTATGGCTAGCACTTCCAGTACTATGTAGAACAGGAGTGGTGAGAATGGTCATCCCTGTCTTGTTCCTGTTCTTAGGTGAAATGGTTTTAGTTTTTCCTATTGAGTATGATGTTGGCTGTAGTTTTGTCATAATAAGGCTTTTATTATGTTGAGGTATGATTGCTCTATTCACATTTTGCTAAGGGCTTTTATCCAGAATGGGTGCTGGATTTTGTCAAATGCTTTTTCTGCATCAATTGATATGACTATGTGATTTTTTATCTCTCAATTTGTTTATGTGATGCATCACATTTATTGATTTGCAGATATTGTACCATCCTTGCATCTATGGGATAAATCCTACTGGGTCATGGTGTAGGATCTTTCTGATATAATGCTGGATCTGATTGCTAGAATTTTTGTTGATGATTTTGAAATCTATGTTCATCAGGGATATTTGCCTATAATTCTCTTTCATTGTAGTGTCTTTATCTGGTTTGGGTATTAGGGTAATGCTGGCTTCATAGAATGAGGTTGGAAGTGTTCCTTCCACTTGATTTTTTTTTGGAGTATTCTGAAGAGGATAGGTTTTAGTTCTTTTTTGAATGTTTGGTGTAACTCCCCTCTCAAGCCATCTGGCCCTGGGCTTTTTTTTTTTTTTTTTTTTTCTGGAAGCTTTTTGATGACTGCTTCAAATTCCTCCATAGTTATTGGCCTATTGAAATTTTTAGAGTATTTCTGATTGAGTTTTGGAAGGTTATATTTTTCTAGGAATGTGTTTATTTCCTCTTGGTTGTCTAGTTTTTTGGAGTAGAGTTGTTCATAGTATTTTGTAAAAAAATCCTTTGTATTTCTGTGGGGTCTGTTGTTATTTTGCCTCTTTCATTTCTGATTTTGTTTATTTGGGTCCCTCTTTGCTTCTTGGTGAGCCTGGCTAGAGGTTCATCAATCTTGTTTATCCTTTCAAAGAATCAGCTCTTGGTGTCATTGATCTTTTGTATTATTATTATTATTATTTTTGGTCTCTATGTCATTTATTTCTGCTCTAGTCTTTATTATCTCCTTCATTCTGCTCACTCTGGGCTTTTCTTGTTGCTCTCTTTCTAATTCTTTAAGTTGTAGAGTGTGTTTTTATTGTCATTCATTTCGAGAGTATTTTTAATTTCTTCTTTGATTTCTTTGGTAACTTATTCATTGTTTAATAGCATGCTACTCAGCTTCCTCCTACTTGAATTTTTTTATTGTTTTTATTGTAGTTTATTTCTATTATTATACCATTGTGGTATGAAAAGATGCTTGATATGCGTTCAATCTTCTTGAATTTTGATAGAGTTTTCCTGTGATCCAATATGTAGTCTATCTTTAAAAATTTCCCATGTGAATTTCAGAAGAACGTATATTCCATGGCTTTGGAGTGAAATGTTCTGAAGATGTCAATCAAATTCATCTGATGTAGTGAGTCATTTAGGATTGTTGGTTCTTTGCTGATTTTTTTGTCTAGAGGATTTATCCCATGATGTCAGTGGTGAATTAAAGTCCCCTATTATGTTTGTATTGTTGTTGTTCTCTCCCTTGATATCTTCGAGGAGATTTTTTATGTATTTGGGTGTTCCTGCATTGGGTGCATATATGTTTATCAGGGTTATATCCTCTTATTGTATTGATCCCTTTAGTATAATGAAGTGGCCTTCCTTATCTCTTTTTATGGCCTTCACTTTGAGGTCTATTTTGTCAGATAAGTATTGCTACCCCAGCTTTTTTTTTTTTTCCATTTCTATTTGCCTGAATTATATTTTTCCATCCCTCCACTTTCAGTCCGTGTGATTCCCTTGTTCTATGGTGGATCTCTTATAAACAGCATATATATGGGTCATGTTTTTTTTTTATCCATTCATCCACTTGATGTCTTTTGATTGAGCATTTATTCCATTTACATTTAAAGTTATTATTGATAGGTACTTGTTTAGCTATTTTTTATTTTTTGTGTGCATGTGTTCCTTCTTCCTTTTTTATTTCTTCTTTTTACACCAGTCTCTTTAGCATTTCTTGCATTGCTGGCCAGGTAGTGATAAACTCTGTTAGCCTTATTTTGTCTGTGAAGCTCCTTATTTCCCCTTCAATTTTGAAGGATAGCCTTGCTGCATGTGAGGCTGTTGCTCCTCTAACAAGGGCATGGTGCCCGTGGGGCTGCAGCTCCTTGGATGTGGGTGGTAGGCTCATGTGGCTGCTGCTCCTCCAATGGGGGCAGGCCACGTGAGGCTGCTTCTTCTTGGATGGGGCGGACTGCTCATGGGCCTGCTGCTTGCGAGGTCATGGTGCCCTGGGCTAAAGCGTTGGGCTGGCCATAGGGGAGCAAACTTCGGAACTCACAGGAGCCCTCACCTGGGGATGCTGGAGTCTCGGTACCCATGGGACCACAACCAAGGCAGCAGGTCCCTGGCAGGGGTGGCTGTAGAGTCCCGGTTGGAGGTGAGGCTCCCAGTCACAGCAGCTCTCCCCTTCAAAAAGGTGCGGCCTCTGCAGAAGAGCAGGCTGCTGCTCTGGGGATGTTTACAATGGTAGCAGTGGCTGCCTGGTTAGGCGAGCCCAGTGAGCCTGCCCCTGATGGTCCTGCAGGATCTAACTGTGCCACACACACACACCACACATTCCTCTTTTTCTCCCCCACTCACTCATACTCTCTCCCTCACTGTCACCTTCTTCCTGCCTCTGTAGTTGGGTCTGGAGTGTTGTTGACCCATTCGTGGATGAAGTATCCTCTCCAGGTGTCTGGTTATGTGGCTCACTCTCTACCACATTAGGCAAACGGGATAAAATTCACCTTGACAAGACACAACACAAAGGGAACAAAATACAAATGTACTCACGACACAAATAACCCCAATATAAGTGACCACCAGAGAAAAGAGGATTAGGGAAGAGAAAAGAGAGCAGAAATGATATTGAAGAGAGAAAAATTGGTATGAGAGAAAAGAAAAAGAAGAAAATGGAAGAAAAAGTAAAAAAAAAAAAATCTATATATATGGGGAGAAAACAACAGAGAACAAACAGATAAACCAACATATACAAACACCAAAAACCCAGTAAAGAGGGTAAGGGAAACATCTTACATACAGAAAGCTAGGTTAAGGAATTGGATGAATATTGGGAGGACCTCAGTTCAGCATAGAGGAAGTAGAAAGAGGATGAGTGGATAAGAAGACAGAGAAAGAGAAGAAAATAATAATAATAATAAATAATTTTAAAAATAAGATAAAATAAAAATTAAAAGGATGAAAAATAATACAAAAAGAAATAGAAAATAAAGAAACAAGTGAAAAAGGAAAATAAAGAAAAAAGAGATAACAAAATAATAATAAAATAAACATAAAAATGAAGGCTGATTTAAGATCCCACTCTTTTGTACTGTCTGCGATTTCTCAGTTTCCTGTTTCTGGGACTGAAGGCCTCTCTTTTTTTATATATGCTTTGTATCACCCAGGGTGTATTCTGGGTATGGCTGTATTGGTTGCCTGGAGACTTCAGGGAGGGGATCTCTCTTCAGGAGAAAATGGCTGCCTAGGTCCAGCACGTCAGGTATGACTCAGTGCCAGACTCATGGCCAACTCTCCTGGACCATCTCCTCTCCCTGGCCCCTACCTAGTCTCCACAAGTCCACATCTCCACCTGTACCTCAGACATGGGTGAGTGTGTGTATTTGAAAGCTCCTATGAACTAAGTTCAGTGAACAAAAGCAAAGACCAAAAAGAGGGGAAAGGGTTGCACCACTGTGAGCCCCTCTCCCCACAGCATGGCGCGGCCTTGGCAGCTATCCAGGCTGCCCCCTTTGGGCTCAGTCTCTCTTGGCTGTGGAACTAGATCTAGAACACCTTGCTGCCAGCATTCCTGTAGACCTCCGTTCCACAGTCAGATGCTATGACTTTCCCAAGGTGCGCCACCTTGGTGCCATGTGGTTTCCCTCTGGCCCTCTGGGCTCAGAGGTCTTGCAGTTCTCTTCAGGCCAGATCCCTGATTTTACCATTCTCCCGGTGTCCTCTGCCCTTCCAGGCTCTGAATTGCCTCACCAACTGTGTCTCTACTTTGCCAATTCAGGGTGGATGTTATTCAATTTAGTTGCTCATTCTATCTGCTCAAGGACAAGGCTCAGGACATGTTCATCTATTCTGCCACCATTGTGTCTCTTCTCATCCAAATGGATATTTCTTTAAAGAAGGTATACAAATGAAAATATTCTCATTATCACTAGATATTAGGGAAATGAAAATAAAGACCATAATGAAATATCACTTGACACCCACTAGGATTGTAATACCACTACTACTAATAATAATAATAAAAGTTACATGTGTTTGCAAGAACATTGGGAAATCAGAACCCTTATACACTGCTGATGGGAATATAAAATGTTGAAGCTAATTTGTAAAATATTTTGGTTCTTCCTTAAATAGCTAAATATGGCAGTTCACTCTTAGGTATATCGGTATAGGTTTACTAGTATAATAGTTTCATTCCTAGGTATATATCCAAGATAACTAAAGCAAATGTCCAATAGAAAACTTGTGCATGTTCACAGAAGCTTTATTAATATTAGCCAAAATGTACAAACAACTCAAATGTCCATCAACTGATGGATAGATAAAATGTGATTAGATCCATATAATGCAAGATTACTCATTCATAAAAAAGAATGAAGTCCTGATGCTATAACGTGCATGGACCTTGAACATATTATCCTAAGTGAAGGAAGCCAGTCATGAATGGCCACATATTTAATGATTTCATTTGTATGAAACCAGAGGCCCAGTGAAGAAATTCGTGCACTCAGGAGGGGGGCATTCCTCAGCCCGGCCTATACCCTCTGGCAGTCTGGGAGCCCTCAGGGGATGTCGGACATCCTTAGCGCTTCACTCGCCAACTGTGAGTTTGGCTTCTGGCTGTGTGCTGCTCCCCCTGTGGAAGCACACTGGCCACCAGGGGGCAGTTCTTGCAATGAGTGTCTGCCCCCTGGTGGTCAGTGCATGTCATAGCGACAGGTTGTTCCACCGTTTGGTTGATTTGCGTATTAGCCTTTTATTATATAGGATGTCCAAAATATGCCAGTCCATCGTAAAACAAAGAAGATAAGTTTCATAGGGGAATTGGGGAGGGGAACATGAGATGACTGTTAATGGGTATGGGATTTTGTTTTGGGGTGAAGTAATTGTTCTAGAATTAGATAATGATGAGTCCTGCACAGGTCTATAAATAAGCTAAAAAACATTGAATGGTACACTTTAGATGGGTGAATTACACAGTATGTAATCTATCCTATATAATAAAGAGGTAATATGCAAATTGACCATCACACCCTCAAAAATGGCTGCCTATGACCAGCAGGGGGTTAGTGAGGGATGACCAAACGACTGAACAAGCAGGCTGTGTGGGGCAACCAGGCTGGTGGGGGGGCTGTGAGCGGGACCAGGCCAGCAGGGGCAGCAGTTGGTGACAACTGGGTCAGCAGGGGGAGCAGTAAGAGGCAACCAGACTTGCAGGGTTAGGACAGTTAGGGGCGACCAGGCTGGCAGGGGTGCAGTTGAGTGTGATTAGGTTGTCAGGGGAGGCATTGAGGGGCAAGTAGGCTGGCCGGGGGGCAGTTGGGAGCAACCAGGATGGCAGGGGGCCAGTTATGGGTGACCAGGCCAGCAGAGGGGGGCAGTTGGGGGCAACCAGGCTGGCAGGGGGGCAGTAAGGGGTGACTAAGCCAGCGGGGGGGGCAGTTAGTAGCAACCAGGCTGGCAGGGAGGGGGCAGTTGGGGGCCACCTGGTCAGCAGTGGGGGGTAGTTAAGAGCAACCAGGTCAGCAGGGGGGGGGGCAGTTAGGGGTGATGAGGCCGGCATGCAGAGGCATTGAGGAGCGATCAGACCAGCAGGGGGGCAGTTAGGGGTGACCAGGCAGGCAGGCAGGTGAGCGATTAGGAGCCAGCGGTCAAGGATTGTGAGAGAGATGTCCGACTGCCAGTCTAGACTGGTAGTTGGACATCCCCTGAGGAGTTCCAGATTGGAAAGGGTGCAGGCTGGGCTGAGGGGAACCCCCATGCATGAATTTTGTCCACTGGGCCTCTAGTATCTCAATAATGCTGTTTAAAAAAACACATGCCCCACCGTTTTTACCTCTATGCATTGCTCTCACTTAATGTGGTTTCTTTTTTTAAATTACATTTTAATAACCATATGCCTATAATGGCTTCAAGATACAAGGTTGCTGTCTGCTCCTTCTTGTGTCCCTGACCCATAGAACGATTTAGTTGACACCTTTTAAATGAGTGTGAAGACTTTTATAAATACTATAAGCTGTAGCAAATACAGAATGTGAAAATTTTGTTAGTTATATGCACATCTTAAAAAGAGTTGTTCCATGGTTATAGCGAATCATTGAAGAAAATATTCTTAATTACATTAGTATAAATGAGCATTAGCATATCTTATATTAAAACTCAGAATTTTGATTTACATTTTATAAAAGTACACTTATTTTCCTTTCAAATTCCAAATAGTATCTTTAAGCTTTTAGCTTTCACCACTACAATAAAATGTAGTATGCATTTTATTTCAAGGAATAAAAATGGAGTTTCAATATATAAATGCATTTGACTCCAACACTTGTGTGTAGATGGAATTAGTGTAAATCAATCAGGATTTCTGAACATATACAACTGGTTATTCATTGTCAGTCTTCAATTTGGCCTTGTGTGACACAATGGCAGAGTAGTCAAATGGATCAAGCTGCTAATTGTTGTTAGTTTCTTCTCAGTTGCAAAACTTTAGACAAGTTACTATATCTCATTCTACCTCATGTTCCTCATCTGTTGTCTTTACCATGCACTGTTGTTGAAGTGATAAGTTATGATAATTCATATGAAAGCACCTAAAACATACACTGCACATAAGTGATGATGATGATGATGATGGTGGTGGTGGTGGTAGTGGTGGTAATGGTGGTGACTTATTTTGTTACTTAACGCATACTACATGCCAGGTAGTATGTAGAACATTTGACATTGATTAACTCACATAATTCACACAATAACCAGGAAGGTAGGTATAGTGAATATCCCCACTTCCAAGATGGGAAATTATAGTATGGCAATAGGTATCACAGTACTGGTGTGTGATAAGTGTTAAGTAAAACTACCTTCCCTCCTTTCCATAAGTATTTTTTTCTTTTGTTAAAAATGTGTACTTAATGTTAAAAGTACTACAGATGTTCCTTTTCCCCCTATTGACACCCTCCTCCCCGTAACCCACCTCCTAAGCCTTTGCCATACTATTGTCTGTGTCCATGGGCTGTGCATATCCTACCTAATAAATAGAGAATATGCTAATTGACCATCATGCCCTCACAAAGATAGCAGCACCTACAGCCACAAGATGGCTGCTCCCAGTCCCCTGAGCCCCCCAGCTGCCCAGGGCTGGGCCAAGTTGCAGGCAAGCCTCAGATGGCAGCTGCCCAGCCTCCCAAGGCCGGCCCAAGGGACCACCAAATGACTGAACAAACAGGCTGTGTGGGGCAACCAGGCCGGCAGGGTGGTTAGTGAGGGATTACCAAACGACTGAACAGCAGGCTGCATGGGGTGACCAGGCCAGTGGGGGGTGTGTGAGGGGAGACCAGGCTGGCAGGGGGGGCTGTTAGGGGCGACCAGGCCATCAGGGGGGGCAGTTGGGGGTGACCAGTCTGGCGGGGGGATGCAGTTGGAGGCAATTAGGCTGGCAGAGGTGGCAATGAGGGGCAACCCTGCTGGCAGAACGGGATAGTTGGGGGTGACCAGGCCAGCAGGGGGGAAGTTAGGAGCAACCAGGCAGTCAGGCAAGTGAGTGAGTGATTAGGAGCCAGCGGTCAAGGATTGTGACAGGGATCTCCCCCAAGGGGTCCCGGATTGGAGAGGGTGCAGGCTGGGCTGAGGGGACTCCCCCATGCATGAATTTCATGCACTGGGCCTGTAGTATGCATATTACTTCCCCAGTTAATCTCTCCATCCCCACACCCCATCCACAACTTCCCTCTGAAATTCATCATCTGTTCATGGTTCTATGTCTTTGGATGTATTTTATTCATCCATTCATTTTGTTCATTAAATTCCACATATGAGATCATGTGGTACTTATTTTTCTCTGACTGCCTTATTTCACTTAGCATAATACTCTCCAGGTCCATCCATACTGTTGCAAATAGTAAGAATTCTTTATGTTTTTACAGCTGTGTAGTATTCCATTGTGTAACTATAAGACAGTTTTTTATCCATTCATCTACTGATGGGCACTTGGGCTGTTTCCAAATCTTAGCTATTGTAAATTGTGCTTCTATGAACATAGGGGTGCAAATATTATTTCTGATTGGTGTTTCAGGTTTCTTAGGATATATTCCTAGAAGTGGGATCACTGGGTCAATTGGGAGTTCCATTTTTAATTTTTTGAGGAAACTCCATTCTGTTTTCCACAGTGACTGTACCATTCTGCATTTCCCCAGCAGTGTACTAGGGTTCACTTTTCTCCACATCCTCGCCAACACTTGTCTTTTGTTGATTTATTGATGATAGCCTTTCTGACAGGTGTGAGGTGATACTTCATTGTTGTGTTATTTTGCATATCTCAGAAGATTAGAGACTTTGAGAATTTTTTCATATGTCTCTTGGCCATCTGTATGTTCCTTTTGGAAAAATGTCTATTTAGGCCCTTTGCATATTTTAAAAATTGGTTTATTTGCTTCCTATTGTTAAGTTGTATGACTTTCTCATCTATTTTGGAAATTAACCACTCATCAGATGTATCATTGGAAAATATGTTCTCCCATACAGTGGGCTCCCTTTTCCTTTTGTTGATGGTTTATTTTTCTATGCAGAAGCTTTTTATTTTAATGTAGTCCCATTTGTTTATTTTCCCTTGCCCTAGAAGATATACTGGCAAGCATATTGTTATGAGACATGTCTGAGATTTTGCTGCCTATGGTTTCTTCTAAGATTTTTATGGTTTCACTACTTACATTTCAGTCTTTTATCCATTTTGTGTTTATTCCTGTGTATTGTGTAAGTGGATGGTCTAGTTTCATTTCTTTGCATGTACATGTCCAATTTTCCTAACACAATTTATTGAAGAGAATATCTTTACTCCATAGTATACTGTTTTCTACTTTTCAAATCTTAATTGAGCATAGTGGCTTGAGTCAATTTCTGGTGTCTCCATTTTGTTCTATTGATCTCTATGCCTGTTCTTGTGCCAGTACCAGCCTGTTTTGATTACAGTGGCTTTGTAGTATCATTTGATATCTGGTATTGTGACCCCTCCAACTTTGTTCTTCTTTCTTTAAATTGCTATGACTATTCAGGGTCTTTTTTGGTTCCATATACATTTTTGGAATGTTTGTTCTATATCTGCGAAATATGCCATTAGTATTTTAATAGAGATTACATTGAATCTGCAGATTACTTTGAGTAATATGGACATTTTGATGATGCTGATTCTACCAACACATGAACACGGCATATTCTTCCACTTCTTTATATCTTCCTCTAACTCTTTTTTCAATGTCCTGCAGTTTTTCAAGTACAGGTCTTTTACCTCCTTGGAGAAGTTTATTCCTAAGTATCTTAATTTTTTGTTGCAATGTTAAACGAAATTGTTTTTTTTAGTTTCTTTTTCTGAGAGTTAATTATAGTTTATAAAAAAAGCCAGGGATTTCTGGATGTTAATTTCATATCCTGCTACGTTGCTGAATTCATTTATTAAATCTGGTATTGTTTTGGTGGAGTCTTAGGGTTGTTTATGTACAATATCATGTCATATGCTAATAATGACAATTTTACTTCCTCCTTTCTAATTTGGATGCCTTTTATGTTTTTTCTTGTCTGATCACTGTCGCTAGAGCTTTCAGTACTATATTGAAAAAGAGTGGTGAAAGCAGACATCCCTGCCTTGTTCATATTCTTAGGGGAACTGGTTTTAGTTTTTGCCCATTGAGTATGATGTTGGCTGTAGGTTTGTCATATATGACTTTTATTATGTTGAGATGTCATCTTTCTATTCCCACTTTGCTGAGTGTTTTTAGCAAAAAAGGGTGCTGGATTTTGTTAGATGCTTATTCTGTGTCAATTGATATGATAATGTGATTTTTGTCTTCCAAATTTTTTATGTGATGTATCACATTTTTTGATTTATGAATATTATTCCAGCCTTGCATCCTACGAATAAATTGCAGTTGGTCTTGGTGTGTGATCTTTTTAATGTATTGCTGGATCTGATTTGCTAATATCTTGTCGTCTATATTCATCAGGGATATTGGCCTGTAATTCTCTTTCTTTGTGGCATCTTTTTCTGGTTTCAGAATTACACTAGTGCTGGCCTAGTTAAAAGATCTTGGAAGTGTTTCTTCCTTTTGGATTTTGAAAAAATATTTTGAAAGGAAATTTGTTAGTTCTTCTTTGAATGTTTGGGAAAACTCCCCTCTGAAGCCATCAGAGCAAGGATTTTGTTTGCTGGGAGTTTTTTAAAATTATTATTACTTCTTCAATTTTATCAATTGTTATTGGTCTATTCAGGTTTTCTGATTCTTCCTGATTAAGTTTTGAAAGATTCTATTTTTCTCGGAATATGTCCATTTCCTCAAGGTTGTCCTTGTTGGAATATAGTTGTTCATATTTTTTCACAATCCTTTGAATATCTGTGGGTTCAGTTGTTACTTCACTTCTTTTGTCTCTGATTTTGTTTATTTGCATCCTCTGTTTCTTGATGAGTCTGCTAAAGGTTCATCAATCTTGGTTATCTTTTCAAGGAACCAGCTCTTTATTTTCTTGATGATTTGTATTTTTTTAAATCTCTATGTCATTTATTTCTCCTCTAATTTTTCTTTCCTTCTTTCTAATTAGTATGGGCTGTTATTATTATTCTCTTTCTAATTCTTTAAATTGTAGGGTTAGATAGTTTACTAGATTTTTTTCTTATTTTCCAAGGTACTCCTATAGTGCTATGAACTTCCCTCTCAGAAATGCTGTTGCTATGTCCTAAAGATTTTGTTGCTGTGAGTTCATCTAGAAAGTTGTTTGTTTCTTCCTTAATCTTTTTTTGTGTGACCCATTCATTGTTCAATTAAATGCTATTTAGCCTCCATGTGTTTGAATATTGCATTTAGTTGATTTCACATTTCATGATACTGTGATCTGAGAAGATGCTTGATATGATGCTTGTAGAGGCTTGTTTTTTGTTGTTGTTGTTTTTTTACATGGTATATCTTTGAGAATGATACATGTGGAGTTGCAAAGAATATTCTGTAGCTTTGGGGTGAAAAGTTTTGTAAATGTCAATTAATTTCATCTGATCTAATGTGTCGTGTAGGATTGCTATTTTCTCAGTGATTTTTTTTTTGTCCAGAATATGTATACCCAGTGATGTCAGTGGGATGTCAAAGTCCCCTACTATGACTATATTGCTGTCCATATTTCCCTTAAAATGCTCCAGAAGTTTTTTTTTGTGTGTGTGTTTTCTTTTTCTATATTTGGGTGTTCCTGTATTGGGTGCATATATGTTTACCAGAGTTATATCCTCTTGTATTGATTCATTTAGCATTATGAAGTGGCCTTCATTGTCTATTGTTATGGCCTTCACTTTGAGGTCTATTTTGTCAGCTATGAGTATTGCTATGCCAGCATCTTTTTCATTTCCAATTGCCTGGAAAATTTCTCCATCCCTTTATTTTCATTCTGTGTGAGTCCTTTGTTCTGAGGTGGGTCTCTAGTAGACAGCATATATGTGTGTCATATTTTCTTATCTATTCATCTACCCTATGTCATTGTTTGGAGCATTTAAGTCATTTACACTTAAGGTTATTATTAATAGGTACTTATTTGTTGCCATTCTTATTCCTTATGCCTCTGTTCTTCTCTTTCTATCTACTTCTTCTTCTTCTTGCAGCAGTCCTTTAAGCATTTCTTGCAGTGATGGTTTGGTGGTAATAAACTCTTTTAGCCTTTTGTTGTATGTGAAGTTCTTTATTTCACCTTTGATTTTGAATGATAGCCTTGCTGGATAGAGTGGTCTTGAGTTCAGTCCCTTCCTTTTCATTACTTTGTATACTTCATGCCACTCTTTTCTGGCCTGAAATGTTTCTATTTAGAAAGCAGCTGACAGTCTAATTGGAGCTCCCTTGTAGGTAACTTTCTCTTTCTCTCTTGCATCCTTTGAGATTCTTTATCTTTAATGTTTGCTATTCTAATTATGATGTTCCTAATCATGGGTCTTTCAGGGTCCATCTTGATTGGGACTCTGTGTTTCCTGAACATTAGTGACTTTTTCCTTCACCACGTCAGTGAAGTTTTATGCCATTATTTCTTCAAATAGGCTCACTATTCCTTACTTGTATTTTTATCCTTCTGGCACCCCTATGATGAAAATTTTGTTATGTTTCATGTTGTCCCAAAGCTGTCTTATATTCTCCTGCTTTTTAAATTTTTTTTTTCCATTTGCTGCTCTGAATATTTTTTTCTTCTGCCTTATCTTGTAATTCACTGATTCATTCCTCAGCTTTGTTTAGTCTATTGTTGAATCCTTTCAGGGTGTTCTTTATTTCAGCTATGTCATTCTTCATTTCTGCTTGATTCTTGTTTATTGTTCCAACCTGCTTTTCATTTTAGCTTTCATGAAGTCCATTATAGTTCTCATTAAGTTGTTTGTAGTTCTCACTGGGTTGTTTGGGCACACTTATTTCTGTTACTTTCTTTTTTTTCTGATATATAGCTTGCCTCCATTTCATTTAGTTCATTTCTCACAATTCCTCCTTTCCTTTTTTTGTGGGTTGTTTCTTTGTCTCACATTTTTTGCTATCCCTTTGTATTGTTCTCTGTGTAGTAGATCATACTGCTATGCCTCCCAGATTTTGTGAGGTGGTCTTATGAAGTAGGTCTTTGTGGTACCTAGTATTGCAGTATCTCAGATCTCCTGAGCTGGGTGCTCTAGGAATGCCCCCTTGTTTTAGTTATTTGGGTTCTCCTATTGTAATGTGTCTTTCTGTTGTTGTCCCATTCATGGATGTAATCTTCTCTCAGGCTGGCTATGCCACTAACCCGCAAACATGTCATGCAAGCAGTTGTAGAAGTGCTGACAGAACATAACAAAAGACAACACAACAAAACATGAAATGAAAAATCAAAACATACACAAGACCCCTACAGAAATAATAATACAACCACCATAGAAAAGAGAAAAAGAATCATAGAAGAAAAGAAAGAAAAAATATGAGGAGAAAAAAAAAAAAAAACACAAACAAAAACAAACAAAAAAGGGGGATAAAAAGGAATATGCATGGGCAGAGATGAAATAAAGAAAATAAGACTGAAGAATTAGGGGGATAGGGGAAGGAAAACAGTTTAAAATAAAGGAGGAGGGGGAACTTTTGAAAAGTAAAATAGAGAAGAAATCAGATAGACCCAAAATAAAAGGAAAAATATGTGTAAACAGGAGAAAAGGGAAAGAAAAAAAAATTGAGTTGGAAAAGGTGAGAGGAAAGTTAGATATATGAATGAAACAACAAATACTAAGGTAATAACAAATCAATAAACAGATAAAGAATATAAAGAAAGAAAGGAAAAAAGAGAAAAAAAAGAAGAAATGAAGTGACATTAATTTCAGTAGAGTTTAGTGTCCCATGGATCCTCCCTTTGGATCCTGCTCTTCTGATGACTGTGGCTGACTGTTTTGTCTGTCACTTATGGGATTCCTGGGAGGTACTTACATGTTAACTACTGTCAGAAACTGTCCTCCTTTGGCTTTCAGCAACCTTCTTGGAGCTCCAAGAAATCTACAGTTTTTGTCTGTTCCCATAGGACTTGGTTGCAATCAGGAGGTGGCAATCTGCCCTCTAAAGCAGGTTTGTTAGTAGCATGGGCACATGGCTGGGTCAGTTAACTTCCTCAGTTTCCCCAGCCTCTGCTCATCTTCACCTTCCAGCCAGCTATCAATCATAATCACTCAAAGTCTGTTTCTGAAATGCATTTAGGCTGAATCCAGAGTCTAGACCTCTGGGTCTCCATGAGGGGGAGATGCTGTTCAGATTACAGGGAAAGTGGTGGGTGTGATTCTCTGTCCCAGAGCTACTCATCTGTTAATGGCCCAGAATATTACTCTGTCTTCAGCTGGGCAGAGATCCTTGTATGCATTCCAATGGGATCAGCTGGAAACCTGGAATTTCTATCAGCTCTCCCATACAGGGAAAGTACCAATCAGGTTACCCAGGATAGTGGGGTAGATGGCCCCACCCCAAATCCAGTCACTGATTCTTCTTGAGACTTAGGTTTGGCCTCTGCTTTTGTCTCCTCTGAAAAAGTCAAAATGTAGCATGTGCTAGGCAGGGCTCTTGAGGGTGGGGCAGGCTGTATCACCTAGGGAGGGTTTTTTTATTTCCTGAGCTGTGGCATCTGGGAACACTGGCTCCTCCCAGGAAAAATAGCTATTTCAGTTTGGGGATATGACCAAATGAAGGACTCCCGGCTGCTGTTCTTCACTTCCCCCAATGCTTCCCACCTCATCCTCTCCTTAGGCACCTGGAATCCCCACTTCTCTCTCTGCATCAAAGTCTCAGGTGAGTAACTGCAAACAAAAATACTGTGCTTTAGGTTAAAAAATAAATAAATAAAAATAAAAAGCAGAAACTGAGGCTTCCTCTCTGATTGGCTTCTGGTCCACCTGCTCTAGACTCCCCAGCAGCCAGCAGCCCTTCCACCCTTCACTTCTGGATGTTACATGGGTTGCTCATCTCAGCTCTGGTGTTCCAGGCTGTGGAGCCTAGTCTCAGTTCCAGGCTTCTATCTTCTGAGGGAATAGACCACCCTGTAGCTGAGAGCTCCATCCTCACTCCCAGCTTGCCACCCATGGCATTTGTGTCAGCCCCTCTTGTGACCTTGCTTTTCCCACCAGTCACAGGTTTTCTGCCCTTCCTTGATATGTCTCTTCCTCAGCTGGACCTCAGTTGGCAATTCTGGGTGTATATTTATAATTTTAGTATTATTTCCAGTCTGGCCCTGGGAGAATGTGCAAGAAATATCTGCCTATTTGGCTGCCATTTTCTCTCCTCCTCTCTGGGTATTTTTTCCTTTTTCCATCCAAGTCAGTTGTAGGTGTTCTGAGACCACTCTGCTTTTAATCATGTATAGCACAAACATCTAGGTAAATTGCAACTAAGACATTTAATGAAAGTGAAGCACAGGGCCCCAGGCAGCCCAGTATTACTTAGTCCCATGAAAGGTACTTAGACCACTCCAATCCTCTTTTAATAGAATATAGTTCTTTTCAGCTTTGAAACTGTGTAGAAAGCATGGACAACTACATTTCAGATCCACTATTTACTCATTGCCTCAGAAGAACAGAGAACAAAGAGCAGCTTTTTAGGGCTGAGAGAAAGAAAATCATATCACAGTCCACTCTTCTCAGAGTGGACATTGTGAGCTTCCCTTCTCCTCCCCCTCAGATGCCAGCTCCCACCTATCTCTTTGCCATGACGCCTTGTTCCTAGGAGAAAGCAGCTAAAGTTTGCTTCTTGTGGGAAGTTGAGGGTAGTTTAGCTCCTTTTGCCATGAACACACTGGACCAGCTTTCTGTAAGCTGTGTTAGTTTGTTTTCTCATTGGTTCATTCATTCATTCATTCATTCATTCATCCATATATCCAGTAAATATTTATCAAACACTAATGGAGTCAAACCATGTTCTAGGAGCTGGGGATAAAAAAAGTGAACAAATCAGAGTTCCTGTTACTCTCAAGGAACAGATACAGTTAAATAAGTGAACTAGCAAACACCCTGGTCCTATTTTGAAGGCTAAATGTCTGGTGATCCTGATCTCCTGATCACAGAACATTTAGCCTAAGTCTAATATTCCTTCAGAGATAGAGCATTATTGAACCAAATACTTAATAGCCAGTCATTTTTAAACTAAATCATGGAATCCCAGAAAACTAATGTCAGGAGTGAGGCAACATAATGGAATAAGCATGGGCCATATAGTTCTCTATCTACTTTTGCTTATCTGGAGAATTGAGTAAATGAAAGTCTCCATACAGCAAGGGTGTTGAGAAGATAAACAAGATACTTCTCAGTCAATGTATATCCCCTTACCCTCCTGTACATATCGGTATCTAAAATTATTTTGACTCTTTATTTATTTACTGCACCTTCCTCAAAATGTAAGCCTCCAGCCCTAGCCAGCTTGGCTCAGTGGATAGAGCGTCAGCCTGCCGACTCAAGGGTCCCAGGTTCGATTCCGGCCAAGGGCACTTGCCTGGGTTGCAGGCTCAATCCCCAGTGGGGGTCGTGCAGGAGGCAGCCGACCAATGATTCTCTCTCATCATTGATGTTTCTATCTCTCTCTCCTTCTCCCTTCCTCACTGAAATCAATAAAGAAATATATTTAAAAAAAATGTAAGCCTCCATAAGGCAATCACTGTCTTGGTGTAACTTGTACATTATTGTATCCCTAGTCTAGTCTAGTCTAGTCTAATGGTGCTTAGTTTATTGTAGGTACTGAACACATATTTTTATTATCAGAATGGATGATAATGAATGTGAAGGTATTTTTAAATTTGTGAAATTCTGTATATATAATAGTTGTTAAATTAAAGATCTCTAATACAAAGCCCTTGTTTTATAGATATCAGAAGGCAGTTTGGTATATAGAAAGAGTGCTGGATTAGGAATTAAAACTAGAGTTCAAATTATAGCCTTGAAACTTTCTAGCTGTTCCACTTTATACAAGTTACTTAACTTCCCCAAACTTCCCCTGACTCATCTGTTTGCCTCACAGAGTAGTTATGCAGATCCAGGAGATAAATGCATGTGAATATGCTTTATATGCTTTGCAAATAAAGGTTTTATAAGATGAGAAAACTGAAGGTCATGAAAAAAGGTGACTGGTCAGTAGCAAGTTAGTGTCAGAATTTATAATGGAATCTCAGCTCCCAACCCTTGGTCTAGTATAGTAAGTTAGATTCCAGAGAAGAAACCATGGAATTAAGTTGATAGTGGCCAGGAATAATGGAAAGCTGTCTTGTTTTGGCTGTAACTTGTCTCTTCATCATAATGGCAAAAGAAAACTAGGAAGGTACTGTGCCAGAGACCACATGATCACTTTGCAAACAGAAAGAGCTTATGCATCAAGTTGAACAATTTAAGTTTATCTACCATTGACAGTTTCACCAGATCCTTACAACTTCACTTTTACCTAGTTCAAAAAGATGCTAAGTATGACATATTTTTTTCCTCCGATTATATCCTACATTAAATTTTGTTCAACTCTGTGTTTAACTGCAATATAGGAAGAAAATAAGGCAAGGTAAGAGTATGTCAAGCAATTACTCTCTATTTCTATTGAGGACAGAGGAAAAAGTAATTTGAAGGATGTGGGATAGATATGAGGAAAAACTTTGTGGCCAGGATGTAAGATGTACTGTGATCAAATGGATATTGTGAAATCTTTGGTTTAGCAGTGTCCCAGTTAGAACTCGTAAGTTGCTCAGGGTTCATCTTGGCCTTCAGATTAAGATGCTATTTGAATGGCAATATGACAGTTTTCTAACTTTGTTCTTTGGCTTAACAGTAAGTGGAGGAGGAAAGAAAGAGGGAGGAGGATTGAACGTGGAATGCTCAGGCAGTGGTTGAGCTAGACACTGGGAATTCATCAATGAAGGACATGAAGGATAGAAACCAGACACGCAGATGGATTATTTATAATATAAAACATTATAAGTGCTCTGAAAAAAAGACTTTATAAGTTGGGGCTATTATCATGTTCTAGCTAGGGGACACAGGGTCAGAAAAGGCTTCATGGACTATATAATGGCATCTTGGGCTGAGAACTAAATTATGAGATGTTGTAGTAAGGGAGACAGATGGTTGGGGCAGGGTGAAGTCATTCCAATCGGAGGGAATATCAGTGTAAGCAAAGACACAAGGGTGTGAAATAGAGGGTTAGATTGCAGAAATGAAACAGGGTGGTATTCCTGGGAGGTGATAGCAAAAAGGTTGTGGAAATTGTGAGATAAAGAGATAGAAATAGGCATTGAATGTCAGGCTACTGCTTTGAATTTCTATCCTTTAGGTCAAGTGGTTTTCAGTTCCTACCTAATAAGACAGCTTAGGCATTTAATAAAATTATAGATCCTTTGGTCTCACCTGTTACTCATATTCTGAAAACACTGGGCTAAATAGGAGTGGGATCAGTTTTCTGTATTGCTAATTAGCTCCTCAGGGGATTCTGATGCATAAGTGAATTAGGCCACTGCTGTAAGCCATGGGAAGTTATTGATAGCTCTTAAGTAAAGGAGTTACACAAGCAGATGTTTTTGATAGGATTATGCTGGGGTCTTGTGTAATTTATGTATTGGTAAGGGCCATATATGAAGCAGAAAACTTGAATAAGAAAGTTGCAGTTATTTTGAAGGTAAGGTTATGTGTGTGTTTTGGGGGTGCTATTTAGACATTAAAGATGTGGTGATGACAATTGGGATGCATTGAGGAAGTTTATTACATTAAGTCCATGTGGACTCATGGTTTTTTGGTTTTCATCATAGGGCACTGCCATCCACTGTGAGAAACTATCATCAAACAGTTAATCATAGAGTCAGAGAGACTTCAGTTTAGATCTTGCAACCATCATTTACTGTCTATGAATCTTGGGAAAATGTTTAAAATTTCTGGACCTCAGTGATCTCTTCCATAAAATTAGGATAATAGTGTATACTTCATTCATTTGTTGTACAGATTTAATGAGGTTAAGGTATGTAGAGCTTATAGTATATTAGTGGGGATATATAGGCTCCCAGTAAATGTTAGCTTTTACTATG
This sequence comes from Eptesicus fuscus, assembly GCF_027574615.1. NCBI lineage: Eukaryota > Metazoa > Chordata > Mammalia > Chiroptera > Vespertilionidae > Eptesicus > Eptesicus fuscus. Next base: position 47,984,217 of record NC_072473.1, read on the forward strand.
TTGCTATATGTTGTGACACGTATTGGAATGAAATGCAGTAGGGGATTTTTAATATCTGCCAGGGGCCACTGTCCCCACAATCAAAATCAGTATTTTATGTTAGGGAGCAGGGCGCTTTTCCCAAGTGTCAAGTTAATAGGTGACCTTGTTTTGTCTTGGGTCAGGCTTTGCTGTTTGTGTATTTAAGAGAGCAAGGTAAGCCCTATCAGACAGTTATCTCAATGAAGCTGTTTTCTTAGCTCCTGTAGGTTCTTTAGGCCAACATGAAATGTCTAACTTTGGATGCCCTGGTTGTGGACTGAACTTGGAATCTCACCAACATTTTATTGCTACCCAAGCTGTGTCTGTTCACATGGTGCTATCTCTCCCTTTGGTTTTCTGAAGTCCTTAGGTACTTGGCTGAATATTTCTTACAATAATGTATATATATTATATATTATATATATATATATATATATATATATATATATATATATATATAATTAATTTTTTTACAGAGAGAAAGAGAAAGGGATAGAGAGTTAGAAACATGGATGGGAGAGAAACATCCATCAGCTGCCTCCTGCACGCCCCCTACTGAGGATGTGCCCGCAACCAAGGTACATGCCCTTGACCGGAATTGAACCCAGGACCCTTCAGTCCCCAGGCCGACGCTCTATCCACTGAGCCAAACTGGCTAGGGCTATTTCTTACATTTCTTAAGCTACATTGTGTTTTCCTTGCCTCAAAGTCACAAAAGAACTTTAATGATAGGGTTCCTTTTATTTTCAGTGCTTTCACAAGTTGAACATTAATTAGTAATGTTTAACTGAGGAGGAAGCATGGTGTATTGCAGAGCTCACTGGGCTGGGAGCCAGATGCCTTGGACTCTAGTCCCAAGGGGAAGTCGGGGTGGAATGAGGAAAATGGGGGAAAATGGCCATTTATTTTGAGTATGCCAGGCCATATTCCATGTATTATTGGATAGATTTGTCACAAACCCTCAAGGTTGGTATATTATTTTCCCCATTTTGTTGATAAGGAAACTGCTGTTAGGGAGTTTAGTTTCTTCATTTGCCCAACATTAAAAGGCTAGTGATCAATAATAATGGATCTCAAACCTGAGTATCTCTGGTACTAAAGTGTTTGTTTTGTTTTCCATTTGCGACAATGCAACTTACTAGAAAATGCCTTTAACTCTGGCTTCATTTGCCTCCTCTGTAACATGGTGCTCTGTATCCTCTGCTATGTATGAAAATAAATATCCTCAGACCAGACTTAGGATAAGGGATGGTGATATTTGCATCTTTGGGTCCTTAATGTATTCTAAGTGCCTCTCACAGTGTCCACCACATATTAGGACACTCAATAAATATTTGCTGACTTTTTTCCAGCAACAGGGTAGCTCCACAAAGGATGATATCCATTTTGGTGGCTGCTATACGGTTTAATGCTATTACCATCTTTCAAAGCATCCTGGAGTAGAGTTGAGTGACTGATGTTGGTCATTATATAGGTTATTAATTGCTTGACTGTTCCAGATCCTAGGCCCTATGAGAACTTAGTAAACAGAATGTGACTAGAAATGTTGTTCTACAACAGAATTATGAAATAGGAATCATAACTCCTGAGTCCTAGTCTCAGGAGCATCTCTGAAAAATTCTTTCTCCTGGTAAATTCTCTACTCCCTTCTGAGCCAAATAATTTCCCCTTGAACAATTAGGTATTTAGACTAGGTCAGTGGAGTTCAGTCCTAATTGGACATTTAAATCATTTGGGGTGCTTTGAAACATTCGGATGCTTGGACCCCACCCTAGTTCAATTAAATCAGAATTGGGATGGTAGGAAAGTCACTAGTATTTTAAGAAACTCTTCTAATAATTTTACTGTGTACCTCAGGGTGGGAAACACTGGACTAGATTATCTCTGAGGGTCATCCATCCCTAACATTCAATGACAGGCAATACCATATAACAGGTGGACAAAGCATACGTTTTGGACTTACGTAGACATGCATTCAAATCCCAGCTCTATTACTTTACTAGCTATGTGTGATCTTGAAGAAATTATTCAATGCCTCTGTACCTCTGACTCTTCATTGTAAATTGGAGATATTTTATGTGCCCTGCAGTAGTAGTTGTCAGGAATGAGCACATTTGACAGTGCTTAAACATAGTAATGGCTCAGTAAATATTCTTTTTAGCATCACAAGTTCAAATAAAGAATGTGAGAAAAATATTGATCCACTAAGATTTAACAAGTAAATTAAAATTAAGTTGTTTTCCCATTTCCTGTTTTCTTGGCAATGTATTCTGGAAATAAGGAATGTGAAAACAGCTCTGAACTCTCAAATTTGATGACAGTGCAGAAAGGAATCTGGCTAGTTCCTCCATGGCCGATTGGCTGTGATGGCTAACAAATCATTTGAAAGATTTTGGCTCACAGAATGCAGCAGATGTGGCTTGGGAGATGCAAGGACATGACTGTCATACGGATTAATCTGTTCATCCTCATTTCTGAGAGTATTTCTAGGGGAAAAGGACAGCTTTGTCATTTTGAATGGGACAAACTGATAAAAGCAGTTTTGCTAACACCTGTCCAGCTACCCTAGCATGTTTGTCAGTGATATAAACTACAGGAAAATAGAAAACATGAATAGGCCTATAATTGCTTGATGAATAGTGACAAGTAATTTTTCTATTCATCTTTGTGTATTATGCAAAGCAGTTTCTGCATGTCAGGTTTGTAGCTTGAGTATGCATTAGAACCATGGGCATCCCCATCTGGTCGTTTCCAGAAAAATGGCAAGTTTGTAGAACACCTCACTCGGTTAGTAATACAATTTAGTACATAGTTGGCATTATTTCCTAGTCTCAGGAAAAACACCCAATTTTTGGCCCCATTTATAGCATTCCTCTTGCAATAAACATTTATGCACTTGTTTTAGCCCAAAATGAACCCATGCAAACTGTGAGGACAGGAGTTGTGTCCTTCACATCTTTACATATGTATAATGTAGCAGAGCTGCCTGTTCATAATTTATGAATGACATTTAAGTTTTCAATGGATTAATAAATGACTGAAACATGTGAGCAACCTATCTTTTCCCTCCCTTCATGATGCATGATTAGGATTAATATATGTGTATTGAGAAAGGGGTTAATATTTGTGTACTATAAACTATAACTTGACTCAGAAGACATGGCTTCCAGAATGGTAGTGAAAACTGCCATAAATCTACCCTTTTATAAAAGCAACCAACACACTAGCAGAAATTGTGAAAATCAAACTTTTCAAACCTCTGGAAAGGAAACAAATTGTTACAACAATATGAGGGCCATTTGTTCAAGCAAAACGGCTGAATAATCTCTGACTACAACGGAAGTAATTAGAAATAAACAACAAAAGGAAATTTGTGAAATTCATAAATGTGTAGAATTAAAAAAACCTAGTCTTAAATAAACAGGGTCAAAGAAGAAATCACATGAGAAATGAGAAAATACATGAGAAAACAAAAATGTAACATACCAAAACCTATGGGATACAGATAAGCTAATACAGCACTTAAAAGGAAATTTGTAGCTGTAAATGCCTATTGATATAGTCTGAATATTGTTGTCCCCTCCTCAAAATTCAAATGTTGAAATACTAGTGTCCAATGTGATAGTATTAACAAGTGGGTTTTGGGGAAGTACCTAAGTCATGAGTGTGGCCCCCTCATGAATGGGATTAGTAGTTTTCTAAAAGAGCCCCAGAGAGCTTGCCATGTACGGATACAAACTATCTCAGGAAGATAAACTTATTACTATAATGTACCACATTTAAGATAATATAGGTCCCATGATAATCTCAATAGATTCAGGAAAAGATTTGGCAAATAATCTTTCATGATTAAAACACTCAACAAACCAGGAATAAGAAGGAAGTTACTCAAAGTGATAAGAACTATGAAAGACCCACAGCTGGCATCATACTTAAGAGTGAAAGCCTTAAAATGTTCCCTTTAATAAGATTAGGAACAACATAAGGCTGTCTGCTCTCACCATTTCTATTCACCATTGTTTTGAAGGTTACTAGCCAGGGCAATTAAATAAGTAAAATACATCCAGATTGGAAAACAAGAACTGAAAGTATCTTTATTCGTATGTGACATAATCTTGTATATGGATAATCCTAAAGGATCTATAATAAACTGTGAAAACTAATGAATGAGTTGAGCAATATTGTGGAATACAATAGTGATGTGCAGAAATAAATACATTAGCAGTGAACAAGTTAAAAATGATTAAAAAACAGTTTATTCACTTTGTAGTGTCTTTATCTGGTTTTGGAATTAGGATAATGCTGGCCTTTTCAAAAGAGCTTGGAAGTCTTTCCTCCTCTTGAATTTTCGGGAATAGTTTGAGGAGGATAGGTGTTATTTCTTTCAATGTTGGATAAAATTTTCCTGGGAAGCCAGCCATGCAGTCCAGAACTTTTGCTGGCTGGGAGATTTTAAAAACTTTATTCTTTTTTAAATATATATCTATATCCTATATAATAAAGAGGGAATATGCAAATTGACCATCACTCTGCCACAAAGATGGCAGCACCCACAATGGAGGCGGGGGTTTAAGTAACACAAGAAGGCTGTGCCCACAGCGGAGGCTGAGTTCCCATAACAAGCCTTAATGAGCAATCAGCAGGGACTTGACAGGGGACCTCAGGCCACATGGGGCTTGACAGGGGACCTCAGGCCATGGCCCCACTCTGGTGCCAGGCCTGGGGACCTCAGGCTGCACCCTCCGCCTTGGTGCCAGGCCGGGTGACCTCAGGCCGTGCCCCCTGCCCTGGCACCAGGCTAGGGGACCTGAGGCTGCGCCGCCCACCAGCAAGGCTTGACTGGGGACCTCAAGGTGTGCCCCCGCCCCAGCGCCAGGCCTGGGGACCTCAGGCCGTGCCCTCTAACCCAGCACCAGGCCGGGAGACCTCACCCAATGGGGCTTGATGGGGGACCTGAGGCCATACACCCCACCCAATGGGGCTTGATGGGGGACCTGAGGTCATGCCCCCCCGCCCTGGCACCAGGCCAGGGAACCTGAGGCCATGCTCCCCACCTGGCAGGGCTTGACACGGGACCTCAGGCCATGCCCCCCACCTGGCGGGGCTTGACAGGGGATCTTAGGCTGCATCTCCCACCCGGCCAGGTTTGATGGGTACATCAAGGCACTCTACTTGCCCCAGCCCAGGCTGGGGGACCTCAGGGCACTCCCCCCACTCTGGTGCTGGGCCAGGGGACCTGAGGCTTGACAAGGGTGGGACCAGCCAGGTCTGGATCTAGCTCAATGGGGGTGTGTGGCCAAGTTTGGGTCTCATGCGATTTTGAGGCGCACGTGGGTAGGCAGGAACTTGATTCTGGGTCCTGTGGTGTGCACCAGACTCTGACAGGAGGAAGATTTTCATATACATTTTACTAATTTTCTTTCATCTCTGACACTTCTATTATAGAGAAAGGGCAAATAGCAATATTAAAATATGTCCTCTAATTAATCCCTTTTAATGTGTACGAATTTCGTGCACCAGGCCACTAGTATATATATATATATATATATATATATATATATATATATATAGCGGTAATACAAAAATTAGCTGGGACACAATAACAGTCACAAGCGCTCAGGAGGAGGCTGTGCGTGCAGGTGGGTGGGAGGGGACTGCTGCAAGGTGAGGCAATCTATGGATGGTACAGTCCTGCAGAGAGCAGGGTGGAGCAGGGCCCACAGAGAGCAGGGATGAGCAGGCCCACAGAGAGCAGGGAGCAGGGTCTGCCTGCCAGTCGCAGCAGCAGCGAGCAGGCAGGCCCACAGAGAGCAGGGAGCAGGGCCTGCCTGCCAGCTGTGGTGAGCAGGCAGGCTCGCAGAGAGCAGGGAGCAGGGCTTGCCTGTTGGCCGAAGCAGTGGCAAGCAGATGGGCCTGCAGAGAGCAGAGAACAGGGCCTGCCCACAGAGAGCAGGGCCTGCCTTCCAGCTGCGGTGAGCAGGCAGGCCAGCTGAGAGCAGAGAGCAGGGTCTTCCCACAGAGAACAGGGCCTGCCAGCCAGGACATGCCAGCAGTCCCACCACTGCACATGAGCTGCAGAGGAAGCACCTTTTCTGACCGATCATAGGCTAAGCTCCCAGTACACCGCTTGCAGTATTCTTGGTAACTTGCATAATAAGAATCCAAAAAGGTGATCTAGGGTTTTTCCACCTCACACCTGCAGGAAAAACAAAGGTCCGCTGCTGGAGGGGGTAAGAAATGTCATATCCTGCCCTAGATGGTTTGACTCAGTGGATAGAGCCTCAGCCTGCCAATGGCAGGGTCGGGTTTGATTCTGATCAAGGGCATGTACCTAGGTTACAAGCTCCTCCCTGGCCGGGGCCCAGGTCAAGGCTCATGCAGGAGGCAACCAATCGAAGTGTCCCTCTCACATTGATATTTCTCTCTGTTTTTACTCTCTCTTCCATGCTCTCTAAAAATCAAAGGAAACATATCCTCAGGTGAGGATAAAAAGAAAGAAAGAAAGAAAGAAAGAAAGAAAGAAAGAAAGAAAGAAAGAAATGTCATATCTTATGAAAGCGATATCTTGAAAATGCCTAAAGAAAGTTGTCATTTTTTCATGGTGAAGGGACTAAAGTCCATGTTCATGAAAACACCTTGGCAACTGCATCAGCTGGTAATGGCAGCAGCAGTGGGGTAATGGGGGCAGTGCCTTACCCTGATCACCCCGGTTGCCTCCTGCAGAGAGAGGCCAATCTGTAGCTTAGGCCCACTCTGGAGAGAGTGCAGGTTAAGCTGAGAGACTCCCCCTCCCAAGCACGAATTTTGTGCACCGGGCCACTGGTGTGTGTGTGTGTGTGTGTGTGTGTGTGTGTGTGTGTGTGTGTGTGTATCCTATATAATAAAGAGATAATATGCAAATTGACCACCACTCCAACACACAAGATGGCTGCCCCCATGTGTTCAAAGATGGCCGCCCCCATGTGGACACAAGATGGTTGCCACAAGATGGCCAGCAGGGGAGGGCAGTTGGGAGGGACCAGGCCTGCAAGGGAAGGCAGTTGGGGGTGATCAGGCTTGCAGGGGAGGGCAGTTAGGGGTGACTGGGCCAGCAGAGGAGAACTGTTGGGGGCAACCAGGCCTGCAGGGGACAACAGTTAGGGGGGACCTAGGCCTGCAGGCCAGGACAGTTAGGGGTGACCTGGCTTGCAGGGGAGGACAGTTGGAGGCAATCAGGACTGCAGGGAAGCAGTTAGGTGATGATCAGGCTGGCAGGGGAGGGGTTAGGGGGTGATGAGGCTGGCAGGCAGAAGTGGTTAGGGGCAATCAGGCACGCAGGCAGACGAGTGGTGGGAGTCAGCAGTCCTAGATTGTGAGAGGGATGTATGATGCCCATTTAGGCAGTCGGCCATCCCTCAAGGGGTCCCAGATTAAAGAGGGTGCAGGCTGGGCTGAGAGACACACACCCCATGCACGAATTTCATGCACTGGGCCTTATTATATATATAATTGTTTAAGGTATTACATATGTGTCCTTATCCTCCCCATTGCACTCCCAACCCCACCATCATGTCCTCACCCCACCTAGTGTCTGTGTCCATTGGTTATCTTTATATGAATGTATACAAGTCCTTTGGTTCATCTCGCCCCCTTCCCCTTAACCTCCCGTGCCTTCCCTCTGAGGTTTGACAGTCTGATCGATGCTTCTCTGTCTCTGGATCTATTTTTGTTCATCATTTTATGTTGTTCATTATATTCCACAGATGAGTGAGGTCATGTGATATTTATCTTTCTCTAACTGACTTATTTCACTTAGCATAATGCTCTCCAGGTCCATCCATGCTGTTGCAAATGGTAGGAGTTCCTTCATTTTTACAGCACCATAGTACTCCATTGTGTAGGTGTACCACAGTTTTTTATTTTTATTTTTTTTCAATTTCTTTATTGATTCAGGTATTACATATGTGTACTTATTCCCCATGACTCCCCATCCCCCATTCATTCCCCTATCACCCTGTTGTGTGTGTCCATTGATTAGGCTTATATGCATGCATATAAGTCCTTTGGTTGATCTCTCCCACTTACCCCCACCATCCGCTACCTTCCCTGAGGTTTGACGTTCTGATTGATGTTTCTCTGTCTCTGGATCTGTTTTTGTTCATCAGTTTATGTTGTTCATTGTATTCCACAAATGAGTGAGATCATGTGATGTTTATCTTTCTCTGCCTGGCTTATTTCACTTACCATAATGCTCTCCATCTCCATCCATGTTGTTGCAAATGGTAATAACTTCTTTTTTACCACAGCGTAGTATTCTATTGTGTAGATATATTACAGTTTTTAATCCACTCATCTGCTGATGAGCAGTTAGGCTGTTTCCAAATCTTAGCTATGGTGAATTGTGTCGCTATGAACATAGGGGTGGTTATATCCTTTCTGATTGGTGTTTCTAGTTTCTTGGGATATATTCCTAGAAGTGAGATCACTGTGTCAAATGGGAGTTCCATTATTAGTTTTTTGAGTAAACTCCATACTGTTCTCCACAGGGGCTGCACCAGTCTGCATTCACACCAACAGTATACAAAGGTTCCTTTTTCTCTGCATCCTTGCCAGCACTTGTTGTTTGTTGATTTGTTGATGATAACCATTCTGACAGGTGTGAGATGGTACCTCATTGTCATTTTGATTTGTATCTCTCAGATGATTAGTGACTTTAAGCTTGTTTTCTTATGTCTCTTGGCCTGCTGTATGTCCTCTTTAGACAAGTATCTATTTAAATAAATTTATTCTTTATTGATTAAAGCATTATATATCTCCTTTTTCCCTCATTTACTTCTCCTTGGCCACCCCCCCACACATGCCCTCACCTCCACTCCAGTTTCTGTGTTTATTGTTTACGTTTATATGCATGCATACAAGTCCTTTGGTTGATCTCTTACTCCTAACCCCCACTCTCACCTGACTTCCCTCTAAGGTTTGATGGTCTGCTCAATGCATCTCTGTCTCTGGATCTATTTTTGTTCATCAGTTTTTGTTGTTCATTATATTCCACAAATGATTGAGATCATGTGATATTTATCTTTCTCTGACTGCATTATTTTGCTGTGCATAATGCTCTCCATGTCCATCCATGCTGTTGCCAATGGTAATAATTCCTTCTTTTTTACAGCAGCATAGTATTCCATTGTGTAGATGTACCACAATTTTTTAATCCACTCATCTGCTGATGGCCACTTGGGCTGTTTCCAAATCTTAGCTATTGTAAATTGTGCTGCTATGAACATAGTGGTGAATATTTCCTCTAATTGGTACATAATTCCTTTCTAATTTCTTGGGATATATTCTGAGAAGTGAGATTACTGGGTCAAATGGGAGTTCCATTTTTAATTTTTTGAGAAAACTCCATACTGTTTTCCACAGTGGCTGCACCAGTCTGCATTCCCACCAGCAGTGCACTCCAGTTCCTTTTTCTCTGCATCCTGTCCAGGACTTGTCCTTTGTCAATTTGTTTATGATAGCCATTCTGATGGGTGTGAGATGGTACCTCGTTGTTGTTTTATTTTGTATCTTTCAGATGATTAGTGACTTTGAGCATGTTTTCATATGTCTCTTGGCCTTCTGAATGTCCTCTTTGGAAAAGTGTCTATATAGGTCTTCTGCCCACTTTTTGATTGGATTGTTTATCTTCCTTTTTGTTAAGATGCATGAGTTCCCTATAAATTTTGAAGATTAGGCCCTTTTCAGATATAACATTGGCAAATATGTTCTCCAATGCAGTGGGTTTTCTTGTTTTGTTGATGGCTTCTTTTGATGTGCAGAAACTTTTTTATTTTGATGTAGTCCCAATTGTTTATTTTCTTCTTCATTTCCTTTGTCCTATGATCTGTATTGGTAAAGATATTGCTGCAATATATGCTTGATATTTTGCTACCTATGGAGTCTTCTAAGATTTTTATGGTTCCTGTTTTATGTTTAATCCCTTTATTCCTTTTGAGTTTATTTTTGTGTATGGTTTAAATTGATGGTCTAATTTAATTTTTTGCATGTATCTGTCCATTTCCATAGCACAATTTATTGAAGAAACTGTCTTGAACCCATTGTATGTTCTTGCCTCCTTTGTAAGGTATTAATTGAACATAATGGCTTGGGTTGATTTCAGGATTCTCTGTTCTGTTTCATTGGCCTATATGTCTGTTCTTGTGACAGTACCAGGCAGTATTGAGAACCATGGCTTTGTTATATAGCTTGTTATCTGGAATATTGATCTCTCCAACTTTGTATTTCTTTCTCAAGATTTTTGTGGCTCCTTGGGGTCATTTTAATCCATTTAAAATTTTGTAGCATTTTGTATAGGTCTGTGACATATTCCATTGGTATTTTAATGGGGAGTGCATTACATTGATTGGTTATTCTGGGTAGAAGGTACATTTTAATGAGAAGCAGAGAACCGAATCAGCTAATTAGATGACAGGGAAGCAAAACACACCCAAACTGAACTACAATTGGAGAAAAAAATTAAAAGACAGGAGGAGAGTCTAAGAGAGCTATGGGATAACATGAAACAAAGCAACATAAAAATAATTGGGGTGCCAGAACAACAGGAAGAGGGACAAGAGTTAGGAAACCTATTTAAAGAAATAATGTCAGAAAACTTCCCTGATGTGGGGAAGAAAAAAATTCACACAAGCTCAAAGTGTCCCAAACAAGATGAACCCAAAAAGACCCACACCAACACATATCATAATTACGATGGCAAATGTTCAGGACAAAGAGAGAAACTTAAGGGCTGCAAGAGAGAAACAGAAAGTTACATACAAGGCAGCTCCTATTAGATTATCAAATGATTTCTCAACAGAAACACATCAGGCCAGAAAAGAATGGAACAAAATTTACAAAGTGATGAAAAGCAAGGGACTGAATCTAAGAATACTCTATCCAGAAAGGCTATCATTCAAAATTGAAGAGGAAATAAGGAGCTTCACTGACAAAAAAGGGTAAGGGAATTTATCACTACCAAGTCAGCAATGCCAGCAATGCTAAAGGGACGGGTGTAAAAAGAAGAAATAAAAAAGTAAGAAAGAACACAGGCACAAAAAATAAAAATGGCTACAAACAAGTATCTTTCAATAATAACTTTAAACATAAATGGACTAAATGCTCCAATCAAAAGACATTGAGTGGCTGAATGGATAAAAAAAAAATATGACCCATATATATGCTGTCTACAAGAGACACCCACCATAGAAGAAGGGACTCACACAGACAGAAAGTGAAAGGATGGAAAAATGTCTTTCAGACAAATGGACATGAAAAAAAATCTGGGGTAGCAATACTTATATCTGACAAAATAGACCTCAAAGTGAAGGCCATAAAAAGAGATACGGAATGCCATTTCATAATACTAAAGAGATTGATACAACAATAGGATATAACCCTGATAAACATATATGCACCCAATTCAGGAGAACCCAAATACATAAAAACAAAAACTCCTGGAAGATATCAAGGGAGAGATCGACAACAATACAATCATAGTAGAGGACTTTAATACACTACTGACATCACTGGTTAAATCCTCTAGACAAAAAAATCAGCAAAGAAACAACTATCCTAAATGACTCACTAGATCAGAAGGACTTAATTGACATCTTCAGAACATTTCACCCTAAAGCCACGGACCATATGTTCTTCTCAAGTGCACATGGGTCATTTTCAAAATTAGACCACATATTGGGTCACAAGCAAAGTTTTCCCAAATTTAAGAAGACTGAAATCATATCAAGGATTTTCACAGACCACAATGGCATAATATTAGAAATAAACTACAGTAAAAACAGCTCAAAAAATTCAAAAACTGGGAAGCTGAATAGCATGCTATTAAACAGTGATTGGGTTACCAAAGAGATCAAAGAAGAAATTAAAAACATTCTGGAAACTAATGACAATAAAAACACAACAATCCAAAATCTATGGGACAAATGAAAGCAGTCCAGAGAGGGAAGTTTATAGCACTACAGGCCTACCTCAAAAAACAAGAAAAAATGGTAATAAATCATCTAACTCTACAACTCAAAGAATTAGAAAGAGAGAAACAAGAAAAGCCCAGAGTGAGTAGAAGGAAGAAGATAATAAAGATCAGATCAGAAATAAATGACATAGAAACAAACAAACAAAAACAAACAAACAAACAAAAAAAACCACAAAAACACACACACACAAAAACCACACACAATACAAAAGATCAATGAAACCAAGAACTGGTTCTTTGAAAGGATAAACAAGATTGATGATCCTTTAGCCAGGCTCACCAACAAGCAAATATAAAGGACCCAAATAAACAAAATCAGAAATGAAAGAGGTGAAATAACAACAGACACCACAGAAATACAAAGGAATGTTAAAAAAATACTATGAACAGCTCTTTTCCAACAAACTAGACAACCTGGAGGAAATGGAGATATTCCTAGAAAAATACAACCTTCCAAAACTCAATCAGGAAGATTCTAAAAATCTCAATAGGCCAATAACTATGGAAGAAATTGAAGTAGTCATCAAAAAGCTTCCAGCAAACAAAAGCCCGGGGCCAGATGGCTTCACAGGGGACTTTTACCAAACATTCAAGGAAGAACTAAAACCTATCCTCCTAAGACTATTCCAAAAAATTCAAGAGGAAGGAACACTTCCAAGCTCATTCTATGAAGCTAGCATCACCAAAACCAGATAAAGACAACACAATGAAGGAGAATTACAGGCCAATATCCCTCATGAACATAGATGCCAAAACCCTCACCAAAATTCTAACAAATAGGATCCAGTAGTACATCAGAAAGATCATACACCATGACCAAGTAGGATTTATCCCAGGAATGCAAGTATGTTACAATATCCACAAATCAATAAATGTGATACATCACATAAACAAAGTGAGAGATAAAAATCACATAGTCATATCAATTGATGCAGAAAAAGCATTTGACAAAATTCAACACCCTTTCTTGATTAAAACTCTCAGCAAGGTGGGAATGGAAGGATCATACCTCAACATAATAAAAGCCATATATGATAAACTCACAGCCAACATCATACTCAATAGGCAAAACTAAAACCATTTCCCATAAGAACAGGAACAAGACAGGGATCCCACTCTCACCACTCCTGTTCAATATAGTAAGGGAAGTACTAGCCATTACGATCAGACAAGAAGAAGAAATAAAAGGCATCCAAATTGGAAAAGAAGTAAAATTGTCCTTATTCGCAGATGACATGATACTGTACATAGAAAACCCTAAAGACTAGATCAAAATATTATTAGACTTAATAAATGAATTTTGCAATGTAGCAGGATAAAAAATTAACGCTAAGAAATCTATGGCATTTCTATACACCAATAATGAACTTACAGAAATAGAGACTAAAAAAGCAATCCCATTTACCATCGCACCAAAAAAATTAAGATACCTAGGAATAAACTTAACTAAGGAGGTAAAATACTTATACGTGGAAAACTATAGGACACTGAAAAAAGAGATAGAGGAAGACATTAACAGGTGGAAGAACATACCATGTTCATGGATTGGTAGAATCAACATCATTAAAATGTCCATACTACCAAAAGCAATCTATAGATTCAATGCACTCCCCATTAAAATGCCAACGGCATATTTCGCAGACCTAGAACGAACTTTCCAAAAATTCATCTGGAATGAAAAATGACCCCAAATAGCTGCAGAAATCCTGAGAAAGAAGAACAAAGTAGGTATAAAATCAATACCAGATATCAAGCTGTATTATAAAGCCACTGTTCTCGAAACAGCCTGGTACTGGCACAGGAAAAGACATATAGATCAATGGAATAGAATGGAGAACCCAGAAATCGACCCAAGCCACTATGCTCAATTAATATTCAACAAAGGAGGCATGAACATACAATGGAGTCAAGACAGTCTCTTCAATAAATGGTGTTGGGAAAATTGGACAGATACATGCAAAAAAATGAAACTAGACCACCAACATACACCATACACAAAAATAAACTCAAAATGGATACAGGACTTAAACATACGATGGGAAACCATAAAAATACTAGAGGAATCCATAAGCAGCAAAATCTCAGACATTTGCCAAAGCAATTTCTTCGCTTATTCTGCTCCCAGGGCAATGGAAACTAAAGAGAAAATAAACAATTTTGACTACATCAAAATAAAAAGCTTTTTCACAGCAAAAGAAACCATCAAGAAAATAACAAGAAAGCCCACTGCATGGGAGAACATATTTTCTAATGTTATCACTGATAAGGGCTTAATCTCCAACATCTACAGGGAACTCATACAACTTAACAAAAGGAAGAGAAACAACCCAATAAAAAAATGGGCAATGGACCTAAATAGATACCTTTCGAGAGAAGACAGAGGGAAGGCCAAGAGGCATATGAAAACATGCTCAAAATCACTAATCATCTGAGAGATGCAAATCAAAATGACAATGAGGTACCATCTCATACCTGTCAGAATGGCTATCATCAACAAATCAACAAATGACAAGTGCTCCAGAGGATGCAAAGAAAATGGAACCCTTCTTCACTGATGGTGGGAATGCAGACTGGTGCAGCCACTGTGGAGAATAGTATGGAGTTTCCTCAAAAAACTAAAAATGGAACTTCCATTTGACCCAGTGATCCCACTTCTAGGAATATATCCCAAGCAACTAGAAACACTAATTAGAAAGGACATATGCACCCCTATGTTCATAGCAGCACAATTTACAATAGCTAATGTTTGGAAACTGCCTAAGTGCCCATCAGCAGATGAGTGGATTAAAAAACTGTGGTATATCTACACAATGGAATACTATGCTGCAGTGAAAAATAAGGAGTTTTTACCATTTGCTACAGCATGGATGGAACTGGAGAACATTATGGTAAGTGAAATAAGCCAGGCAGAGAAAAATAAATATCACATGATCTCACTCATTTATGGAATATAATGAACAACATAAACTGATGAATAAAAATAGATCCAGAGACAGAGAAACATCGATCAGACCATTAAACCTCAGAGGAAAGGTAGGGGAGGGTGGGGGTAAGGGGGAGAGATCAACCAAAGGACTTGTATGCATGCATATAAGCTTAACCAATGGACACAGACAACACGGGGTGAGGGCATGGGGGGGTAGGGAGGGTAATGTGGGAATAAGAACACATATGTAACACCGTAATCAATAAAGAATTTTTTAAAAATTGAATGTTTATTCTGGGTAGAAGGTACATTTTAACGTTGTTGATTCTACCAATTCATGAACACGGTATAGTCTTCCATTTGTTTACGTCTTTCTCTATCTCTTTTTTTTCAATATCCTATAGTTTTCTTAGTACAGGTCTTTTACCTGTTTAGTTAAGTTTATTTTTAGATAACTTAATGTTTTTGTTGCAATGATAAATGGGATTTGCTTTTGTTTGTTTGTTTGTTTGTCTGTTTCTCTTTCTATGAGTTCATTATTGTTGTGTAAAAAAGCCATAGATTTCTGAGCATTAATTTTGTATCCTGCTACATTGCTGAATTAATTTATTACATTTAGTAGGTTTTTTTTATGGAGTCTTTACGGTTTTCTATGTACAATATCATGTCATCTGCAAATAAGGACAGGTTTACTCCTTTTCTAATTTGGATGCCTTTTATCTCTTCTTCTTGTCTATTCACTATGGTTAGCACTTCCAGTACTATATTGAACAGGAGTGGTAAGAGTGGGCATCCTTGTTTTGTTCCTGTTCTTAGGTGAAATGGTTTTAGTTTTTGTTCATTGAGTATGATGTTGGCTGCAGGTTTGTCATATATGGCTTTTATTATGTTGAGTTATGATCCCTCTATTCCCACTTTCCTGAGTGTTTTTATCAAGAAAGGGTGTTGGATTTTGACAAATGCTTTTTATGTATCAAATGATTAGACTATGTGATTTTTATCTCTCAATTTGTTTATGTGATGTATCACATTTATTGATTTGCACATATTGTACCTGTCTTGCATCCCTGGAATAAATCCCATTTGGTCATGATGTATTATCTTTCTAATGTAATTCTGTATCCAATTTGCTAGAATTTTGTTGAGGATTTTACCATGTATGAACATCAGGCATATTTGCCTGTAATTTTCTTTCTTTGTAGATTCTTTACCTAGTTTTAGGATTACGGTAATGCTGGTTTCATAGAAAGAGCTTGGACGTATGCCTTCCTCTTGAATTTTTTTTAATAGTCTGAGGAAGATAAGTTTTAGTTCTTCTTTGAATGTTTGGTAAAATGCCTGTGAAACAGTCTTGCCCAGGGCTTTTGTTTGTTGGAAGTTTTTTGATGACTGCTTGAATTTTCTCCCTTGTTATCAGCCTATTCATATTTTTTTTATTCTTCCTGATTGAGTTTTGGAAGGTTGTATTTTTTTTGAAATATGTCAATTTCTTATATGTTGACCAGTTTGTTGGAAAATAGTTGTTCATAGTTTTTTTCTACAATCCTTTGTATTTCTGTGGTTTCTGTTGTTATTTCATCTCCTTCATTTCTGAATTTATTTTGGGCCTTTTTCTATGCTTCTTGGTGAGCCTGGCTAGAGGTTCATCAATCTTGCTTATCATTTCATTTCAGAGAACCAACTCTGGTTTGCTTTGTTTTTTTAATCTTTTTTTTTTGTCTCTATGTCATTTATTTCTCTTCTAATCTTTATTATTTCCTTTCTTCTGCTCACTCTAAGCTTTTCTTGGTGCTCTCTTTTTAGTTCTTTAAGGTGTAGCGTTAGATAATTTATTACCAGTTTTTCTTTTCCTTTTTTTGTGTTACGCCTGTAATGCTATGAACCTCCCTCTCAAGACTGCTTTCACTGTGTCCCATAGGTTTTGGATTATTGTGTTTTCAGTGTCATTTGTTTCCAGGATGTTTTTAGTTTCTTCTTTGATCTCTGTGGTAACTCCATCATTGTTTAATAACATTCTACTTAGCCTCCAAGTTTTAGAATTTTTTTATTATAGTTGATTTCTAATCTTTTGCCATTGTGATCTGAGAAAATTCTTGATATGATTTCAATCTTCTTGAATTTACAGAAATTTTGCCTGTGTCCCAATATTTGGTCTTTTTTTTTTTTTAATGTCCCATGTGAACTTGAGAAGAATGTATATTTTGTAGCTTTGGGGTGAAATGTTCTGAATATGTCAATTAAGTCCATCTGGTCTAGTGAGTCATTTAGGATTTCTGTTTCTTTGTTTATTTTTTTATCTAGAGGATTTGCCCAGTAATGTCAATGGGGTATTAAAGACCCTACTATGATTGTATTGCTATCGATCTCTCCCTTAATATCTTCCAGAGGATTTTTTTATGTACTTGAGTCCTCCTTCATTGGATGCATATATGTTATATCCTCTTGTTGTATTATTTCCTTTACTATTATCAAGTAGCCTTCCTTATCTCTTATTATGACCTTCACTTTGAGGTCTATTTTGTCAGATTTAAGTATTGGTACCCCAGCTTTCTTTTTATTTCCATTTGCCTGAAAGTTATTTTTCCATCCCTTCACTTTCATCTGTGTGAGTCCCCTGTTCTGAGGTGGGTCTCTGTAGACAGTTTATATATGGGCCATGTTTTCTTATCCCTTCAGGCTGGGTTATTTTTTATTACTGCCTTAATTCCATTAGTTGTTACAGGCCTATTCAGGTTTTCTAATTCTTCCTGATTGAGTTTTGGAAAATTTTATGTTTTTAGGAATTTGTTCATTTTTTCCCAGGTTGTCAATTTTATTGGCTTATAATTGTTCATAGTATTTTCTTACAATCCTTTTAAATGTCAGTTGTTACTTAGACTCTTTCATTTCTGATTTTATTTATTGGGTCCTCTCTCTTAGTTTCTTTGAGTCTGTCTAAAGGTTCATTAATCCTGTCTATCTTTTTAAAGAACCACCTTTTGGTTTCATTGATCTTTTCTATTGTATTTTAGTCTCTATGTCATTTTTTTTATTTCTGCTCTGATCTTTATTAATTTCTTCCTTTTACCTACTCTGAGATATTTTGTTGTTCTAGTTCTAATTATTTTCATTGTAGGGTTAGATTATTTCTATGAGCTTTTTCTTATTTCTTGTTGTTGGCCTGTAATGCTATGAACTCCCCTCTCAGGACTGCTTTTGTTGTGCCCCATAGATTTTGGGTTGTTGTGAGTTCTTTTTCATTTGTTTCCAGGAAGATTTTTTTTTAAATTTATTTCTTAAACTCATTGATAACCCATTCACTTTTTTTAAATTAAATCTTTATTGTTGAAAGTATTAAATATGCTCCCCATTGACCTCTTCTAGCCAACCCCCACTCAAGGCCTTCACCATCCAATTGTCTGTGTCCATGATTTATGCATACAACTTTTTTGGTTGATCTCTTCCCACCCACCAATCCTCCCCCACCTTCCCTCTGAATTCTGCAGTCTGTTCTATGCTTCTATGTGTCTGGATCTATTATAGCATGCTTTTTAGCCTCCATGTGCTTGAATGTTTTTGAGGGGTCTTTTTGTAGTTGATTTCTAGTTTCATGCCATTTGATCCTAGAAAATGCTTGATTTGATTCCAATCTTTTTTAACTTGTAAAGACTTATTTTGTGTCCTAATATGTGGTCTATCTTTGAGAATGTTCCATGTACACTTGAGAAGAATGTATATTCTTCAGCTTTGGGATGATATGTTCCGTAAATATCAATTAAATCCATCAGATTTATTGTGTCATTTAAGGTTGCTCTTTCCTTGTTGGTTTTTGATCTGGAAGATCCATCCAGTAATGTCAGCGGGGTGTTAAAATCCCCTACTATGACTGAGTTGTTATTTTTCTCACTCTTAAAGTTCTCCAGGTGTTTTAAAATATATTTTGGTAGTTATATTGGGTGCATATATATTTACCAGGGTTATATCCTCTTGTTGAATTGATCCTTTTAGTATTATGTAGTGATCTTTGTGTATAGCCTATAGTGAAGGTCAGGGGTGGGGCAGGGGCTGGGTAGAAGGAGGACAGGGGGGAAAATAAGGGACATTTGTAATAATGTCAACAATAAACTAAAAACAATTTATTCACAATATCATAAGATAATAGAATACTTACAAATAAATTTAGCAAGAGACATAAAATACTTATACACTTAAACCTCTAAAGCATTGTAGGAAAAATTAAGATATGAATGAATGGATAAACAATCCATGTTTGTTGATAAGAATATTCAATATCATTAAGTGGCGATGTTCTCCATAGATTCAAGGCAATCCATTTTAAAATCCAACTGGATTCTTAGAAGGAATTTAAATTCAGAACCTGAAATTTGTATTGAAATACAGGAACCTACAATAGCCAAAAGACTCTTGAGAAAAAACAAAGTAGGAGGACACATATTTCATGATGCCAAAACTTACTAAAATATACGGTAATCAAGAATGTGTGGTATTGGCATAAAGATACATAGATGAATGGAATAAAATTTAGGAACCCAAAATAAACCCTTACATTTATGGCTCTTTGATTTTTAACAATGATGCCAAGACTATTTAATAGGAGAAAGCAGTCTTTTCAAGAAATTCTGCTAAGACAACTGGATATCCACATACAAAGAAATGAAGTTGGACTATTTCTTCATAGCATACAATGAAAGTATCGCAAAATGTGTTAGTGACCTATTTGATAGAAGTAAGACCAAAAAAATTCCAAGAAGAAAATATAGTAGTAAATTTTTGTGACCTTTGGCATAAAACACCAAAGATACAAGCAACAACAGAAAAAATGATAAATTAGACTCCATCAAATATGTAATTGTTTGTGTTGCAATACCATCAAGAAAGTGAAAATCCAGCCCATTAGAGTAAGAGAAAATATTTGCAAATCATATATTTGATAAGGTTATCAATTCTAGAATATATAAATAACTATTAAAATTCAATGATACAATAACAATCTAAATTTAAAACAAGCAAATGATTTGAATAGACATTTATCTAAAAAAGATATACAAATTAAAAAAGCTCAATGCCATTATTTATTAGAGAGATGAAATCAAGACCAAAATAAGATACCACTTCACACCCACTAAGATAACTAGTGTAAAAGAGAGTAATAAAGTAGTCTGGATGTGGAGGGATTGGAAACATTGTACATTACTGATAAAAATGTAAACTGGTGAAGGCACTTTGGAAAATAGCCTAGAAGTTTCTTTTTTTCCTTTTTTTTTGGGGGGGGGATATAGTAAATATATATTTTTATTTTTTAAATATATTTTTATTGATTTTTTTACAGAGAGGAAGGGTGAGGGATAGAGAGTTAGAAACATTGATGAGAGAGAAACATTGATCAGCTGCCTCTTCCACACTCCCTACGGGGGATGTGCCCTCAACCAAGGTACATGCCCTTGACTGGAATCGAACCTGGGACCCTTCAGGCTGCAGGCCGATGCTCTATCCACTGAGACAAACCAGTTAGGCCTTTTTTATTTTTAAATTTATTTATTGATTAAGGTGTTACATATGTGTTCTTATTCCACCATTACCCTCTCTACCAACCCCCCCCCCACTTATGCCCTCACCCCCCTGTTGTCTGTGTCCATTGGTTAGGCTTATATGCATGCATACAAGTCCTTTGGAAGTTTCTTAAAGTGTTACCATTTGACCTAGCAATCCATTCAAAGAAATATAATCAAACATAATGAAAACATATGTCCACATAAAAACTTGTATGGAAATGTTGATTGCAACATTATTCACAACTAGAGGCCTGGTGCATGGATTCGTGCACCAGTGGGGTCCCTCAGCCTGGCCTGTGGGGATCGGGCCAAAACTGGCTCTCCCACATCCATTGAGGGGTCCTGGATTGCGAGAGGGCGGTTCTCAGGTAACTCCCTCCTCTCTGGTTCTTCTGGGTGCGTCACCTGAGAACCACAGCTGCCAAGTCACCTGAAATCAGAGGTTCCAGATGGGGGTGGGGGGGACAACCCCTTCCCAAGCCTAAAGCCTGGGGTGGAGGCTTTAGGCTTAAGAAGGGGCAGAGCCTGAGATCGGAGGTGGGGGGGACCCCTTCCCAAGCCTAAACCTGGGGAGGAGGCTTTTGGCTTGGGAAGGGACCGAGCTTGGGATCAGAGGGAAGGGGAAAAAAAAGTCAATGGAAACATATCCTCAGGTGAGGATAAAAAGAAAAATAAAGAAATGTCATATTCTATGAAAGACACATCTTGAAAATGCTTAAAGAAAGTTGTTATTTTTTCATGGTGAAGGGACTGGGGTCTGTGTTGATGAAAATACCTGGGCGGCTGTGGTGACTGGCAGTGGCTGCAACAGAGGGGTGATGGGGCAGGCACCTTCCCCTGATCAGCCCAGTCACCTCAAGCAAAGGGAAGCCAGACTGCGGCTTAGGTCCGCTCCCAATGGGGAGTGGGCTTAAGCCATCCATAGGATATCCCCTGATGGCTCCCAGTATGTGAAGGGGGCAGGCTGGGCTGAGGGACCCCTCCCCAGTGCACGAATTTCATGCACCGGGCCCCTAGTTATGCAATAATAAGGAATGAATTAATTATACAGGCTATAAGTGATTGAATCTTAAAAACATTATGCCAAGTAAAAAAAGGGAAGTCACAAAAGATTGTAATATATGGTTAAATTTATATTAAATGTCCATAAAGGACAAACATCCCCCCCCATTTATTTAAACTGATAAGGGTATCAATTCTGGAATATATAAAGAACTCTACCCTACCCCAGCCCTTGTCTCTGGCAACCAACAATCTATTCTCTGTACCTATGAACTTGTGTAAGGAGATATATATATATATTTAGAGCCCACATATCCTGCTGTGCTGGAGGTCCATCCTTGTTGTCACAAATGGCAAGATTTCATTTTTTATGGCTGAATATATATATCATGATTTCTTTATCCACACATCCACTGATGGGGATTTAGATTGTTTCCGTATCTTGGCTATTGTAATTAACACCTCAATGAACATGGGGTGAGGGCTTATATCTTTTTGAATTAGTGTGTTTGTTTTGTTTGGGTAAGTACTCAGAGTATAATCGCTAGATCATATGGAGGTTCTATTTTTTAAAATTTTTGTGTAATCTCTACAATGTTTTCATAGGGGCTTCATTAATTTACATTCCCACCAACAGTGCATAAGGCTTGCCTTTCCTCTACATCCTTGCCAATATTTGTTTCTTGTCTTTGTAATCCTAGCCATTTTAACAGGGGTAAGGTGATAGCCCATTGTGGTTTTGATTCAAATTCCCTTGACGATTAATAGTGTAAAGCATCTTTTCATGCACATGTTAGTTATCTGTATGTCTTCTTATAAAAAAAAAAGTCTATTGAGATCATTTGCCTGTTTTTAATTGGATTATTTATTTTGCTATTGAATTGCATAAGTTCTTTATGTATTTTAGATATTAGTCCCTTATCACATATATGATTTGCCAATATTTCCTCCCATTCATTTTGTAAATGGTTTCATTTGCTGTGTAAAAACTTTTTACTTTGATGTCGTCCCACTTGTTTATTTTTGCTTTCTGTATCAGATTAAAAAATTATCACTGAGGACTATGTTAAGGAGTTTACTGACTTTGTTTTCTTCTAACAGTTTTAGGTCTAACATTCACATGTTTGATACATTTTGAGCTAATTTTTCTATATGGTATCAGAGAATGGTTCAGTTTCATTCTTTTGCATGTGGCTGTCCAATTTTAGCAACACCCTTAATGAAGAGACGGTTGTCCCTATTGTATATTCTTGGTTGCTTTGTCCTAAATACATTGATCATATATGTATGGTTTTATCTCTGGACTGTTTATTCTGTTACACTGACCTGCTTGTTTTTGTCCCAATATCATACTGTTTTAATTCCTATATCTTTGTAATATAGTTTGAAATCAAGGAATGTGATGAATCCAGCTATGTTTATCTTTTTCAAGATTACTTTGGCAATTTGAAGTATTTCATGGTTTCATAGAAATTTTAAGATTATTTGTTCTGTTTCTTTGAAAAATGCCACTTGGATTTTCATAGGAGTTGCACTGAATCTATACATTGCTTTGGGTAATATGAAATTTATTTTTTAAGGAAATTATTTTGTATTTATTTATATATATTTTTAGAGATAGCTTTTATTTATTTTTTTAAAATATTAATTCTTCCAAGCCACTGTCATAGAATATATTTTCCTTTGTCAAATATTAATTGAGCATAGTGGTTTGGGTCGATTTCTGGGTTCTCTATTCTATTCCATTGATTTATATGTCTGTTTTTGTGCCAGTACCAGGCTGTTTTGAGAACAGTGGCTTTGTAATACAGCTTGAAATCTGGTATTGAGACCCCTCCTTTGTTCTTCTTTCTCAGGAATGCTGCATCTATTCAGGGTCTTTTTTTATTCCAGATGAATTTTTGGAGAGTTCTTTCTAGGTCTGTGAAATATGCCATTGGTATTTTAATGGTGAGTGCATTGAATCTATAGATTGCTTTGGGTAGTATGGGCATTTTAATGATGTTGATTCTACCAATCCATGAGCATACTATGTTCTTCCATCTGTTTATGTCTTCCTCTATCTCTTTCTTCAGTGTCCTTTAGTTTTCCACTAATAGGTCTTTTACGTCCTTAGTTAAGATTATTTCTGGGCATCTTAATGTTTTTGCTGCAATAGTAAATGGGATTGCTTTTTTAGTCTCTCTTTCTGTAAGTTCACTATTGGTGTATAGAAATGCCATATATTTCTTGGCATTAATTTTGTGTCCTGCTACATTGCCAAATTCATTTATTAAGTCTAATAGTTTTTTGATGGAGTCTTTAGGGTTTTTTATGTACAATATCATGTCATCTGCGAATAAGGACAATTTTACTTCTTCTTTTCCAATTTGGATGCCCTTTATTTCTTCTTCATGTCTGATTGCTGGGGCTAACACTTCCAGTACTATGTTGAACAGGAGTGGTGATAGCGGGCATCCCTGTCTTGTTCCTGTTCTTAGTGGAAATGATTTTAGTTTTTTTTCCATTAAGTATGATGTTGGCTGTAGGTTTGTCATATAAGGCTTTTATTATTTTGAGTTATGATCCCTCTATTCCCACTTTGCTGAGCATTTTTATCAGAAAAGAGTGTTGGATTTTGTCAAATGCCTTTTCTGCATCAATTGATATGATTATGTGATTTTTGTCTCTCACTTTGTTAATGTGATGTATCACATTTATTGATTTGCAGATATTGTATCAGCCTTGCATTCCTGGAATAAATCCCACTTGGTTATGGTGTATGACCTTTCTAATGTAATGCTGGATCCGGTTTGCTAGAATTTTGTTAAGGATTTTAGCATCTATGTTCATGAGGGATATTGGCCTGTAATTCTCTTTCTTTGTGGTGTCTTTATCTGGTTTTGGGATTCGGGTAATGCTGGTTTCATAGAATGAGTTGAAAGTGTGCCTTCCTCTTGATTTTTTTTTGGAATAGTCTTAGAAGGATTGGTTTTATTTCTTCTTTGAATGTTTGGTAAAACTCCCGTGTGAAGCCATCTGGTCCAGGGCTTTTGTTGGCTGGAAGCTTTTTGATTACTGTTTCAATTTCATCAGTAATGATCAGCCTATTCAGGTGTTTTGAATCTTCCTGGTTGAGTTTTGGAAGCTTGTATTTTTCTAGGAATGTGTCCATTTCGTCTAGGTTGTCCAGTTTGTTGGAATAGAGTTGTTCATAGTATTTTTTTTTTACAATCCTTTGTATATCTGTGGGCTCAGTTGTTACATCACCTCTTTCATTTCTGATTTTATTTGGGCCCTCTCTCTTTGTTTCTTGGTGAATCTGGCTAGAGATCCATAAATCTTGTTTATCCTTTCAAAGAATCAGCAGCTGGTTTCATTGATCTTATGTATTGGTTTTGCTTTTGTTCTTTTGTTGTTGTTGTTTTGGTCTCTATGTCATTTATTTCTGCTCTGATATTTATTTTCTCATTCCTTTAGTTACTCTGGGCTTTTCTTGCTGCCCTCTCTCTAGTTCTTTTAGTTGCAAGGTTAGATAATTTATTACCATTTTTTCTTTTTTTTTTTTTTTTTGTGGTAGGCCTGTAGAGCTTTGAACTTCCCTCTCAGGACTGATTTCATTGTGTCCTATAGATTTTGGATTGTTGTGTTTTCATTGTCATTTGTTTCCAAGATACTTTTAATTTCTTCTTTAATCTTTTTGTTAATCCAATCATTGTTTAATAGCAAGCTATTTAGCCTCCAAGTGTTTGATTTTTTTTTCATTGTTTTTATTGTAGTTGATTTCTAGTTTTATGCCATTATGGTCTGAGAAGATACTTGTTGTGATTTCTATCTTCTTGAATTTGAAGAGATTTTGCCTGTGTCCTAATATGTGCTTATCTTTGAAAATGTTCCGTGTGCACTGGAGAAGAATGTATATTCTGTAGCTTTGGGGTAAAAGGTTCTAAAGATGTAATTAAGTCCATCTGATTTAGTGAGTCATTTAGGATTGTTTTTTTCTTTGCTGATTTTTTGTTTAGATGATTTATCCAGTGTTGTCAGTGGAGTATTAAAGTCCCCTACTATGACTGTATTGCTATAGATCTCTCCCTTCATATCTTCCAGAAATTTTTTTATGTATTTGGGTGCTCCTGTATTGGGTGCATATATGTATACCAGAGTTATATCTTCTTGTTGAATTGATCACTTTAGTATTATGTAGTGGCCTTCCTTATCCTTTGTTATGGCGTTTACTTTTAGGTCTATTTTATCAGATGTAAGTATCGCAACCCCAGCTTTTTTTTCATTTCCATTTGCCTGAAAAAGGTTTTTCCATCACTTCAGTCTCAGTTTGTGTGAATCCTTTATTCTGAGTTGGGTCTCTTGCAGACAGGAAATATATGGGTCTTGTTTTCTTATCCATTCAGCTACCCTATGTCTTTTGATTGGTGCATTTAACCCATTTACGTTTAATGTTATTATAGATAAGTACTTGTTTGTTGTCATATTTTTCCTTAATGTTTGTGTTTCATCTTGCCTTTCTCTTTCTTCTTTTTACAGCAGTCCCTTTAGCATTTCTTGCATTGCCAGCTTGACAGTGATAAACTCTCTTAGCCCTTTTTTGTCTGTGAAGCTCTTGATTCCACCTTCAATTTTGAATGATATCCTTGCTGGGTATAGTATTCTTAGGTTCAGTCCCTTGCTTTGCATCACTTTGTATATTTCATTCCATTCCTTTCTGGCCTGGAGTGTTTCTGTTGATACTTCCATTGATATTCGAATAGGAGATCCCTTGTAGGTAACTTTCTGTCTCTCTCTGGCAGCCTTTAAGATTCTTACTTTGTGGTTGGTGTTTGACAATTTAATTATGATGTGTCTTTGTGTAGGTCTTTTGGGGTTCATCTTGTTTGGGACTCTATGTGCTTCTTGGACTTGCATATTTTTTTTCTTGCCAATATCAGGGAAGTTTTCTGTCATTATTTCTTCAAACAGCTTTTCTATTCCTTGCTTCTCTTCCTCTCCTTCTCGTATCTCTATTATTCAAATGTTGTTTCGTTTTGTGTTGTCCCCAAGCTCCCTTAGGCTCTCCTCTTGCTTTTTAAGTCTTCTTTCCAGTTGCTGCTGTGTTTGTGTGTTTTTTCCTACCTTGTCTTCTAATTCGCTGATGCGGTTCTCAGCCTCTTCTAGTCTACTGTTTAAGCCTTCCATTGTGTTCTTTATTGCAGCTATGTCATTCTTCATCTCCTCTTGGTTCCTTTTCTTGTTGGTGACATTCTCATTCAGCTCCTTATAATTCTCATTGAGTTGTGTGTATTTGTCATTGACTTGTGTGTATTTGTCATCCAGCCATTTGAGCATCCTTATAACCATTACTCTGAATTCTCTCTCTGGTATGTTGCTAGCCTCAATTTCATTTAACTCCCTTTCTGGTGATTCCTCTTTTTCTTTCCTTTGGGGATTGCTTTTTTGTCTTCCAATGTTTTGCTGTAATGTTTTAATTATAGATCCAATTGCTTTGCTACCCAGGTTCTTTTGGGGGTGGTGTTACTGGTGTGATCTCTCAGGTCTCCTGGGCTTGGTAATCTAGTGTAGCTCTCTACTTGAGCTATTTGGGTTCTCTTGATGTAGGCCTGCAAGCTGGAAAGGCATAACTGTGTTGTCTGGAAGTCAGCAGCCATGGAGGGGGGTGTCCCAATTTTTGTTGTCTTGCACCCTTGGTTGGAATCACTCATGCCCAGTGGGCACTCACAGTTGCCACCAGGGACCATCTGTTGGGGTGATGGGACTCAGGGGGCCTGTGCTCTGGAAAGTCATGACTGTGTTGTCCAGAGTTCTGTAGTTGTGGAGTGGGCAGACTCAGCTTTTACTGCTGCACCAGTGGTGGATAGGCATGCACTCCCAGTGGTGGCTCACAGGGGCACCCGCCGTGCATTTGCCAGTGTGGTGCACTGAAGCACTCTGAAGGGCCCTGGCACTCAAGTCTCATAATTGAGGCGTCTGTGGGCAGGTATCCAGAATGAGTGAATTCAAAATTTCTACTGCCGGGGGTTGGGGGGTTGCATCCCTGTTTGTCCAAGAGCACACCCAGTGAGAGCTCACAGTCACTCCCACAAGCGCCCTGTGAATAGATGGGCTCAGGGTGCCTGCCTGTTGGAAATGCATGACTGTGGAGGTGTGTTTGCTGGCACAGAGCTCTGATGCACTCTGAGGGGCCCTGGCACTGAGGTTGAGCAGCTGGGGTAACTGTGGGCAGTTATTCAGGAAGAGGAAATTCAGAATTTCTACTGTGGGGCAGTGCACCCTTGTCTGTACAAAATCACACCCAGCGGGAGCTCCCAGTGGCTCCCAACCTACGGAGTGCTGTGCCCTGGATGCCTGCATGCTAGAAACACGCAAATGTGGTGTCCAGAGTTCTGCAGCTGAGGAGGGAGGAAGTTGACTTACTGCTGCTCGAGTGGTGCCCTTTGGGATGTGGAGGTCCCAGGGTCCTCGGGTCTGTGCATGTGGCAGCAGGATTTTGGCTGGAGTGGCTTCTGGGTTGCGGGCAGTTCCAAGGTGGCAGCAGGATTTTGGCTGGAGTGGCTTCTGGGTTACGGGCAGTTCCAAGGCCTGTCTGGTTGGTGGTGCTGTTGAGTTCCTAGAAAAGGCCATTCTCCCCTTCAAGATGGTGTGGGCTCCATGCCCGAGTCCCGCAGTCCCAGGAGTGCCTGCAGCGGTGGTAGTCTCTCCCTGTCCAAGAGAGCCTGGTCTCTAGTTTGTTTTCTTTTTGAGATTTTTCCTGCTTCTTGGGGTAGGCCTGTAATGCTATGAACTTCCCTCTCAGGACTGCTTTTTCTGTGTTCCATAGATTTTGTGTTATTGTGTGTTCATTTTCATTTGTTTCCAGGTAACTTTTAACTTCTTTCTTGATCTCATTGTTAACCCATTTAGTATCATGTAGTGACCTTATTTGTCTCTTTTATGGCCTTTGTTTTGAAGAGTATTTTCTACCTTAGCTCTTTTTATGTTTGTTTTAATTTGCGCAGGATTTATTACTTTTTTAATCCATTCACTTTCAGTCTGTGTGTCTTTTGTTCTGAGGTGGGTCTCTTGTAGATAGCATATATATGAATCATATTTTCTTATCCATCCAGCTATCCTATGTCTTTTGATTGGAAAATTTAATCCATTTACATTTAAGATTATTATTGATAGGTATTTATTTATTGCCATTTTTTCTGTATACCCATGTTCCTCTATCTATATATTCCTTTTTACTTTCTTCTTCTTAAAACAGGCCCTTTAACATTTTTTGCAATACTTATTTGGTGATAATTATTCTTTATACTTTTTTATTTTATTTTGTCTAATTCACCTTCAATTTTAAATGTTAGCCTTGCTAGATCTAGTGGTCTTGGTTGGAGGTCCTTGCATTTCATCACGTTGAATATTTCCTGTCAATTCTTCTGACCTGAGTGTCTCTGTTGGAAAATCATCTGACCACCTTATGGGAGCTCCCTTTTAGGTAACATACTCTCTCTCTCTTGCTGCTTTTAAGATTTTCTTTGTTTTTAAACTTTGCTATGTAAATTATATTGTGTCTTTGTGTGGGCCTCTTTGGGTTCATCTTTATTGGGACTCTGTGCTTCCTGAACTTGTATGACTTTTTTCTTCACCAGGTTGGGGAAGTTTTCAGTCATTATTTCTTCAAACAGGTCTTCTATCCATTGATCACTCTCTTCTCTTTCTGGTACACCTATGAAGCTGATGATGTTATGCTTGAGGTTGTTCCAGAGGCCCCTTAGATTTTCCTTATTCATTTTTTTTTCATTTTTAAATGTATTTATTTATTTTTTAGAGAAATAGGCAGGGAGAGAAACATTGCTCTGTTGCCTCCAGTATACGCCCTGCCTGGTGACTGAATTCACAACTTGGGCATGTACCTGAACCAGGAATCAAACTGGTGACCTTTCAGTGCATGGGTCAGTGCTCGATCAACTGAGCCACATTGGCCAGGGCAATTCTCTTTTCTTTTGGTTGTGCTGCTTGGGTTTGTACTGTGATCTTCTCCTCTAAATTGCTGATTCAATCCTCTGCTTCATCTAACCTGCTGTTGATTCCTTCCAGTGTGTTCTTCATTTCAGATATTATATTCTTCATATCTGACTGGTCCTTTTTTATGGTTTCTATAACCTTTTTCATGCTTACTATCTTTTTCTTTAAGTTCTCATTGAGATAATCTATTCTTCACTAAAGTCTTTGAGCATCCCTTTAACCTTATTTTTAAGCTTTGTCCCTGTTATGTTGGTTGCTTTCAATTCATTTAATACTTTTCCTGGGATTTCTCTTGTTCTTTAATTTGGGGCATATGTCTTTGTTTTCCCACTTTGTCTCTGTGTATTAGCTAGATATTCTATGACCACTTAACTTGTTATGATGGCTTTATGATATCAGAGCCATGTTAGGCTAAGTGGGAAAAACTCCAAGATCACATTTTGTGTGGGTTATATGCACCCTTATATTGTAATTGATTTTTTTAAAAATATATATTTTATTTTTAATATGTTTTTATTGATTTTAGAGAGAGAGGAAGGAGGAGGGAGAGAAAGTAGGAAACATCGATGAGAGAGAACGATTTATTGGCTGCCTCCTGCATGCCTCCCACTGTAGATCAAGCCTACAACCTGGGCATGTGCCCTGACCAGGAATCACAACAGCATCATCATGGTGCATGGGATAATGCTCAACCAACTGAGCCACATTGGCTGGGCTTTTCATTGATTTTTTAAGAGAGTGGAAGAGAGGGAGGGAGGGAGGGAGGAAGAGAGGGAGGGAGGGAGGGAGGGAGAGGGAGGGGGGAGAGGGAGGGAGGCGGGAAAGAAGGGAGAGAGAGAGAGAGAGAGAAAGAGAGAGAGAGAGAGAGAGAGAGAGAGAGAGAGAGAGAGAGAGAGATGTGAGAGAGACAAATTGATTGGTGTCTACCTGCATGCTCCCAGTCTGGGACTGGGATAAAACCTGCAACCCAAGTATGTGCCCTTGACTGGGAATCAAACCTGCCACTCTATGGTGCATGGGCTGATGCACTAACCACTGATATACACCAGCCAGAGCTGTAGTTGAGTCTTGAGTGCTGTTGGCATTTTCATGGGTGGAGTTAACTCTTCAGGCTGGCTGACTATAAGAATAAAGCTCGATCGCTGCGTGTGAGTCATTGTGCAGGGTCTGCCCTTGAGGTGGTGTTGTTCCCAATGGGGTCTGGTGAATGCCAGCATCTCCCTTTGGGGTGCCACTTATGTGGCTAGTTGGTCGTGCTCTGATGTGATCTGAACCCCACCACTTGTTGTGTTGTTTGTGGGCCCACTGGGGCAGGGTTCAGGTAAAGGTCTATGTCAGTTGTTGTGTGTAATTGACCTTGGGCTACCTGTCTGGAGCTACCATGTTATCAGGATGGGCCTAGTTGGTCCCCTACTAAGGGCCCATGGAGTCAGGCACTCAATGAAGGGAAAGTAGCCCCCATTCCAGAGCCATCCACTCAGTCTCTGTCAGAGTCTCCAAGGGTAGTGCACCAGGAGGAGCACGGCTCAGGTTCAGGTTGGGTGCAGCCAACCATCCCTCTGCAGAAAACTCAGCAGGGAAGAGCTACTGGGCCTCCTAAAGAGTGTCCTATTGAGAGTGATGCCACCTGAGCCTTCAGGAGTGGGGTGAGCTCTTCTTCCTGGTCCCAGACAATAGAGTCTGAAGGAGACACACTTCAAATGTCCCAACTTTGAGTAGCACTTCTTCCTCCAGTGTAGCTGAGCTCAGCAGAATGGGGCCACCAGGACTTGGGAGGGAAGATCCAAATAATCTCATTTTAGGGGTTCTGCTAGCAAGCTTGTTGGATGGGGGTGGGCACCTCCTACCCTTTCTGGGCAAAAGCCTCTGAGGGAGACATACAATAAAGGTCCCAGCTCCAAGCAGCTCTCAGACCTCCTTTGGGACTGAGCCCAGCAGGGCAGGTCACATAACTTCCAGAAATGCAGGTCAAATGAATCTCTCATTGTGGGAACAGCATGGGCTGAGTCACAGGGGAGATTTGTGGTCCTCCCTGTGATGCAGCCATACAACCTAACACCCAGCCACCTGATTCCTGGACAAAACCTTCTGTGGGACATGCCTTATGAAAATCCCAGCTCTGCACAGCACTCTGATCCCCCTGCAGGAGTGAACAAAACAGAGCAAGGCCACAGGTATTAGATGGGCAGGTGAAGTGATTCAATAGGTGTTGGGAGTGTATGCTATGCACTCAAGATGGGGAAGAATGGTCCCTTTTCGAAAGGTACAGAGTTCAATCACTGAGTTTTCACCAAGAGCATTTCTAGACAAAGTATGCCTCAAAGATCACTGTTGGGTGCTGGAAAACTCTTTATCTCTTCTTTTATGAATAACTTTGCTGGATAGACTATTCTTGGCTGGGGGTGGTTTTTTTTTTTGTTTTTTGTTGCCCCTCCCCCCCCAGCACTTTTAATATATTGTGCTAATTCCTTCTGGCCTGCTAAGGGGGAGAGATCAACCAAAGGACTTGTATGCATACATATAAGCCTAACCAATGGATACAGACACCAGGGGGGTGAGAGCATGAGTGGAGGGTGGGGGACAATGGGGGGATAAGGACACATAAGTAATACCTTAATCAATAAAGAAAAAAATCATTAAAAACTGTTATTTTTAAACAACTTGTACATAACAAGTTGTTTTTCTCTTCTGCTTTTAATATTCTCTCATTGTTTTTAATTTTTACATTTTAATTATCAGGTGTGTTGATGTGTATTTTTTGGCTTCTTATTATTTAGACATATTTGTTCTTGAATCTGGATGCCTGTTTGTTTTTTTTCCCCAGGTTAGGGAAGTTTTCAGCCATTATTTATCCAAAAATGATTTTTTCACCTTTCTTTCTCTTCTCTTTCTGAGATCCCTTTGATTCAAATGGTAGTCTTTTTAATGCTGTCCAATTAGTCCCTTAACCTAGCTCACTATGTTTTCTTTCTTTTTTATTTTGTATGCTCTGGGTGGGTGATTTCCACTGCTTTGTCTTAGAGTTGACTACTAATTTTTTTCTACTACATTATCAAGTTCCCTGTTGAACCCCTCAATTTCAGTTATTGTATTCTTCAGCTTTGTCACTTCTAATTTGTACTTTCTTATATTTTCATCGTTTTGTTGAGTTCTCACTGTGTTAATCTATTCAAATTGATGATCAACTTGATGATCATTACTTTGAACTCTTTATCAGGTAAATTACTTGTTTTCTATCTTGTTCTTTCATTTTTAACATATTCCTCAATTTATTAAGCTTGCATGACTCTCTGTATTGCTTTATATACAGTGGATTAAACAACCTGCTCTTCCAGTCTTTATATAGTGGCCTCATGTAGGAGATAAACCTTATCACTCAACCTTGCCTCATTGTTTGTAGTCTCTCAAATATTTGTGCTTATCCAAGTTGCCTACTATAATTTTATAGGTCCCAATAGTTGAGTATGTGCCAATACCTGTCAGTGTCCTAAAGGGAAGGATCTCAATCAACACCTAGGTTCAAATATATCAGTCCTTTGGAACCACAAGTATAAGCCCTGCTGGCCACCAGAGCCAGGTGATCTGTAGGTGTCTCCTGAGCAACTAGAGTTTCCAGACAAGTGTATACTCTTTTCTTACTGATACTGGCATTCTGGAGAAAGGTAGAAAACCAAGATGGCATCCACAGCCTACATTCCTTGAGAACAGCTCCATAGGCCTATGAATATATGCCAAATATGAAGTGTTCCCCTTATACTGAAGCTCCAGGACAAGCAAATAGGCCTTCTTTAAGAAGGCCCATGAATGTGCCTCAGTCTGCACTCTGTGCAATGCCCTGTGGGTTGTATTCTTTTTAGAACTATCTCTATGATTTCCACAGTCCTGTGGGATGCAAGAATGCAAGCCCCAAACCGCCCCAGCTACCAAAGCCTAATGATTAAGGGCTGTCCCCTCCGCATTAGCTTAAAAAAAAAAAACCCACAAAGCACCAAAACAAAATGGACACCATGCATAAATACCACTGCAACAGACACTGGCTCTCTGAAAGAATTACAGTCAACCCCAAATGTGTGTTTAATTAGAAGCTCGCACCACTGCAGTCAAGATGATTAGAAATAGACCTCTTTTATAGAAAGACTGAGGTCCTGGGTCTATCACCTCTTTTTCAAAAAATTATCCTTATTTTTTTAAATTTCTTTATTGATGAAGGTTTTACATATGTGTCCTCATGCCCTTATTACCGCCAAACCATCCCCACTCATGCTCTCACCCCCCTGCTGTCTGTGTCCATTAGTTAGTCTTATATGCATGCATGCAAGTCCTTTGGTTGATCTCTCTCCCTTACCCCCACCCTCCCCTACCTTTCCTATGAGGTTTCACAGTCTGATTGATGCTTCTCTGTCTCTGGATCTGTTTTTGTTCATTAGTTTATGTTCATTATATTCCATAAAGGAGTGGGGTCATGTGATATTTATCTTTGTCTGACTGGCTTATTTCACTTAGCATAATGCTTTCCAATTCCATTCATGCTGTTGAAAATGGTAATAATTCCTTCTTTTTTACTGCAGCATAGTATTCAATTGTGCAGATGTACCACAGTTTTCTAATCCAGTCATCTGCTGATGGGCACTTAAGCTGTTTACAAATCTTAGCTATGATGAATTGTGCTGCTATGAACATAGGGGTGCATATATATCCTTTCTGATTGGTGCTTCTAGCTTCTTGGGATATACTCCTAGAAGTGGGATCACAGGGTCAAATGGGAGTTCCATTTTCAGTTTTTTGAGGAAACTCCATACTGTTCTCCACAGTTGCTGCACCAGGCTGCCTTCCCACCATCAGTGCACAAGGGTTCCTTTTTCTCTGCATCCTCACCAGCACTTGTAGATTGCTGATTTGTTGATGATAGCCATTCTGACAGGTGTGAGATGATGCCACAATGTTGTTTTGATTTGAATCTCTCAGATAATTAGTGACTTTGAGCATGTTTCATATGTCTCTTGGCCTTCCTTCTGTCTTCTTTAGAAAAGTAGCTATTTAAGTCTGATGCCCATTTTTTGATTGGATTGTTTATCTTCCTTTTGTTAAGTTGTATGAGTTCCCTGTAAATGTTGGAGATTAAACCCTTATCGGTGATAAAATTGGCAAATATGTTCTCTCATGCAGTGGGCTTTCTCGTTGTTTTGTTGATGGTTTCCTTTGCTGTGCAAAAGCTTTTTATTTTGAGGTAGTCCCATTTGTTTATTTTCTCTTTAGTTTCCATTGCCCTAGGAGCAGTATCAGTGAAGAAATTGCTTTGGTATATGTCTGAGATTTCGCTGCCTGTGAATTCCTCGAGTATTTTTATGATTTCCCGTTTTATGTTTAAATCCTTTATAAATTTTCAGTTTATGTTTGTGTATGGTGTGAGATGGTGGTCTAATTTCATTTTTTTGCATGTATCTGTCCAATTGTCCCAACACCATTTATTGAAGAGACTGTCTTGACTCCATTGTATTTTCATGCCTCCTTTGTCAAATATTAATTGAGCACAGTGGTTTGGGTCGATTTCTGTGTTCTCTATTCTATTTCATTGATTGACAGTATATGTCTGTTCTTGTGCCAGTAACAGGCTGTTTTGAGAACAGTGGCTTTGTAGTACAGCTTGAAATCTGGTATTGAGATCCCACATATTTTGTTCTTCTCTCTCAGGATTGCTGCAGCTATTTGGGGTCTTTTTCTATTCCAGATGAAATTTTGGAAAGTTCGTTCTAGGTCTGTGAAATATGCCATTGGTATTTTCATGGGGATTGCATTGAATTTATAGATTGCTTAGGGTAGTATGAACATTTTGATGATGTTGATTCTATGAATCCATGAACATGGCATATTCTTCCATTTGTTTATGTCTTCCTCTATCTCTTTTTTTCAGAGTCTTGTAATATTTTGCATATACGTCTTTTACCTCCTTAGTTAAGTTTATTCCTAGGTATCTTAATTTTTTTGGTGCGATGGTAAATGGGATTGCTTTTTTGTCTCTCTTTCTGTCAGTTCACTATTGGGGTAAAGAAATGCCATAGATTTCTTGGCATTAATATTGTATACTGCTACATTGCCAAATTCATTTATTTTTTTTATATTTTTATTGAGGTATTATATGTGTACATATCTTACTATTACCCCCCACCCCACACAGACACATGCCCTACCCCCCCAGAGTTTGCGTCCATTGTTTATGCTTATATGCATGCATACAAGTCCTTCGTTTGATTTCATAACTCCCCCACCTTTCCCAAACTTTCCCCCTGTAATTTGAAAGTCTGTTTGATGTTTTACTGTCTCTGTATCTATCTTTTTGTTCACCACTTTATAATGTTCTTTACTATCCCTAAATGAGTGAGATCATGTGGTATTGTTCTTTCATTGACTGGCTTATTTCACATAGCATAATCTTCTCCAGTTCCATCCAGGTTGCTGCAAATGATGAGAATTCCTTCTTTTTAATGGCAGCATAGTATTCCATTGTGTAGATGTACCACAGTTTTCCGATCCAGTCATCTGCTGATGGGCACCTAGGCTGTTTCCAAATCTTAGCTATTGTAAATTGTGCTGCTATGAACATAGTGGTGCATATATCCTTTTTGATTGGTGTTTCTAGTTTCTTCGGATATATTCCCAGGAGTGGGATTACTGGGTCAAATGGGAGTTCCATTTTCAGTTTTTTTAGGAAACTCCATACTGTTCTCCACAGTGGTTGCACCAGTGTGCATTCCCACCAGCAGTGCACGAGGGTTCCTTTTTCTCCGCATCCTCGCCAACACTTGTTGTTTGTTGATTTGTTGATGATAGCCATTCTGACAGGTGTGAGATGGTACCTCATTGTTGTTTTGATTTGCATCTCTCGGATAATAAGTGACTTTGAACATGTTTTCATGTGTCTCTTGGCCTTTCTTCTGTCTTCTTTTGAAAATATTCTGTTTAGGTCTGTTGCCCATTTTTTTATTGGATCATTTATCTTCCTCTTATTAAGTTGCATAAGCTGCCTGTAGATGTTGGAGATTAAACCTTTATCAGTGATAGCATTTGCAAATATGTTTTCCCATGCAGGGGGCTTTCTTGTTGTTTTGTTGATGGTTTCTTTTGCTGTAAAAAAGCTTTTTATTTTGATGTAGTCCCATTTGTTAATTTTCTCTTTAGCTTCCATTGCCCTAGGGGCAGTGTCAGTGAAGAAGTTCTTGTGGCATATGTCTGAGATTTTGTTGCCTGTGGAGTCCTCTAGTATTTTTATGGTTTCCCGTCTTATGTTTAAGTCCTGTATCCATTTTGAGTTTATTTTTGTGTATGGTGTAAGTTGGTGATCTAGTTTCATTTTTTTGCATGTATCTGTCCAGTTTTCCCAACAGCATTTATTGAAGAGACTATCTTGACTCCATTGTATGTTCTTTCCTCCTTTGTCAAATATTAATTGAGCATAGTGGTTTGGGTCGATATCTGGGTTCTCTATTCTGTTCCATTGATCAATATGTCTGTTCTTGTGCCAGTACCAGGCTGTTTTGAGAACAGTGGCTTTGTAATACAGCTTGAAATCTGGTATTGAGATCCCACCTACTTTATTCTTCTTTCTCAGGATTGCTGAGGCTATTCGGGGTCTTTTTTTATTCCAGATGAATTTTTGGAGAGTTCTTTCTAGGTCTGTGAAATATGCTGTTGGTATTTTGATGGGGAGTGCATTGAATCTGTAGATTGCTTTGGGTAGTATGGACATTTTAATGATGTTGATTCTACCAATCCAGGAACATGGTATGTTCTTCCATCTGTTTACGTCTTCCTCTATCACTTTTTTCAGTGTCCTGTAGTTTTCTGCGTATAGGTCTTTTACCTCCTTGGTTAAGTTTATTCCTAGGTATCTTAATTTTTTTAGTGCGATGGTAAATGGGATTGCTTTTTTAGTCTCTCTTTCTGTAAGTTCATTATTGGTGTATAGAAAAGCCATAGATTTCTTGGCGTTAATTTTGTATCCCGCTACATTGCCGAATTCATTTATTAAGTCTATTAGTTTTTTGATGGAATCTTTTGGGTTTTTTATGTACAATATCATGTCATCTGCAAATAAGGACAGCTTCACTTCTTCTTTTCCAATTTGGATGCCTCTTATTTCTTCTTCTTGCCTAATTGCGATAGCTAATACTTCCAGTACTATGTCAAACAGGAGTGGTGAGAGTGGGCATCCCTGTCTTGTTCCTGTTCTTAGGGGGAATGGTTTTAGTTTTTGCCCATTGAGTATGATGTTTGCTGTGGGTTTATCATAAATAGCTTTTATTATGTTGAGGTATGAGCCTTCTATTCCCACCTTGTTGAGAGTTTTTATCAAGAAAGGGTGTTGGATTTTGTCAAATGCTTTTTCTGCATCTATTGATATGACTATGTGATTTTTATCTCTCAATTTGTTTATGTGATGTATCACGTTTATTGATTTGCGGATATTGTACCATCCTTGCATTCCTGGAATAAATCCTACTTGGTCATGGTGTATGATCTTTCTGATGTACTGCTGGAGCCGATTTGCTAGAATTTTGTTGAGGATTTTGGCATCAATGTTCATGAGGGATATTGGCCTGTGATTCTCTTTCATTGAGTTGTCTTTATCTGGTTTTGGTATTAGGGTGATGCTGGCTTCATAGAAGGAGCCTGGAAGTGTTCCTTCCTCTTGAATTTTTTGGAATAGTCTGAGGAGGATAGGTTTTAGTTCTTCCTTGAAAGTTTGGTAAAACTCTCCTGTGAAGCTGCCTGGCCCCGGGCTTTTGTTTGCCGGAAGCTTTTTGATGACTGCTTCAATTTCTTCCATACTTACTGGCATGTTGAGCTGTTTAGAATCTTCCTGATTGAGTTTTGGAAGGTTGTATTTTTCTAGGAATATGTCGATTTCCTCTAGGTTGTCCAGTTTGTTGGAATAGAGTTGTTCGTAGTATTTTGTAACAATCCTTTGTATTTCGTCGGGATCTGTTGTTATTTCACCTCTTTCATTTCTGATTTTGTTTATTTGGGTCCTCTCTCTTTGCTTCTTGGTGAGCCTGGCTAGAGGTCCATCAATCTTGTTTATCCTTTCAAAGAACCAGCTCTTGGTTTTGTTGATCTTTTGTATTGTTTCTTTGGTCTCTATGTCGTTTATCTCCGCTCTGATCTTTATTATTTCTTTCCTTCTGCTTACACTGGGCTTATCTTGTTGCTCTCTCTCTATCTCTTTGAGTTGTTGGGTTAGGTAATTTATTACCATTGTTTCTTGTTTTTTGCAGTAGGCATGTAGAGCTATGAACTTCCCTCTCAGGACTGCTTTCGCTGTGTCCCAGAGATTTTGGATTGTTGTGTTTTCATTGTCGTTTGTTGCCATGATGTTTTTTATTTCTTCCTTGATGTCTTTGGTAACCCAGTCATGGTTTAATAGCATGCTGTTTAGTCTCCAAGTGTTTGATTTCTTTGGGTTGTTTTTATTGTAGTTGATTTCCAGTTTTATGCCACTGTGATCTGAGAAGATACTTGATATGATTTCTATCTTCTTGAATTTGGAGAGACTTTGCCTATGTCCTAACATATGGTCTATCTTTGAAAATGACCCATGTGCACTTGAGAAGAATGTATATTCTGTGGCTTTGGGGTGAAATGTTCTGAAGATGTCGATTAATTCCATCTGTTCTAGTGAGTCATTTAGGATTGATGTTTCTTTGCTGATTTTTTGTTTAGAGGATATGTCCAATGGTGATAGTGGGGTATTGAAGTCTCCTACTATGATTGTATTACTGTCAATCTCTCCTTTGATATCTTCCAGGAGTTTTTTAATGTATCTTGGTGCTCCTGTATTGGGTGCATATATGTTTACCAGAGTTATTTCTTCTTGTTGGATTTCTCCCTTTAGTATTATGAAGTGGCCTTCATTATCTCTTGTTATGTCCTTCACTTTGAGATCTAATTTGTCAGATATAAGTATTGCTATCCCAGCTTTTTTTTTCATTTCCATTTGCCTGGAAAACCTTTTTCCATCCCTTTACTCTCAGTCTGTATGCATCTTTTTTTCTGAGGTGGGTTTCCTGTAGACAGCAGATATCTGGGTTTTGTTTTCTTATCCAGTCTGTTACCCTGTGTCTTTTGATTGGGGCATTCAATCCATTTACATTTAAAGTTATTATTGATAGGTACTTATTTGACGCCATTTTTATTCTATACCCCTGTGTACCTTCTTTGCTTCCTATTTCTTTCTTTCTTTCTTTTTTTTTTTTACAGCAGACCCTTTAGCATTTCTTTCATTGCTGGTTTGGTGGTGATAAACTCCCTTAGTCCTTTTTTGTCTGTGAAGCTCCTGATTTCACCTTCAATTTTGATTGATAGCCTTGCTGGGTACAGTATTCTTGGATTTAGACCCTTCCTTTGCATGACTTGGTATATTTCATTCCATTCCCTTCTGGCCTGATGAGTTTCTGTTGAGAAATCAGTTGCTAGTCTGATGGGGGTTCCTTTGTATGTAACTGTCTGTCTCTCTCTGGCCGCTTGTAAGATTCTTACTTTGTCGTTGGTGTTTGCCAACTTAACTATAATGTGCCTTGGTGTCGGTCTTTTGGGGTTCATTTTGCTTGGAACTCTGTGAGCTTCTTGGATTTGTGTGGGTTTTTTCTTCCCTATATCAGGGAAGTTTTCTGTTATTATTTCTTCAAACAGGTTTTCTATTCCTTGCTCAGTTTCCTTTCCTTCTGGCACCCCTATTATCCTGATGTTGTTTTGTTTTGTATTGTCCCGAAGTTCCCTTACGCTCTCCTCAATCTTTCTAATTTTTGTTTCTAGAAGCTGTTGTAATTGGGTATTTTTTTCCATCTTGTCTTCTAGCTCACTTATGCGGTCCTCTGCTTCATCTAGTCTACTCTTGATGCTTTCTATTGAGTTCTTTACAGCAGCGATGTCATTTTTCATTTCTTCTTCATTGTTCTTCATTTCTTCTTGGTTCTTACTCATATTGTCGAATTTGTCTTCCATCCTTTTCAGCCACTTTATGACCATTTCTCTGAATTCTTTCTCTGATAGGTTGTTTGCCTCTAAATTGTTTACTTCCTTTTCTGGTGATGCCTGCTTCTCTTTCCTGTGGGGGCTGTTTCTTTGTCTCCTCATGGTCTCTCTTCTCCGGATGTCTGGTTATATAGATTTCTCTCTCTGGCGTTGGATTTAAAGGAATAAAATACAACACAACCAGGCACAACAGACAAGTCACTGAACAGAATTGTATTCACGATATTAATAACCTCCAATAAAGGTAACCACCAGAGAAAGACAAATTAGGGAATAGGAGTGGAAGAGGGAGAGTAAAAAGAAAGAACAACAACGAAAAAAAGAAAAAAAAAAAGAAACAAAGAGTGTGAATCTGAACTTGGGAAAAGAGCAGAAAGAAAGAAAAGAAAAAGAAATAACAGAAAAGAAAAAGAAAAGAAAAAAAAAGTAAGAGAGACAAGAATGATACTAAGAGAGAAAAGGGGAACAAACTATATATATGGGGAGTAAACTCCACTAGAGCAACCACTATTCTCAGCAAATTCCAGCAACACGAGCCTGGAGATTAATACAAACTGCAACAGCAGCTAATATCAAGTGAGGCAAGGGAAAACAAAAGTAAAAAACAAACAAAAACAAAGCAAACAAAAGAACCAACCAAACCAACAAAAAGAATAATCAAAACAATCTCATAAAAAAGCATA
This sequence comes from Eptesicus fuscus, assembly GCF_027574615.1. Classification (NCBI taxonomy): domain Eukaryota; kingdom Metazoa; phylum Chordata; class Mammalia; order Chiroptera; family Vespertilionidae; genus Eptesicus; species Eptesicus fuscus. The sequence continues at coordinate 48,025,431 of NC_072473.1, forward strand.
AAAATTCAATCTAATCAACATTTCAGCAAACAACAACAAAAGGCCCGAGAGAAAAATAATGTTTTTAAGGTAGCGTAGAGAGAGGTTTGTATGGATTTGGAGCAGGGGGTTGGGAATTAGATATATAAGTAGGGTGAAGTTTTAGCAGGGAGTAAACTGAAAAAGTTGGGAAAATCTAAAGCCAGAAAGGGTTAAGATAAACTGGGGACCAAGGGGGAAAGGGTAGGAGGAGAGTGATGGCATAATGTTAGCTTTGAGACAGGGTAAAGCGATTGTAAGGGAAAGATGCAAATCGAATGTAGGACACTAATCCAAAAATAAAAGAAAGAGAAAATCAAATGATATTAAAAAAAAAAGTAAAATAATAGTAATAATAGTGCTGATTGAAAATAAAGATGTAATAATTAAAAAGGTGAAAATCGAGTGAGGAAAAAGAAAAAAATTAGTTTCTTAAGTAAAAGATGCAAAAATGAAAATAAAAAATATAAGAATAAAAATTTAAAAAATTGAAAAAAGAATTGAAAATTAAAAAATAGGAAGACTAAAATGTGCAGTAGCGGCTGTCATTCACTTCCTCTATTATTCTGTTTGGTACGCCTTTTTCCCAGTCTGGGCGGTATTTCAGTTCAGCTTCATTCCAGGGCTCCTCAGTGTTGTAAGCCAGTCCTGCTTTTTAAGCCAGCCGTGTCTTAATTTCTCGTATTTATTTTTTATTACACCAGAGACAATTAGCGTTTCAGCCCCTGGGTGGCAGTGTTTCTGAATTGACTTCCGGGCCTCTCTAGCTCTTTTTTTTTTCCCCTCTATGGCACTCACTACCGGTTTGTGGAGGTGTGTGCCTCAGAGCTTGTGGAGGTGTGCGCCTCAGAGCTGCCTCTCTGATGGTCACACGCAGCTCTGGTCCCCAGGTTCCGAGAAAACACCTTCCCCCTGCAGTCTTTCAGGGTTTCCACCTGGGTTTTTCTATGTATTGGGCTTAGCATTCAGAGTCGGAAAGAGCCCAAGTGTGCGGACCGTGGGTCTGTGCACCAGGCTAAGGAGCCTGCACTCCTTTGAAAATTCTTAGTCTGACCCTCCTATTCAGATTAAAATGAGTTGCTTTCAAGAGGTCACTTCTGTTAGCAGCTCAGAGGACCCCCCTCCTCATTCACGGATCACGGCAGTTCCAACTGCCGCCGATTTTTCTAGGCACAGACCTCCCGGCTCCTGCTGGTCCTGCGGCTGCCGCGCTTCCCTCACCCAGCGCTTCCCTCACCCACCGCGGGGATTAGAAACCGCCCCTCATTTCAGGGGAAATCTGACCTTTCCATGGTGCAGTGAAGGGTTTCTTTGAATCCGAATGTTTGCGTTGATAGGGGACCGGTGGTCTGGTGCTCCCAGCAGTTCAGTGTTTGCAGTTGTCGCGGAAAGTCAGGTTTCCACTAAAATCCTCCTTTCCTTGCAAGATGGCGAGGCGCCCGGCGAGCCCGCAGCTCCAGGAGGGGACCCAGCCCCTGTGGGTGCTGCGCGGTCAGAGGAACACTGCCCAGCACTCCCCTGCCTTCTCCTGGAGTTTAGCTGTCCCTTGGGTTGCCCACATACACCCCAAATTCATTTATTAATCTAATAATTGTTGATGTAGTCTTTAGAGTTTTCTATGTACACCATCATGTCATCTGCGAATAAGGACAGTTTTACTTCTTCTTTTCCAAATCGAATGTCTTTTATTTATTCTTGTCTGATAGCAATGGCTAGTACTTCCAGTACTATGTCAAACAGGAGTGGTGAGAGTGGGCATCCCTGTCTTGTTCCTGTTCTTAGGGGAAATGGTTTTATTTTTGTCCATTGAGTATGATGTTGGCTGTGGGTTTGTCACACATGGCTTTTATTATGTTGAGGTATGATTCTTCTATTCCCACCTGGCTGAGAGTTTTTATCAAGAAAGGGTGTTAGACTTTGTCAAATGATTTTTCTGCGTCAATTTATATGACTATGTGATTTTTACCTCTCAATTTGTTCATGTAATGTATCACATTGGTTGATTTGCGGATATTGTACCATGCTTGCATCCTCGGGATAAATCCTACTTGGTCATGGTGTATGATCTTTCTGATGTATTGCTGGATCCAATTTGCTAGAATTTTGTTGAGGATTTTGGCATCTATGTTCATGAGGGATATTGGTCTACAATTCTCTTTCATTGTGTTGTCTTTATCTGTTTTTGTTATTAGGGTAATGGTGGCTTCATAGAATGAGCTTGGAAGTGTTCCTTCATCTTGAATTTTTTGGAATAGTCTGAGGAGGATAGGTTTTAGTTCTTCCTTGAATGTTTGGTGTAACTCCCCTGTGAAGCCATTTGGCCACGGGCTTTTGTTTTCTGGGAGCTTCTTGATGACTCCTTCAATTTCTTCCATAGTTATCAGCCTATGTTATTGAGATTTTTAGAATCTTCCTAATTGAGTTTTGGAAGGTTGTATATGTCTAGGAATATGGCCATTTCTTCCAGGTTGTCTAGTTTATTGGAGTAGAGTTGTTCATAGTATTTTTTTGACAATCTTTGTATTTCTGTGGGGTCTGTTGTTATTTTGCCTCTCTCATTTCTGATTTTGTTTATTAGGGTCTTCTCTCTTTGCTTCCTGGTGAGCCTGGCTAGAGGTTCATCAATCTTGTTTATCCTTTCAAAGTACCAGCTCTTGGTTTCATTGATCTTTTGTATTTTTTTTTGTCTCTATGTCATTTGTTCCTGCTCTGATCTTTATTATCTCCTTCCTTCTGCTCACTCTGGGCTTTTCTTGTTGCTCTCTTTCTAATTATTTGAGTTGTAGAGTTAGATGATTTACTACCATTTTTTCTTTTTCTTTTTCTTTTCTTTTTTCTTTTATTTTTTTTTTTTATTTTTTTTTTTTTTTTAGGTACGCCTGTAGAGCTATAAACTTCCCTCTCAGGACTGCTTTCATTTGTCCCATAGATATTGGATTGTTGTGTTTTTATTGTCATTAGTTTCCAGGATGTTCTTAATTTCTCCTTTGATCTCATTGGTTACCCAATCATTATTTAATAGCATGCTATTCAGCTTCCAAGTGTTTTAGTTTCTTGGATTGTTTTTATTTTTGTTTATTTCTAATATTTTGCCATTGTGGTCTGAGAAGATGCTTGGTATGATTTCAATCTTTTTGAATTTGGGAAGATTTTGCTTGTGACCCAATATGTGGTCCATTTTTTAAAATGTCCCATGTGCACTTGAGAAGAATATATATTCCATGGCTTTGAGGTGAAATGTTCTGAAGATGTCAATTATGTCCATCTGATCTAGTGAGTCCTTTAGGATTGCTGTTTCTTTGCTGAATTTTTTGTCTAGAGGATTTATCCAGTGAAATCAGTAGTGTATTAAAGTCCCCTACTATGATTGTGTTGTTGTCCAACTCTCTTTTAATATCTTCCAGGAGTTTTTTGTTTGTTTGTTTGTTTTATGTATTTGGGTGCTCCTGCATTGGGTGCATACATGTTTATCAGGATTATATCCTCTTGTTGTATTGATCCCTTTAGTATTATGAAGTGGCCTTCCTTATCTATTGTTATGGACTTCACTTTGAGGTCTATTTTGTCAGATATAAGTATTGTTACCCCAGCTTTTTTTTCATTTCCATTTGCCTGAAAGATATTTTTCCATCCCTTCACTTTCAGTCTGTGTGAGTCTCTTATTCTGAGGTGGGTCTCTTGTAGACAGCATATGTATGGGTCATGCTTTTTTTATCCATTCAGCCACTTGATGTCTTTTGATTGGCACATTTAGTCCATTTACATTTAAAGTTATTATTGAAAGGTACTTGTTTGTAGCCATTTTTATTTTTTGAGCCTGTGTTCCTTCTTACCTTTTTTAAAACTATATATTTTATTGATTTTTTACAGAGAGGAAAGGACAGTGTTAGAGAGTTAGAAACATTGATGAGAGAGAAACATCGATCAGCTTCCTCCTGCACACCCCCCACTGGGGATGTGCACTAAACTAAGGTACATGCCCTTGACCAGAATCAAACCCGGGACCCCTCAGTCTGCAGACTGATGCTCTATCAACTGAGCCAAATTGGCTGGAGCCCTTCTTCCCTTTTTATTTCTTCTTTTAACAGCATTCCCTTTAGCATTTCATGCATTGCTTGCTTGGTAGTGATAAACTCAGACTTTTTTTTTTTTTTTTGTCTGCGAAGCTCCTGATTTCCCCTTCAATTTTGATTGGTAGTCTTGCTGGATAGAGTATTCTTGGATTCAGTCCTTTGCTTTGCAACACTTTGTATACCTCCTTCCATTCCTTTCTAGCTTGATGTGTTTCTGTTGAGGAATCATTTGATAATGTGATGGGGGATCCTTTGTAGGTAATCTTCTGACTCTCTCTTGAAGCCTTTCAGATTCTCTCTTTGTCGTTAACATTTGCCATTGTAATTATGACGTGTCTTGGTGTGGGTCTTTTGAGATTCATCTTGTTCGGAACTCTCTGTACTTGTGTAACTTTTTTCTTCCCCATATCTGGATAGTTTTCTGTCATTATTTCGTCAAATAGATTTTCTAATCCTTGCTGCTCTTCTTGTCCTCCTGGCAGCCCTATTATATGTATGTTATTTTCTTTTGCATTGTCCCAAAGCTCACTTAGGCTCTCCTCCTGCTTTTTAATTTTTTTCTCCAGTTGCTGTTCAGATTGAGCTTGTTTCTGTACTTTATCTTTTAACTCACTAATTCGGTCCTCTGCTTCTTCTAGTCTACTGTTGAAACCTTCCATGGTGTTTTTGATTGTAGCTATATAATTTTTCATTTCTTCTTGATTTTTGCATAGGCTTTTGATTTTCTCGTCCATCTGGTGTATGAACTGTATGACCATTACTTTGAATTCTTTATCTGTCATGTTGCATGCTTCCATTTCACTTATTTCCTTTCTTGGAGATTCCTCCTTTTCTTTCCTCTGGGTATTGTTTCATTGTCTCCCCATTCTGACTATCACCAGAATGTTCAAATGTCAAGTTTCAGGGGCCTGGGCCATGTGCAGTGGAAGTTTTGCACCCCTCAAGTGTCACTGAAGATCTCTGACACCAAGACGTGAGGCTGCTGTGGGTTGGTGGGAACCACGCTCTCCTTGGGTCAGAGTCGCAGGCACTAAGTGTAACCTTGTGTCCACACCTAGAATCAGGGACCCTACCTGTGCCATGCTGAAACAGAGAACCCACTGGCATGTGCAAAAAATCAAAGTCCCTTAGTGCACTTCAGGAGTCAGAGGCTCCCTGTGTCCATGCCAAGAATTGAGTATCAGAGTCTCTGTTGCTTGTTGTGGCCTCACACCCAGAATCAGGGTCCTTGTGTGCACATGCACCAACAATTGGAGTCACTGACTCTTAGTGTGAATGTACTGGGAATCAGGGATCCCAGGCACACGAAATGAGAAACAGAGTCTAGTCACTGGTACTCATTGCTGCCTCTTGCGTGGAGATTCAGGGTCCATGATCTGCTTGGGCAACCGGGTTGCACAGTCGCACTGTGTTGGCAGGAGGTCCACTCCTGCCCTGCGGCAAACAATTTTCTGTGTGTGCTTGCCCTGAGTCAAAGTCACTTGGCACTGGTGTTCAGTGTGGGTGTGGGGTCCAGTCACACAGGTGTACACTGCAGAAAACAAAGTCCCCGTGTCCATGCACCTAGACTCAAATTCAGCGCTGACCCCCTGTGTGGTTACAGGGTCTGGTCATGGGGAACAAACTCCCCAAGTTTGCATGTTCAGGTTCAAATTCAGTGCAGTCTCCCTGCTTGGATGCAGGGTCTGGTCATGGGAAACAAACTCCCTGGGTCCGTGCTCCCAGGCTCTAATTCAGCACTGTCTCCCCATGTGGGCATGGGATTTGGTCACAGAAAACAATCTCCCCAAGGTCACGTACCTAGGCTCAAATTCAGCACAGCCTCCCTGCCTGGGCGCAGAGCCTGGGTGAGGGAAACAAACTTTCCGAATTTGCCCATCCAGGTTCAAATTCAGTGCAGCCTCTCTGCTAGGGTGCAGGGTCTGGTTGTGGGAAACAAACTCCCTGGGTTTGCACCCCCAGGCTCAAATTCTGCACTGTCTCCCTACATGGGCGCAAGATCTGGTCGCAGAAAACAATCTCCCAAAGGTTGCGCACCTATGCTCAAATTCAGCACAGCCTCCCTGCCTGGGCGCGGAGCCTAGTTGCTGGAAACAAATTCCCTGAGTTTGCACATCCAAGCTCAAATTCAGCACCGTCTCCCTGCCCTGTGTGGGCGCAAGATCTGGTCGCAGAAAACAATCTCCACAGGGATGCGCACCTAGGCTCAAATTCAGCACTGCCTCCCTGCCTGGGCGTGGATCCTAGTCACGGGAAACCAATTCCCCGAGTTCACATGTCCAGGCTCAAATTCAGCACTGTCTCCCTGCCCTACATGGGAATGGGTTCTGGTTACAGGAAACAATCTCCCCAAGGATTTGCACCTAGGCTCAAATTCAGCAGTCTCCCTGCCTGAGTGAGAAGCCTGGTAGCGGGAAACAAACTTCCCATGTCGGGCACCAAGGCTCAAAGTCAGGTAGAGCTGCCACTGCTGTGTGTGTGCACAAAGCCTTATTGTGGGGCCGGGGTCTGGTATTTCCTATGCCACTGCCACAGAGGTGGCGGGGAGGGAGATTGGCTTTGTGACTCACAGAAATCTGCAGCTAGGGTGGCTGGTGTCTTGGTGTCCCTGGGTCTGCAGCTGTGGTCGCAGGTCTTTTACCAGAGTGGCTGTAGGGTCCCAGTTTGCTACTGAGACCAGACAGGGTGGTGGTGAGGCTAGGATCCTAGTATCAAGCAGTTCTGTTCTTCAAGATGGCATGGTCTCTGTTGCCATTTCTATTTTTGTGCCTGTGTTGCTTCTTACCTTTTTATTTCTTCTTTTTACAGCATTCCCTTTAGCATTGCTGGCATTTCTGGCTTGGTAGTGATAAACTCCCTTAGCCTTTTTTTTTGTCTGCGAAGCTCCTGATTTCCCCTTCAATTTTGGTTGATAGTCTTGCTGGATAGAGTATTCTTGGATTCAGTCCTTTGCTTTGCAACACTTTGTATACCTCCTTCCATTCCCTTCTAGCTTGATGTGTTTCTGTTGAGAAACCATTTGATAATCTGATGGGGGATGGGATGTAGGTAACTCTCTGTCTCTCTCTTGCAGTCTTTAAGATTCTCTCTTTGTCGTTAACATTTGCCAATGTAATTATGATGTGTCTTGGTGTGGGTCTTTTGGGATTCATCTTGCTCGGGACTCTCTGTACTTGTGTAACTTTTTTCTTCCCCATATCTGGGAAGTTTTCTGTCATTATTTCGTCAAATAGATTTTCTAATCCTTGCCGCTCTTCTTGTCCTTCTGGCAGTCCTATTATATGTATGTTACTTTGTTTTGTGTTGTCCCAAATCTCCCTTAGGCTCTCCTCCTGCTTTTTATTTTTTTTTACTCCAGTTGCTGTTCAGATTGAGCTTGTTTCTGTACTTGAGCTTCTAACTCACTAATTCGGTCCTCTGCTTCTTCTAGTCTACTGTTGAAACCTTCCATGGTGTTTTTTTTTTTTTTTTAATATATTTAATTGATTTTTTACAGAGAGGAAGAGAGAGGGATAGAGAGTTAGAAACATCGATGAGAGAGAAACATCGATCAGCTGCCTCTTGCACACCCCCTACTGGGGATGTGCCCGCAACCAAGGTACATGCCCTTGACCGGAATCGAACCTGGGACCTTTCAGTCCGCAGGCTGACGCTCTATCCACTAAGCCAAACCGGTTTCGGCTCCATGGTGTTTTTGATTGTAGCTATATCACTTTTTATTTCTTCCTGATTCTTGCATAGGTTGTTGATTTTCTCATCCATCCGGTCTATGAATTGTAGGACCATTACTCTGAATTATTTTTCTGTCATGTTGCATACTTCAATTTCACTAATTTCCTTTCTTGGCGACTCCTCATTTTCTTCCCTCTGGGGATTGTGTCATCTCCCCATTCTGACTATCACCAGAAGGTTCAAACATCGAGTTGCATGGGCCTAGGCCATGTGCAGTGGGAGCTTCGCACCACCTGAGTGTCACTGAAGAGCTCTGACACCAAGACGTGTGGCTGCTGTGGGTTTGTGGGAATCAGGCTTGCCCAAGGTCAGTGTTACCAGTGCTCAGTGTGGCCCCGAATGTGCACCTAGAATCAGGAACCCTGGCTACACTGCACTGAAACAGAGACCCCGCTGGTGTGTGCCAAAAATCAGAGTCCCCTAGCTCGTGTCAGGATTCAGGGTTCCCCTGTGCCTGCACCAAGAATCAAGTATCAGAGTCTCTGTTGCCTCATGAGGCCTGGAACTGAGAATCAGGGTCCCTGTGTGCACATGCATCAAGAATTGGAGTCACTGGCTCTTAGTTTGTATGCACTGGGAGTCAGGGATCCCAGGAGCATGTGATAAGAAAAAAAGTCAAATCACTGGTGCTTAGTGATGCCTCCCACCCAGAGAATCGGGGTTCAGGTCAGCTTGGGGGACTGGGTTGCACAGTAGCACTGTATCAGCAGGAGTTCCACTCCTGCACTGTGGAAAAAAGCCTTCCGTGTGTGTGCCCTGAATCAAAGTCAGGTGGCACTGCTGCCCTACATGGGGGTGGGGTTTGGTTGCCCAATTGTGTTGCATAGAACAGATTCCCAGTCTGTGCATGCCCAAGCTCAAGTTCCTGTAGGGGCTCTGCGTGCCCTGTGGGAGGGGTGAATCTAGCAGTTCCTATGATGCTGCTGCGAGCCTGAGGTGAGGGGGATGGGCTCTGTGACTCACAGAAATCTCTGGGCAGGATGTCTGGATTATTGGTGTCTGTTGGTCTATAGCTGTGTTCACAGGTCTCTGTTCCCAGTGGCTGCAGGGTCCTGCTTTGCGTCTGAGACTGGGTGGTGCTGAGCCCAGGATCCTAGTCTTAAGCAGCTCTGTTTCTCAAGATGGTGTGGTCTCTGTGCCCACACTGGTTACCCTGGAGTGTCCGTGGTGGGAGTGGGCCTCTGCTGTCTAAGACTGCTCAGTTTGGCAGCCCCTTGGAAGACCTGAATTTTGTTGCTGTCCCTAGCTCATACACACACACACCACACATGTCCACACACTCCTCTATCGCTCCCTCACTCTATCACACTCTCTCCCTCCCTACCTTCCTGCTGGTTGCCATCTTCCTTCTCTCTCAAAAATTATCTTTATTGTTGAAAGTATTACAGATGTGCCCTTTTCCCTTCATTAGCCTCCCTTCTCTTCATCTCCCCCTGCACCACCCAGGCCTTCACCACGCTATTGTCTGAGTCCATCTTGATGTGCCCTGGAGGTGGTAGCTGTTTAAGAACTATTTCTCCATTGATTACAGTTCTGTGGAACCAATGAACATAAGCTCTACTGGCCATCATGCCAGATGGCCCTGCAGCATTCACAAAATGATGGCACCATACAAGGTTATGAACTTCTCTCTGGGTGATGCCAATTATTACAGTCCAATCATACCAGGACTAAAATCTCCCCTGGCCTCCAGGCAATGAATAGACACCCCTTAGATTGTAGCCACAAAAATTTGAGCACCAGACATATCTAAAAGCTCCCTTCCAGGAGATACTGGTTCTTTGGGGCATGGCAATGGGAGAGCCCGAAGATGGCACCCACAAATCTCAACTCTCAAAAAGGGTTCCAGCAGATTCCTAAATCTGTATGTTAAATTAGGTGTCTGCTCTCAGTCTGCTGGTTTAATGTAAGCTGGTGAGTATCCTTTATTTTAAGTATGGGCATAATTGGCTGCCTCTGAACTGGGCCCTGGGGTGGGTAAGTCCAAGTATGCAAGCCCTTTAAGAGTGGTTTCTCAGATTGCTATTGTCTTGTGGGTCTCAGGACACAATCCCTTTTGGTTTTGCAAAGTTACATATTTTCAGGGCTTGTCTCTCAATGTATATCTTAAAGTTGGGATGCCTGATATGGCATTTATTTCTCAGGGCAAAGCTTCAGGTTGGGAGATCTTTCTCAGCTGTGGGACACTATACCAGGGTGGGTTTTATGGTGAGATTGTTTCCCAGCCTCTCCTACCCACTTCAATGTGGTCTTCTTCTCATTTGACAAACATGTAATTGTCACTCAGACAACCTTTAGTTTTTTTGTTTTTTTAAAAAATATATTATTATTATCATTATTTTTACAGAGAGAAAGGGAGAGGGATAGAGAGTTAGAAACATCGATGAGAGAGAAACATCGATCAGGTGCCTCCCTCACAGGCCCCACTGGGGATGTGCCTGAAACCAAGGTACATACCCTTGACTGAAATTGAACCTGGGACCCTGCAGTCCTCAGGCCGATGCTCTATCCACTGAGCCAAACGAGTCAGGGCTAGTTTTTATTTTTTAAGATGAAACTGTTTTCATATGTAGCTGTACACTCAGTGTGTCTATGAGAGAAAGTGAGTTCTGGATTATCCTGTATTGCCATCTTGAACCAGAAGGACATAAAGGGCAAATCTTTAGAGAGAGACAGTAAATTTTTGTTGACAGGGTCTGAGAGGAGGAGGGACCAGGGAGTGACTGATAAAGAGCATGGGGTTTATTTTGGGGGTAATGAAAATAGTCTAAAATTAGTTTGCTATACTTAAATATAAATATGCCAAATATGGTGAATTTTATGGTGTGTGAATCATATATCAATAAACCTCTTAAAATAGCCTAATTAAATTAAAACTAGGCCATAACATAAATATTATCTGATCTTGGCAGTTTAGAATAGTGGGAAACTATGGATTAAGGGGAAAATATTGCCAGGTATGAATTCTGGCTTTGCCACCTACTAACTGTATAAATTCAGATAAGTCATTTACCTTCTAAGTCTCAGTTTGTATATCTTCAAAGTAGGAGTAAGGAAACCTACCTCAGAGAATTTTTTTTCCCCTACAGAGGTTGTTTCTTAAAATCTAGTTCTTTTACCAGCTCTAATTTCTGTCATTTTCTCATGAGATTATTATAACAGCAGCCATTTATAACAGCGGCCATTATAACAACTGTGCCAGAAACGTTGTGGGCTGTCTTACCTTTAAAATCTCATTGAATCCTCTTAGCAGTCTTATGAGTTCTGTATTTCTTTACCCATTTTACACATAAAGAAATTGAAGCCAAATGACTTGTTTAAGGTGACAGAGATTGGCATGAAAACCAGATCTTCTACCTATATATCTTTTCACTTAAACAAAACGCATCATTAAACAGAATTAGAAAGCTATGAAATAAAGTCAGGTAATACTTTTAAAAGAGAACATGACTGCCCTCTTGGTCAAACAATCATCAAATTTCAAATCTCAGGCTGGCAGCAGGAAAATAAGCTACCAGTATTATTCATTAGTTTGCCAGTTTTTCCTTTGAAATATTCCTTGTAGCCACAAAAATGTAGGCACAAAGGATCTAGGAGTAGAGAATAACTTTGAACTCTCTTGTTTTTATCATAAAAATTTGTGTAGAGATGTCATTAAATCCCACAATATGATTAATAGCAATATTTAAAATTAGTAAGCATCAGGAAAAAATATGATGCTCTATAAAGATGTTTGATGGTTTCCTAAATCCCTTCTTGTTTGAAAAGTACAGAGGTATGTGTGAAAAAGATATGCTTTTACATATCTAGTCTTTTTTCCTCTCTCTCTCCACTTGTATTTACTTTTCCTTTAGAGCCAAAAATGATTACCCTTTTATTTTAAGTATATTATCTATTTCCCTTTTCATGGCAAGACAAAAGGTGAAGGCAACCTAGACTTACAATGTGGCTACATGTGACAGGCAGAGAGAAGGACTTAATGCATATTATTTTATGTAATTATCAGTAAAACCCTCAAAGGAATAATGTATCTCCAGGCTCCAGATAAAGCAAATAGAGCTCCAAGAGCTCTAATTACTAAGACTAAGGCTCAGTGTTGGAGGCAGGATTCCAACCCAGGTTTGGCTGGCTCCAAAGCCCTGTTGCATTGACATTCCTTACCCAAACAGGGAAACCTCTGCATTTCACCCTGCTTTAATAATCTTTGGGGACCTTGCTTAAGTTAGTCAGACCCTTTAAAGTATCCCCAAGTAAGGGATAGTGAGAGGGAGAGAGAGAAGGAAGGAGGGAGAGGGATTGGAAAAAGAGAGAGAGAGAGAGAGATAGAGAGAGAGAGAGAGAGAGAGAGAGAGAGAGAGAGAGAGAGAGAGAGAGAGAGAGAGAGATTGAGCGATTAAGATTATAGCTTAGTGCTGAGGGTTTCTCAGCTAATTTTCCCATGGTTGAACTGGCATAATACACTTTTATTTAACTAACTGTGAAACTTCTGGAGATTAGGAAGTGGTGTTCTGGTTTTGAAAATTTTCATTCTATGCTGCAGTGTTTTTGCTTCAGACTCATAAAACTGGATGCCCTGCATCTGGATAACAAGTGAGAGCATAACCCAGGAGAGGCAGGAAGGAAAAAAAAAATAAGTCTCGAGTAAATTCTGTACTTGCTCTCCAAGCAAACCTCTGTGTACTTGCCGTTAGGATGCTAGTTAGGAGAATATTAGAAACTTCCAAGGTTCTCTTTTTTAATTTTCCTTTTATTATGTGCTATGATAGCCATACAAAAGAATATATGTAACATGTTATACAGCACAATAATAAAATGAACACTCATGAGCCCTAATTAAAGAACATCAATATCGTTTCTCTTTCTTTTTTAAATTTTTGTTCACTTCTCTAACCCCAGGACATAGTCTGATACTTGTTATGTAGTAGCTTCATAAATATGTTTAAATCAACTTGATTTCTTTTTTTATATATCATTACCTCCAGCCTGCCTTCAGAGGAATCAACTATCCTATATTTAAGTTTATTATTCCCTTGCATTTTTATGATTTTTTCACACATATATTGTTTACTTTTGCTTCTTTTTGAACTTATATAATAGAATCATATAGTATGTATGCTTTTGTGAATTATTTTTTATGCAACATTAGTTTGTGAGGTTCACCTATGTGTAACTATATTCTCCTCCTTGTCGTTGCTGAGCTATACTAGTATTTTATTGAATGAGTGTGCTATAATGTACTTAACCTCTCTCCTGTCAGTGGATGTTTCTGCTTTTATAAACAAGGCTGCTCTAATCATTTCCAAACATACCTCCTGGTACAAATGTGCATGAGTTTCTCTAATAGGGGTGGGGAACATCTGGCCTGCGGGCCACATAATGCCCATGAAATCATATGGTCTGGCTCTGCCAAGGCATTAGGGGTGAGTTAATTAAATGTTTGACCAAATATATCAGGCTAATTTTTAAGTTGATAATTTTGTATGGCCTGTGAATGATGTTATAAATATCCAAATGGCCTTTGACAGAAAAAAAGGTTTCCTATTCCTGCTTTAGGATATAAACCTGGGAGAGGAACTGTACTTGGGATTTTCATTTCCAATGCCCAAAGGTCAGCCCATGAGTCAGAACTGCAATGTGCTGTCTGTCCACACTAGGCCAGGGTCAGTGGGAGTGCTGTCTAAAATATTTTGACAGAGAGAGGAAGGGGGAGTTAGGCATAAATTGATCTGGTGAGGTCAGGAAGTATCACAGATCTCTGGTCAAAGTAGGTTGTAGTTAGGAAAACTTGAGCTTTAAAATTGTCTTCATTATTTCAGCTCCTCTTTCTCCCCCTTTATCGTTATTTTTGTGCAGGATGCATTTCATTAAACGAATATCTAAATATGTTGATGACTTTCTTAAGTCTTTAACCATTGATTACAAATTAGATTTATTAGATTATTTTAAACAATTTGAACTGTATTTTTTAAAAATATATTTCATTGATTTCAGAGAGGAAGGGAGAGGGAGAGAGAGATAGAAACATCAATGGTGAGAGAGAATCACTGATCTGATGCCTCTTACATGCCCCACACTGGGGATCGAGCCTACCACCCAGTCATGTGCCCTGACCAGGAATCAAACCATGCCCTCCTGGATTATAGGTTAATACTCAACCACTGAGCCATGCCAGTTGGAATTGAACTATATTTTAAATTTTAGTATGGATGAAAATTTATATTTTCATCCTAAAGACTCTTTCCAAAAATACCTTTTATTTACTTTATGTAGGTTTCCATTTTGTTTATCTAATATTTATTTTGCTTTCTTAAAATATATTTTTTGCAATTTTATACTAATAATTGATAATGATGTCACTATCATCATCATTCCATTTACCCATATAGACTTTTATGCCTTTCAAAAAACATTCCTGTCTTTGAGGTGATTTCTCATCTGTAGCAATCTGTACTCTGCTTTATTATATCATCTACTATGTTATTTTTGTTCCTTGCTTCCTATCTTTATTTTCTACAAGACAGTAAGTTGTTTAGAGGCAAAGATAATATATTAATCAATGCTATATTTCTAGCACCTAGCCCTGTACCTAGTCCATAGGGCTAAGCTCTATGAGTTGAATTGATTCAGTCTGTCTAATTTCAACCTCCAATCTCATAACATGGTTAGTTATTGGTTACAAATCCACAAGTTCACTTAATTTTTCTGAGCATAAGTTTCCTGTCCTACAATATAGGGAAGATACAGAGTTGGTGGGATGATTAAATGGGATTATTATATTAAATGGCCTAACACATAGAGCACTTAAATGCATGGCCTTCTGATTTTATTTGAATTGTATGTATTAGCTACAGAAGTCAAAAAAGTGGTAAGAAGGTAAAAACACTTCCAAAAAGAAGAAGGAGGGAAAGAAGAGGAGGAGGAGGAGGAGGAGGAGGAGGAGGAGGAGGAGGAGGAGGCGAGGAGAAAAAAAATTCTGCTTTCCCCCCTTGTTTTATGAATGAGGATGGGGGACACAATTTTTACTCAAAAAGATGACATTTTTAGCCAAAGGAAAACATTCTTAGCATTAGGCTCATTTTATATGGAAAGTGAAACTTTCCCTGTGGATTTTGTCACCTTGTTTGTCTTGGTTTGGTGGACAGATTCCTGCTGGCTTTCCAGCTAAGATAAGAAAAGGAAGGCTTATGCGTAGAAAAGACAGGCCACCATAGTCAGCTCCTGGATTTGCATATCCTCAGAACTTTTGGAGTGCATTTTGTTGTACTTGGGACTTGAATAAAGGCTAATATTTATGTCTTAGAGATAAAATGCTTGTCAAGTATAGCCTGAGTGAAAGCTTTCTTTGCTCTTGCCCTGCCAGGGCTGCACATTGGTAGGTTGAAGGGAGGAAATCCTTTAATACTTTAAAAAAAATTATGATGATTGCCGAAACCGGTTTGGCTCAGTGGATAGAGCGTCGGCCTGCAGACTGAAAGGTCCCAGGTTCGATTCCAGTCAAGGGCATGTACCTTGGTTTTGGGTACATCCCCAGTGGGGGTTGTGCAGGAGGCAGCTGATCGATGATTCTAACTCTCTATCCCTCTCTCTTCCTCTCTGTAAAAAAATCAATAAAATATATTTTTTAAAAAATTATGACTGTGCTGAGCGTGATTAGCAAAGAACCATGGTTTGAAAGTGAAGGTGAGTAGCAAGAAAACAACAGGATAATGGAAACTGTGTTGGATTTGAAATCAGCTAGTCCAAGCTTTGGTATCAAATATTCTGGGCTTCTCCTCTCTGAGTCTGAATTTCTTCATCTGATATAAGGAGAAAAAACTCTCACAGAGTTGTTTTGTGTTGTTGAAATCACCCCCACATGGCAACAGGCTGCCATTAGGACTTACCTTCCTTCCTTAGTAAGGAAGAAGTGCTCCTGAAAAATAATAGCTGTATTCCTGTAGATGAGAATATGGGAAATTGTCTGCCTGAGGCAGATTAACCCAAGAGGTCACTTAAATTTTTTTCAATGTGTAGGAGAGAAAAAAATGACCTTTGGGTAGTAGGACCTATGTTAAGTTTGTTTAAACTTGAATTAATTATTATGGGAGACTAAGAATTACCCATTCCATTAAGTTTTAGTACTGGATTTCTGGCCCACTTCTTTACATCTACCTAGGACTCAGAGATGGGTATTCTTGGCAGTTACACTAGGTGACCACTGAAGCTCCATCCTAGTCAAAGGAACCCATGAGTATTGTAATGGCCAAGTGTTGAGATGGTAACCTAAGAGATTTCGAGAATCACTGTCCATCATTTCTCAACGATAGCTTCATGAATAGGGATTCTGCTGCTTTACTTGGTAGAATGGGTTTGGGGGCATATCCATGTGATATAGAGACTCCTAAGGAAACTGAGGGAGTGGGGAAAAGGTCCAAAGAAGACTGCTATGATAAAACTACTTATGATACCTCACTGTGTATTCATTTCAAGGGCATTTTATCTTTTTGCTTAATTTATATTATCATTCACAACAGTAGCTCAGTAGTATGGGTGATATTATTCTTATTTGCAGATGAGAATGGAGCTGAGAGACTAGGACAAGGACATCAGACTGCTTTGATGTTTAGTCTGGTTTAGCCATAGGTCTACCCTTGGATAAGGTAAGGTCATAGGATTGGCTTCATACCATTTATTTGCTCTGAAATTATTGCCTGACCATCATCGTAAGTTAGATACCTTAACCTCAGATTTCTGCCTTCATCCTTCCCTCATGTAGACAGCCCATAAGATTGCTGATCCAAGAGAAGTTGTCTAACTCCTTAACAGGATCCATAAAAGCTCTGTCCATGTGACAGGAAACCCTGCAAATATTATCTCTAGAAGTATTCCCAGAAAAAGTAAGCTCCACACTGACTGTATTAAGCAATGAATGATAATAATGTACACATGTAGTTCACTCTTCAAGATCTCAGACTTCTACCCTCATATTTCTGCCAACTACTGACGTGTATTTCATTATTTCTCTTGTGTCTTTCCAGTTTGGAGACTGCCAGGGAACATGTTCTGCCCATCGATTATTACTTTCCACCCCAGAAGACCTGCTTGATCTGTGGGGATGAAGCTTCTGGTTGTCATTATGGAGCTCTCACTTGTGGAAGCTGTAAAGTCTTCTTTAAAAGAGCTGCTGAAGGTAAAAGGTCTTGCACGCCCACTTCTATTTTTCTTTCTCCTTTATCTTCTAGAGAGAGGCACTAATTTTCCAGGGCCCAGGATTTTATCATCTCAGGGACAACATCACTGGCAGGGTCCTCAAAGTATTTAAGAAGCAAGTTTTCTAATTTGGCCTGCTGGCTTCAACAGTGTTGGTAGTACAGGCAATGTAGGCAATGAAGGTGGTCCCAGGTGGTGCTTGGAGCTTAGCGGGTCCTAGAAATGAAAGAAAAAATAATGATTTGAAAATATTTCATTTCCTCCCTGTTTGTGTTCCACTCTGCTGCCTAGTGAGGGAAAATTTGTCCTTATTAGAGAATTTAGAAGTAGAGATACTCTGAGTCCCCAGCCTGTACTTTGTTATGAATACAAGATTGTTCCTTAGTAAAGTCTCCTTGGCCTCAGCCCCAGAAAGAAAGTGTTCTCACTGTTAAGCAGACCATCAGTCTATGCACCTGCTCCCTCCTGCTGCTGCCTTCTTGATGTTCCTTTGCATTAATAGTTCCCAAGTAGAGAAGGAACCAAAGTGGTGAAATACTTTTATTCGCCTCTCCAGAGACCTGCTCTCAAGGTTGTCCATTGGTGCAGAGTCCCAAGCTAAGTCGCATATTTTATTTGGCTATATGGACTGAAGACCTGGCTCATTAATCTTATTTAGCTTAGAACAATTCATGTCTGCTCAGCTCCCAGAGGTGCTCAGTCTACATCCTATAGAGGGAACTCCCATTTCCAGACCCTTTATATATGCTAGTGCCTCCTTCTTTCTCAGTCAACTTGGGCCTAAGCCATTTATTCTCTTTACTCCCCCATCCATCTAATGGCTTCCTTCTCAAAGAAACAGTGATGAACAGCCTGTAAATAGAGACACTCTACTCAGGGAACAGACTCAGTTGCTAAACACCAGTATCTACTCCTTCCCCCACTTTCTGTCAAGGAAGTACTTTCTTCTGAGACTTCCCCCCCTGTCACTGGGCCTAAAAATGTTGAGTTCCATGTCAGAACCCAAACAGACAGACAGTCTTTCCTTATGTAAAGGCTACAAACCCTGTAGATAGTTTTGAAAGTGGAGCTATGTAAAGCCACACCTTTCACCGGGAATGTGATGACACCCACCAGAGGCACCAGAGAGTTCTTGGCATCTAGAAAGAGGTAACAGATGTGTGTCCTTTAACTGGCCTCCCCACTGATAGCCAGTTGGAATGATGATTGTATTTCTATCATTTTGGCCAGGTGACAGGGATACCTATTAAATGGACCACTGTTACTATTTTTTGCAGTCCCTAAAGCAACAAGGAGATAGGTAGCATTTAGTATTACTGAAAATATGCTGCATATTTCACCCATACTCCTGAGTGGCCCAGTGCTACTGCTTATGCTGGGCTAGTATAAGGTCTAGGGCCCCAGTATCTAGGCCTATATAGTTTGGAAAGAGACACAGAAAGCAGTGCCTTCTTTTCTTAAGAGTACTTACAGAAGGAAGGCCTTGGATTGGTGTAAAAAGGAAGTGAGAAGCAGCTTCAAAGGCTTGAGATGACTCTACCTACCCCAGTGAGTGCCTGCCTCTTCTCCATACCTTGTCATCCATTACATCCTGCCTATAGAGCAAAGAATGAAGCTGAGTACCTGTCTATAGCTTGTGTGTCAGTAAGCCAGCCACCACAGTAATAGCAGTCATATCAGATGGCAAAAAAGTTCAAGTAAGCAAGCAAACAAGCAAATTCAATAGATAGATTAGATTGTAATTGATGCTGCCTCTGGGTTTTACAAATCTGGGTCATGATATTGCTGTTGTGGAAAACAGAGGAAGTAAACATACTGTGAAAGGGAAGATTTTGCTGTCATAACATATTCCACATGGGAGCTTTCTGCAGAAGTTAGGACCAAAGGAGGGAGACAGGCAAACGAGCAGCTGGCAAGGCTGCCTGGGACAAACTCTGCTATGACAT
Source organism: Eptesicus fuscus (assembly GCF_027574615.1). Lineage (NCBI taxonomy): Eukaryota > Metazoa > Chordata > Mammalia > Chiroptera > Vespertilionidae > Eptesicus > Eptesicus fuscus. Next base: position 48,044,389 of record NC_072473.1, read on the forward strand.
ATATTTGATGTATTTGAGAATAAGGAAGAGAATGGGGAAGGGCAATCATTCAACTTACAGAACACTTGGAAATCCAGCAAGGTGACAAATGTTCCAGACCCTAGAATCACTTAAGTTAGGGAAACCTGGTTATATTTTCTTTGAGAAAATGAGACATTATGAGTTCATGGGGCCAAAATGCTCTTAACTGTTTGAAATATAAAAAAAATAATCAATGGATTCCTTGTGAAACTATGAAGCCTCCTGTTTAGATGTGGACCCCAGGTTCCAGCTCTGAGCCCTTTGAGGGACAGGATAAGGTGGTTTTAAAAATATACACAAAACAGCCGAAACCGGTTTGGCTCAGTGGATAGAGCGTCGGCCTGCGGACTGAAGGGTCCCAGGTTCGATTCCGGTCAAGGGCATGTACCTTGGTTGCGGGCACATCCCCAGTAGGGGGTGTGCAAGAGGCAGCTGATCGATGTTTCTCTCCCATCGATGTTTCTAACTCTCTATCCCTCTTCCTTCCTATCTGTAAAAAATCAATAAAATATTAAAAAAATATATATATACACAAAACAAAGAAAAAATTATTGGTGTTTTCAATCTCCTCCCATCTGTAAAGTTTGGTGGCTGGAGTTTACTGTCATCATTATCTCTATTTGAAGGCAGGGGGCTGTCTTCTTACCCTCAGAGAACATTTATTGGTTTGTTTGTTTTTTCTCCTTTATTACAATGCATCTTTATTGTCCAGATGTCCTTTCTCAGGTGATTCTGAATCTGCCTTGTTCCAACTTTGAATTCTACCTGTACTGGAGAGAGTAGAAGCAGAAATCTTTCTCTTCCTCACTTTTTTGTCATTGTCAGTTAACTCAGACTGTGTATTCATGGTGTTGATTACCACTTTTTTCATGGTTTCAGAAATCTCTGGACTGGGCACAGGTACAAGACTTAAAAGTCTGGCACATCAGACAGAAGTCCATTTCTAGATTTGGTAGTTCATAAAGCATGAGGGTTTAATGTTATCATTGGTGCAAGGCTTCACCCAGAGTCAATTGTAATATAGCCAGATTTTCCTGTTGAGGCAAAAGAAGAGGAGAGTGTGTCACATTTTCTCATTGTTAGTAATACTGGGAGTTTGGGGTGAGGGTGAGGCTAGTCAGGGAAGGATCTGAACATTACTTTAGATCTGAACATCACTTTACTTTAGATGAGGTAAAAGATAATGGTACTAGGCCTTGGGGTAAAATCACTAAAATCTGATTGACGGAAACTTATCAAAAGAGTGAAAGTATTTGTGTGTATGTGTGCATGCATGCATGCATGTGTGTGTGCATGTGTGTATGGGTGCATACACTCAGGCACTTGAGGGGATAATTTGTGAATTAGAAACAGTCATGAGGAGAATCAGCTAGCTGGTAGAGTGGGTGGGATAAGCAAGGAGGTGAAAGGGGAAAGCATATTGGATGCTATCTAAAAAGACAGGCAGTCTAAGGAGAGTTATGTCTCTATGCAGGGGTAAGGACTCAAAGGGGCTTCAGTTTTGTGGCCTATATATGAAATTTCCCCCTTTGGACCTCAGTTTTCCTTATCTATAAAATAAAAAACTTAAACTAGGTATTTTAAATGTTCTTCCAGCTTAAAATTTGTGACAATTCTACAAATTACAAACATCATCTCAATTATTTAAGCAAACACATGTGTATTTGTACCTGTGTGTACTTTTGATTTTGTTATCCTCATATATGATATGGCAAATCCTAGTTCCCATTCTCTTAAAAATCAATCTTTCTATAGGGGTAGAGTCATCTGAGAGAGTGCACTGTGGATAGATTGTGTTAAAACTCATAACTCAGAATTTTATCTTCCCCTGGCATTGTGACCATGGCTGGGTAACTTCCATTTTCTCATCTGGAAAATCCGGATATGAATCCCCATCACTACCTCATCATATTTCAAAGAGAGTTAATTAATTCATCGTGTGCATTATGTTCACAAGAATTTACTATTTTCAAACATTTTCTAGTAAAACTTTGAAGATTGTACATCCATTTGTTTTGTACACTTTGAGTACTGTTTGGTACACATCATAAATTGAAACTGTAGTTTACATTCAGGAACTCAAAGAATTACACCATCCTCACTGATGTTTACAATATGTCCCAATTTAGTATCCTTGGCAAATTTTATGTAAGTATGGCTTTGATTCTCTCTCTTGTCCCAGGTTTTTGTGAGGGAAGAAATGTAAGTGAACCCTCATTGAACTCTTTCTGTCCTTTAAATCCACTCTTTCCCACCTCAACTCATGTGGAATAGAATGTTACTTCTTGTTTGGAATCTTGCACAGAATTTTTGTGCACTTCAGTGTTCTCTTCACTCTCTAACTTTTTGGGTAACTTTTCCCAGAGGCAAGTTAACTATGCAAGGAAGATCTACTTGCAGCTTCAACAGAACCTTAATCAGGTATCTTTGGCCAAGGGGTTGACTGATTTTGATTGCACAAATCCAAGAGATCTTCTCACAAAGCTCCTCTTATCTTTTATCTGTTTCTGGTTTTCTTAAATGTCATAGCCAGCCAGACTTTAGATCAGGGGTTGTAAAATCTTTTCTGTAAGGAGCCAGGTAGTAAATGCAGGAGTGGGCAAAAGTTGTAATACAAATAAATAATAAATAATAATACAAGAACAAACTCTGTGTTTCGTATACTCACTATTGTAAACCTACTTTTGCCCACCTCTGTATATTTATAGCTTTATGGGCCATATGGTCTTTGACTCCACTACTCAACTCTGCCTTTGTGAAAGTGTGAAAGCAACCTTAGACATATGTAAACTCATAGGAGTGGCTATATTCCAATAAAACTTTATAGGCCCTAAAATTTGAATTTCAATTAATTTTTACATGCCATTAAACACTATTTTCTTTTTTATGTTTTCTAAAATATCATTCACAGTCCCCGAGCTGCAAAATAACATGCAGCACACTGGATTTGGCTTGTGGACTGTAATTTGTTAACTCCTGCTTTAGATGGTTGCTCCTGTTCTTGCAAAGCTGCAGAATAAAATTCATTCCTTCTTGTCTCCTGGTGTTTAGTAACTTTCTAAATTATCTGATTTTAAACATTCTTCTGAGTTGGCCAGTCAAATTTTTTATGTCTTTCTTTCCCAGAATGCCTGGTCTGGTGGCTTCTATGTCCTATGCATTCTTTTAATAAACAGGAGGAAAACAAGCACATCTAGGAGTGCTAGAAGAGAATACTTTTATATGATAACAGTGTTCCATGTTTAGTAGATCACTCCCCCTTGAAAAAGACAGAGGAGAAGTTGAAAATTTTCACATATTTTATAGTCTTTAGTAGTGTAAGCATGTGGAAAACTATGAAATATATACAAATGAGTTTTGATGGATGTCATGTATACTCCACATGGTAAAGAGGAAGGGCTTTGGAAACTCTAATACAGTGTTGTAGAAAAACCCTGCCCCATAAAAGTAAGGCTCAGGTGGCCATCTGAGTTATGGATCTGCCAAAAACAGGGCTGTATGAAAGCAGGAGGCTTATTTGGAGAACATTGTGGAGTCCAGATGTGGTTAAGAGGAACATCATCAGATGCAGCAGGTCCTTTGACGTGCCTTCTTTAAAAGCTTTTGTGTCTTCCTTCCCTCCATGCTGAATTATATGTTATTGTTCTAACTCTATTCTCTGGGATTTTGGAAGCAGGCTACTTTATAGGTAGTAGAACAAGATACAGTGCAAAAACACCAAATTGGGCTCTAGTTCTACCATTGGTTTACCATGTGGCCTTAAGTATGTCTTGTTCCCTATCTGAACCTCAAAATCTCCATCTGAATAGTAAAATGATTGGATTAAATGATCTTGAAGATTTTAGCAATAAATCTGTAACAATCTAAATCTTTAATAATAAATCTCTAAAACTTTACATACCCCATATGTGTCCATTGGCTAGTGGTTCACTTTATATACATCAGCCTTGGGGAATAGAAAGACCTGAGTTCAATCCTTAGCTTCAAGACTTAATAGATATGTGACCTTGAGCAAATCACTTAACTTTCCTATGCTTCTGTGAGCTCACAGGGCTATTGTAAGAACTAAATTATGTATAACACAGCTCCTGGTGCCCAGTAACATTTGGTTCCTTGATCATTGGCACACAAACAGTTCTGGAGTCCTCTACGTATGCAGAAAGGAAAGGTAGGAGATATTTGTGGCCGTCCCCTGGTTAAAGAATGCCTTGGTTTGGTGTAAAGTTCCCAGACAAACAATTCCATACAGTGTTATTTAATTAGTGATCAGAAGTGCCAATATAATTTGTATAAGAATATATCAAAGGCAATCTGTTTCTCTTTCCTCTGGCTCCTAGGGCACTATGAGTAACATTTCCAGACATCCCAGCAAGAATGGATTCATTACGGTGCCTGAATTCTAGGCTTTGTAATTTAAGGTTTCAAAGCTCTCTGTGTATCTTCTGACCTCTCTGGTAAATTCAGGTCCACAGCCACTGGCCAGGAGAAAAGCTAACAAAGGTCATAAATTATCCTACACGTTCTTCAGCCTTTGGTTTCCCTTGTCCAACCAGAGGCGTGTCTTAAAGGATGTTATGGCCAGATTCAATAGAAACCTGAGCCAGCACCTGTGTAAATAAAGTTTTGAGGCTTCTTTTCCTGAAGCCAGATGGCTATTTTTTAAACCCAAGCCAGATTATCTTTTATCTGTAGTGCTGTCTCCTACAGTCTTAGTGCATTAGACCCCTTGGAGGAATGTGATTTGGTTGTAGTGTTTTTGTTTTATTTGATTTTTTTGGGGGGATGAGGCCATTCTTTAAAAAAACAGGCCTTGGTATGACATGTGATGCTACTGTGTTTAAAATTAAATTCTGGTGATATAACAAAACTCATTCTGCTTCCCATAGATTGGCTTCATATCCCTTCACCCCCATCTTCTCCTCAATTTTAAACCTTTTAAAAAACCAGCCAATCAAAAACTAGCATGTAACATACTGCTTATTTCTAACTGCTACCCAAATCATCTTCAGATCTTGTCCAAAACCCTATGTGGAGAGGAGAGTTAGCACCTGCCAATCAGTATCTAGTCCTTGAGGTTCCTTATCTTTGCTCAGCTTCAGAATATAAAAAATGTTGGCTCTTCATTTGTGATGTTTATGACTAAAGACCTCCTACTTCCCACTCTACTGCAGGGCCTCTTCTGCCACCTGACCTGTGTAGCCTCTATGACTTCAAAAATCCTCTGTAGTTAATGACACTTGGAAAGTGTTTTCTTTGTCAATTTGCAAATTGATGAGGAGTAGCCAACAAGTTTAGGTTCAGATTATGATTCCAAGGGAACAGATTAGATATAGGAAACAAAAGGAAGGGGTGTTGAGATGTGGAATGATTCTTTACATACCTACTGAGCCCTATACAAATAATAAAGTGCTCTCTACCCAGAACCCCTATTGAAATAGCGGTAAAATACTTGATTTGATTCCAACATTTGTTAACTATGTGACTTTGGTAAAATGACACCTCCTCCCTGAGCTTTAGTTTTCTCACCTATAAAATGGGATAGTGATGACAACCCCTCACCCCCACAGACAACTTATAAGGATAACATGAGATAAGGCAACTAGAAATTTCCTTGTATAGTAAATCTGACACAGTTGACACAAATGAAAAATTAGACCATATCAAATTACAGCGTGGTTCCAGGGATCCCATGATTTCACTGTAGAAATACTAGTGTAAATTAAATATTCTACCTGTTGCTATTTACATGGATAATTTGGTAGCAATTATTTTCAGACAGATGACATATTTCAGAGATAATTCAGAACATAATATTTTTTTAGCCTTGCAGATATGCTCATTCTAAAGTACAAAGAGCTAAAAGGAGTTGTCTAGAAGGATGATAGGCACCACAGAGTTGGGCAACACAGAGATCCCTATGCCCTGTCTCCTAGTTAGAGGGAACTCCAGACTGTAGGTATGTGTATTCTCATAGTCCAGTGGCAGGGAAGAAGGGGTGGAAATGAGTAGCTTTCACTCATTCATTTTTTCAATAAGTATGTACTATGTCAGGCCTTGTGTAGGCCCAGAGATAAATATGAGCAGGCCCTGACCTCTGGGAGCTGCACATTTGATGGGCATGGCCTCCAAGGTCAGCTATAGTTATAACACTCTATAGAGTATCTAAGTGAAACAGAAACAGTATATGGGACCAGAGAGAGAAAAATTTACAAACAGCTCCCTTACCCATATTCAAGAAGAACCCTGACCAAGGCACAATTTGAGGGGTCTGTCACCATCAGCAGCTCTGGGAGCCTTATCAACAACAGCAACAAACAATAATAATGATGATAATCATAGCAGCCAATATTTGCTGAATATTTACTATGTGTTAGGCACTAAGTACTTACATAGTCTTCACAACAACTCAATGAGGTAGTATATACTTTTACTTCCCTTAGTTTACAATGAAGAAACCAAGGCATAGAAGACTAAGAGAACAAGAAGGGAACTAATTCATCTAAGTTGAACAAGCATTCAGCAGCTATTCTATGAAAGGCCTTGTTCTAAATGCTAGGCCCTAGCATCTTCCCACGCTCTCCCGTGCCAATGATCTTTTTCCCTGGTTAAACTGACAGTCCCCTATGGTCAAGTATCTCCCCCTGCACCATTTTGACTTCTATTTCACATGTTCTTACCCCTTTTGTTCTATCCCTTACCCCAGTGATCTGCAGGAAATGGGGTGGCGGTGTGAAGCAATAATTTCCCAGTGAAGAAAACAGGCTCATGCTCCCAGCTGATCATGCGTAACAATGTCTGACTTCCCTTGCTCTCTTCTTATCAACAACTGCTGTAACACTGGCACTGTAGATAGTTATTGCAATACTATCTATAGATATAAAAGCCTAAGTGACCATTGCAACCAAATGGACTACCAAACAGGCTGCTTGGGGCGACCAGGCCAGCAGGGAAGTTAGTGAGGGGTGACCAAAAGACTGAGCAGCAGGCTGAGTGGGGTGACAAGGCCCACAGGGGGAGCAGTTGGGGTTGACCAGGCCGGCAGGGGGGCAGTAAGGGGCAACCAGGCCAGCAGAGGGGAACAGTAAGGGGCAACCAGGTTGGAATGGGGGCAGTAAGGGGTGACCAGGCTGGTGGGGGGCAGTTAGGGGTGACCAGGCCAGCGGGGGGGCCAGTTGGGGTTAACCAGGCTGGCAGGGGGGCAGTAAGGGGCTACCAGGCTGGTAGGGGGGCAGTAAGGGGCTACCAGGCTGGCAGGGGGGGCAGTTAGGCATGCCCATGCCGGCAGGAGGGCAGTTGGGGGTGACCAGGCCAACAGGGGGTGCAGTTAGGGGCAATCAGGCAGGCAGGCAGGTGAGCAGTTAGGAGCCAGTGGTCCCAGATTGTGAGAGGAATGTCCGACTGCCAGTTTAGGCCCAATCCCCAGGATCGGGCCTAAACTGGCAGTCAGACATCCCCCAAGGGGTCCCAGATTGTATAGGGTGCAGGCTGGGCTGAGGGGACCCCTTGCCCCGTGCACAGATTTCATGCACCGGGCCTCTAGTTGACTATATTCTCTGTGCTCTACCTAAGACACATTTAATAGACATCCCTAAGACTATTTTGTAACTGCCAATTTGTACTTCTTAACCCCTTCCCTTTTTTTACCCAGCCCACTAACCCCCTTCCATCTGGAAGATTTTTTAGAATTGCAGACTCATTTGAGGTATTGAAGGGGGTAAGGTGGCTACATTTATCTGTTGGTTGACTTAATGGCATGCTTTGAGTGCTGTGGCTTCCAGATACTCAGGTATACTTGCTGAGGTGAAGACTGCAAGATCTATTGCAAAACTGTAAATTCTATATGGAAAAAATAGGCCTCACAAGTCAGAATGAAACATGTAAAACTGTGGGGCTGGGGATACGGGGGCTCTGTAAGAAGCCAGACATAATTTTCCAGTTCTATCTCACAAGGTTTATTGTTCCCCTTGGGACTCAATTTCTCTTACTTAATTTCCTATTGCTACCACCCACTCACTTTTCCTCCCTTTTCACTTGGAGTATACCTATAGATCAGGATCCTAGGGTTTCCAGAACACAACAGAGATGAGGTCTCATTCAACAAAAATCATATCAGTAAATACTGAGGTAGAACAAAATGGAAATCCAGTATAGAAAATAACAGTAGGATTCTATTTCTTGGAATCCCAGATAAAACAATAAAGAGCTTTCTTTGGGTATTAGATGTCTTCCCATAAAGTGGCTCCATTTTAGCTATGTCAACTTGGCCCTGTCTTCACTTGATAACCTTTCTTTCTTATTTGCTAACCTATATGCTCCTATAGATCCTAGAGAAATGCCAAAAATTTACACACATATTCCATAAGAGGAAGGTTATTCTCTAATAGCAAGCCCTTTTATGATGCTGTGGACATTTGAGATCCATGATGCTGGGAACACTAGTGAGTGACTTGACCCCACTTTGGAGCAGAATATGATTGGTGTTTTGCCTCAAGACGACACTTACTGTTCTAGGAAATTTAACTCCAGAGATTGCTTACTCACACCAGAGAATATGTACAGAGAATAAATACTACATATAAGTCTTCCTCTGGTGAGCTGCAGAAATGTTTGAAGCAGTGAGTACATGGTAGATTAGGCCTTAGGAAATTTATTTGATCTCTCTAAGCCTGTTTCTTCACCTTTGAAATAGAGATAGTATGGTAGTTTAAAAGGCAAAATAAATTGATGCTTTAGAAAACCTTACAAATTGCAAAGTGGGATATTAGTATTTGTTTCTAGTTTCTACAAGATCTTCTTACAATCATTCAAGAGAGTAATGGCTACTATTAAATAAATAGTTGCCTCTGAACACCCTGGAACACTTTGCAAAGACTTGCCTATGGGAGAAACAGCTTTACTTGCAAATCACTCCATGACTTACATGTTTTCTATGTACACAGCTTATAATGCATAAGGCACACCAGAATGACTATTTCTTTGAAGTATTTTTTATGGATCCTCAAAGTGAATTCTGTCTCCAGTCAAAACAGTCTATTGCAAAGAGAACCACCAAATTGATTAACAACATATCCAACCACTTTTCATGATGTAGGAGCAGGCATATCAATATATATATTAGAGGCCCAGTGCATGAAATTCATGCAAGAGTAGGCCTTCCTTCCCCCGGCTCCCAGCACTAACTTCCCTCTGGCACTCAGGACCCTGGCTTTCCTCCAGCTGCCAGCAGGCACCCAGGGCCCACGCTTCCCTTGCAGCCCCAGCTTCATCCAGAAGGATGTCTGGTCTAATTAGCATATTACACTTTTATTATTATAGACTAGAGGACTAATGCATGAAATTATTTCAAGAATAGGCCTTCCTTCCCCCAGTTGCCAGCACCGGCTTCCCTCTGGCACATGGGAGCCAGGCTTCCCTTGCAGCCCCGGCTTCATCCGGAAGGACGTCCAGTCTAATTAGCATATTATGCTTTTATTATTATAGATAATTTAATTATCTCCATAATTTTACTTATAGAGATAATTTAATTATACATATAATTTTATTTATAAATATAATCATTGTCTCTGAGCAAGTGGGCAGCATAGTAGGCAGAAAATGGCCAAGAAAGGCCATGGGGATTGCCTTCTCATTACAGCTCAGCTTTGGGTCTTAGTTGCAAAGTTAATAAAAGCCTGTGAAGATAAGTTTCAGTGTTTATGGCAGAGGCAAAACTTGCCCTAGGAGCCAGACCTTGTTTCATTGCCTAGTATTTTTAATCTCCAGCAGACATGACTTTGGTCTGGAACCTGGTAACAGGACAGTTTCCTAAGCTGCTTGTATACAAATTAAGGAAGAGAGGTAATATTATTGGAATGAATTTGTATGTTGTAAATTATAAATATATGTGTGTTTTAATTTTAATTTTATCACCCTAAAATTGTATCTGTTTTCCTCAGTGGAGCTGTCTGCCTGCCTTTAATATGCTTGCTTTGAGCTCCTGGGAATTCCTGCCTGGCTAAAACATGAACCTTGTGAAATTGTTTTCAAGGTCCTTTTCTTTGTTTTCTCTTGATGCCTGAGCTGCCAGGGTCATAAGTGGTTGTGGTGGGCTAACAATGAGGTGACAACAAGCTGAGTTTTGTCCTTTGACCTCCCTTGACCCCTTCCATTCATCATCCAAGAGGCTCCAAGCCAGCATTCTACAGATCATCCTCACCAAACTCACTGAGGACTGAAAGGGAATCAGAATTTCAAATAGCCATTATGGAGGGAAAGAATGAGACAGGATTTTTAAAACTATGGTGATTCTTTTCACTCCAGAAAGATGTGACTCTTCTTTGGAAATTATCAAAATCCTCGGTATATTCCAGGATCTGAGCTGCTTCCTTAAGAAGCACATTACGGAGATGTTTCTTGGCCAAGAAAATATTAAAAGATCATTCATCAATGCATTCAACCCATATATATTGAGAATGCTCTATGTACAAGACACTGGAATGACAAAAAATAAGTTTATCTTTGTCTCTTTCACAATATAATGAGGAAAATAGCCATTCTTTCCTTTTATAATGATACTAGCATTCCCGTTGCAGGAAAAATCCTGCAATAGGGTATCCTGCTGCACTCTACCCCGCCCCGCCTGCTCTCCTCCCTTGTCCCCCGGCCCGCCTTCTCCGCCAGCCCGCCCCGCTCTTCTTCCTTCTCCCCTGGCCCCGCCTCTGCTCCTCCCTTCTCCTCCCCCCGGCTTGCTTGCTTCTCCGCAGCTTTGCTCCCTTCAGCATCTCTTGGCTTCTTTCTAAGCTGTCTTGATATGCAAATTAGCCGCCGTCTTTGTTGGGGTAATTTGCATACTCATCCTGATTGGTTGGTGGGTGTGGCTTGGCTGGTGGGCGTGGCTTGGGTGTAGCAAAGGTGCGGTCAATTTGCATATTTGTCCATTATTAGGTAGGATTAGAGGCCCAGTGCACAGGACTCATGCACAGGTTGGGTGCATGGCCTGCAGGGATCAGCCTGCTGTGGGAGCACTGCTCATCCCGGTCATCCGAGTGGCTGTGGACCCACCCTCTGAGTGGCTGCTCCCTGGTCTGGCATCTTCTGTGGAGCTGGAGCACTTGCCTCTCCAGGGACCCAGTTGGGGCCGGGCCCAGGGACAATAGCACTGAGAGGCAGTGGAGTAGGCCTCAGTCCCGCAGCGACCACGAACCTGCCTCCCAGCCTTCACAGTTAGCTCTCTGAGCCTGGCAGTGATGCTGTGTGGCCTACAGGCATCTGAAGGAGGTGGCAGAGAGCAAGGAGGAGGATCCTGGGGCGAGGAGGTGACGATTGCAGCCCAGGTTCCTGCCCATTGGCCCAGGGTTCACAGCAGGAGCAGCACCTCATCCCAGTCAGCCAAGCAGCACTCCCACTATGGTAACACACTGACCACCAGGGGGAAGCTCCTGCATTGAGCATCTGCCCCCTGGTGGTCAGTGTGTATCATAGTGACTGGTTGACCAGTCATTCTGGTCGTTCTGCTGTTTGGTCGCTGGGCTTTTATTATATAGGATATTACATTTCCTGTACTGCTGTATATATTCACATGGTAATGAAACAAAGGAATTATTAAAATGTGGAGAGAGGACAAGGAAAGGAGGACTAAGTGTGGGTCTATCCACTCTCAAGGCTCCATTTTTAAATACTGGGATTGAATTTCAAAGGAATATGTTGACATCTCATCATACAGAACTTCAGATAACAGAATCTTGCAGTCATTGGAAGCAAGAAAATGGGTGACAGAATGAAATGAATGCAATGAATAATTGAGAAGGGTTAGTTCACTTTCTTTTAAGAAAGAGTCTACTTCATGCATACATCATGGCAGAGTAAAACAACCACTACAAAAAAAGAAAGTTAGCATGTGTCACTGAAACTCTCTGGACTTATGCTTCTGCATCTGCAAAGCAGTTAAATGGTGTTTTTCCTTTCTACTTCATGGGTATGTTGTGAGATGGAATCCTGGAAGGGATTTTCTAATGTTAACATATTTTATACATGTAAAGTGATTGCTATTATGGCCTTATAAAGGTAGAACTGCCTTCATTAATGACTTGTTGCATCTTTAAAGACCTCTGCATGCTTTTAAATTCGATTATTTATGTCAGAACTTATAGGGCACTCTTGATATAATTTTCTGACTCCTCTCCCAGAAAATAAAGAATTTTTGGTACTGAAAGGCAAGCTAGATATGTTTTTAGATATAATTCATTCACCTCAATATTTACCCTTTTTAAGTGTGCAATTTCAGGTTTTTTTTAGTATGTTCAAGAAGTTACACAAACATCACCACTATCTAATTCTACAACATTTCATCATCTTGAAAAAATAACTTGTACCCATTAGCAATTATTCCAAATACCCTCTGCTCTTAAACCCTGGCAATCACTAATATACTTTATGTCTCTCTGGATTTTTCAATGCTTGACATTTTACATAAATGGAATAATACAGAAATGGCCTTTTATATCTGTGTCACTTAGCATAATGTTTTTAAGGTTAATCCATGTTTTAGTATGTATCAGTACTTCACTCCTTTTTCTGCCTGAACAATAATTGCTGGATTATAGGCTAATAATACATTTAATTTTTGAGGGACAGACACATTACTTTTTATAGATACAGCACCATTTTACATTCCTATAAACAGCATATGAGGACTTGAATGACATCACTTTCTTGCCAAAATTTTATTATCTGTTGTTGTTACTAATATTATTACCATCCTAGTGGGTGTGAATTGGTATTTCATAGTGCTTGTGATTACATTTCTCTAGTGACTAATGATGTGCATCTTTTCATTTGGTTGTTGGGTAATTGTATATCCTCTATAGAAAAATTACTATTTAAAACATTTGCCCATGTTTTAATTGGATTATTTCTTTTTTATTACTGCCTTACATGTGATATTCTTTATGATGTCTGAATACAAGTCTCTTATCATATATATGATTTGTAAGCATTTTCTCCCATTCTGGAAATTGTCTTCATTTTAGATGGTGTCCATTAAGAAACAAAATCTTCAATTTTTAAAAATTTATTTATATTTTTGACATTTACAGATGTCCCCACTTTCCCCCACTTTGCCATGTTCACTCAACCACTGCCCCTCCCAAACCCTCTGGCCATCACCACACTGTTGTCTATGTCTATGGATTATGCATATGTGTTCTTGGGCTGATCCCTTCACCTTCTTTCAACTAGTCCTCCACTCCCCTCTGACAGCTATCAGTCTATTCCATGTATCCATGCTTCTGTTTATATTTGTTCATCAGTTTATTTTATTCATTAGATTACACATATAAGTGAGATCATACCATATGTGTCATTCCCTGACTGTCATATTTCATTTAGCATAATAATCTCCAGGGCCACCTATGCTGTCCCAAAAGGCAAAACTTCCTTTATTTTTACAGCCACATAGTATTCCATGGTGTAAATGTACCACAGGATTTTTATCCACTCATCTACTGATGAGCACTTGGGGGCTGTTTCCTGATCTTAGCTATTGTAAATAACACTGCCATGAACATAGGGGTGCATATATTCATTCTGATTGGTGTTTCAGGATTCTTAGGATATAATTGCAGAAGGGGGACCATTGGGTCAAATGGAAGTTCTATTTTTTTAATTTTTTTAGGGCATGCCATACTAATTTTCAAAGTGGCTGCACCACTCTGCATTCCCACCTACAGTGCATAAGGGGTCCCTTTTCTCCACATCCTTGCCAACACTAGTTGTTTGTTGAGTTATTATTGGTGATAGCCATCTGAAAAGTGTGAATGATATCTCATTGTCATTTTAATTTGCATCTTTCTGTTGATTAGTGACTTTGAGCTTCTTTTTCTTTTTTTTCTTTTTTTCATATGTCTCTTGATCATGTGTATGTCCTCTTTGGAGAAGTGTCTATTCAGGTCTTCTGCCCACTTTTTAATTGGATTGTTTGTCTTCCTTTTGTTGAAATGTATAACTACTTTATATATTTTGGAAAATATCCCCTTATCAGATGTATCATTGGTGAATATGTTTCCCCATACAGTGGGTTCCCTTTTTATTTTGATGGTGGTTTCTTTTGGTGTGCAAAGCTTTTTCGTTTTATGTAGTCCCATTTATTTCTCTTGCCCTAGGAAGTGTATTGGCAAAAAAATATTGCTACATGAGATGTCTGAGATTTTACTGCCTATGATTTTTTCTAGGAATTTTATGGTTCGGGGCCTAACATTTAAGTTTTTTTATCCATTTTGATTTTATTCTTGTGTATGGTGTAAGTTGGTGGTCTAGTTTTATTTTATTCCATGTACCAATCCAATTTTCCCACCACCATTTATTGAAGAGACTGTCTTTTCTCCATTGTATGTTCCAACTTTGTTATTTCTCAATATTGCTGAGGATATTCAGTGTCTTTTTTGGTTCCATATAAATTTTTGGAATATTTGTTCTAGATCTGTGAAATATGTCATTGGAATTTTAAAAGGAATTGCATTGAATCTCTAGATTGCTTTGGGAAGTATTGATATTTTAATGATATTAATTATTCCAATCCATGAACATGATATATGCTTCCCCTTATCTGTATCCTCCTCAATTTCTTTCTTCAATGTCCTATAGTTTTCCCAGTACAGGTATTTTTCCTACTTAGTTACATTTATTCCTATGTGCCTTATCTTTTTGGTTGCAATAGTAATTGGGATTGTTTTCTTAGTTTCCCTTTCTGATAGTTCATTATTGATATATAGAAATACAGATTTCTGAATATTAATTTTGTATCCTGCTACTTTGCTGAATTCATTTATTAGATCTAGTTGTTTTCTGGTGGAGTCTTTAGGGTTTTCAATGAACAATGTCATGTCATCTGAGAGTAATGACAGTTTTACTTTCTCCTTTCCAATTTTGATGCCTCTTCTTTCTTCTTTTTGTCTGATTTCTGTGGTTAAGCCTTCTCGTACTATGTTGAATAAAAAACAGGTGATACCAGACAGACATGTTTTATTCCTGATCTTAAGGGAAACCTTTAGTTTTTTTCCCATTGAGTATGATGATGGCTGCAGGTTTAACATAAACTAGAGGCCCAGTGCATGGAATTTGTGCACTCAGGGGGGTGGTCCCTCAGCCCAGCCTGTGCCCTCTCACATTCTAGGAGCCCCACAATTGATTGCCCCAAAGAGGTAGGCCCCGCCCACCTGCCGCAGCACTGCCGTGTGGTAGCCTGGGCCTCCATCTTTGGGGCGATTGTGGAGCCCCCCAATTGATTGATCACCCCACCAGCCAGTGGCCTGGGCCTCCCTTTGCAGGGTGATCATGGGGCGATGGCCATGCCCCTGACTAATCGCATTGCACCCACTTTGACTGGCCTGGCACCAGTGTGTGTCATAGTGTGGTCATCTGGAAGGTCATCTGGATGGTCGTTCTGCTGTTCAGTCTTTAGGTCAATTTGCATATTACACTTTTATTATTATAGATGGCCTTTATTACATTGAGGTCTATTCCTTGTACTCATGATTTTCTGAGAGTTTTTATCATAAATGAGTGCTGGATTATGTCAAATTCTTTTTCTGCATCTATTGATATCATCATGTAGTTTTCATGCTTCATTTTATTTATGTGGTATATCACATTTTTTGATATGTGGATATTATTCTAGCCTTGCATCTTTTGAATAAATCCCACTGATTGTGGTATATGATATTTTTAATCTATTCCAGGTCCAGTTTGCTAATATTTTTGTTGAGGATTTTAGCATCTATGTTCATCAGGGATATTGGCCTATAATTTTCTTTCTTTATAGTGTATTTATCTGATTTTGGAATTAGAATAATCCTGACCTTGTAATATGAATTTGGGAATTTTCCCTCTTGAATTTTTTGGAATAGTTTAAGAAAAAAAGGTATTAATTTTTCTTTGAATGTTGGGTAATATTCACATATGAAGCCACCCAGTCCAGGACTTTTATTAGTTAAAGTTGTTACTATTATTATTATTGTTGTTGTTGTTATTATTATTATTACTAGAGACCCGGTGCACAAAATTTGTGCACGGGGGTGTGGCCCTCAGCCCAGCCTGCACCCTCTCCAATCTGGGACACCTCAAGGGATGTCCGACTGCCTGTTTAGGCCTGATCCAGGTAAGATCGGGCCTAAACGGCAGTCAGACATCCCTCTCACAATCCAGGACTGCTGGCTCCCAACTACTTGCCTGCTTGCTTCCTGATTGCCCCTAACCGCTTCTGCCTGCCAGCCTGATCACCCCCTAATCGCTCCCCTGACAGCCTGATTGATGCTTAACTGCTCCCCTGCCAGCCTGATTGCCCCAACTGCCCTCCCCTGCAGGCCTGGTCACACCTATCTGCCCTCCCCTGAAGGCCTGGTCACCCACAACTGCTCTCCCTTGGAGGCCTGGTCCCTCCCAACTGCCCTCCCCTGTTGGCCATCTTGTGGTGGCCATCTTGTGTCCACATGGGGCAGCCACCTTTGACCACATGGGGGTAGCCATCTTGTATGTTGGAGTGATGGTCAATTTGCATATTACCCTTTTATTAGATAGGATTACTACTACTACTACTACTACTACTACTACTACTACTACTACTACAATTTCACTACATGTAATCTGTCTACTTAGATTTTCTGATTCTTCCTGGATCAGTTTTGGAAGATTATATGTTTTTAGGAATTTATCCTTTTCTTCCAGATTGTTCTATTTGTTGGCATATAGTTGTTCATAATATTTTATTATAATCCTTTGTATTTTGGGGTGTTAGTTCTTAATTCTCCTCTTTTATTTCTGAGTTTATTTAGGTCCTCTTTCTTTTTTTCTTAAGGAGCCTGATTAAAGGTTCATCAATCTTGTTTATCTTTTTAAAGAAGCAGCTCTTGGTATCATTCATCTTTTGTAATGTTTTTAAGAATCTGTTTCATTTATTTCTTTTCTGATCTTTATTATTTCCTTCCTTCTACTTACTTTGGGCTTTGTTTGTTGTTCTTTCCAGTTCCATTAAGTGTAAAGTTAGACTGTTTATTGAAGTTTGTTATTGTTTCCTGAGGTAGGCCTGTAACACTCTAAATTTCCCTCTTTAGACTGCTTTCCCTGTGTCCCATAGATTTGGGGTTGTTTTGTTTTCATTTTCATTTGTCTCAAGGGATCTTTATATTTCTTCCTTGATCTCATTGTTAACCCATTCATTGGATTGTATCATCTTATAGGGCATCCACATGTTTATGTGCCTTTTAGTTGTTTTTTTCTTGTAAATGACTTCTAGTTTTATAGCATTGTGGTCATGGTAGATGTTTATATTATTTAAATATTCTTAAATTTATTGAGACTTGTATTTTGCCCTAATATGTTTTGTATCCTAAAAAAATATTCCATGTGCACTTGAAAAGAATGTATACTCTGCTGATTTGGGGTGAAATGCTCTGAAGAAGTAAATTAAATCCATCATATCTAGTGTTCCATTTCAAGCCACTGTTTCCTTTTTGATTTTTTGTCTAGACGATCTATCCATGTATGTCAATGTGCTGTTAAAATCCCCTACTATATCTGTATTACGGTCAATCTCCCCATTTATGTTGATCAATATTTGTTTTATATATTTAGGTGCTTCTAAATTGGGTTTTTAAGTGTTTACCAGACTTATATCCTGTTGTTAGATTACTCTCTTTATCATTATGTAATGTCCCTGATTGTCTCTTGCTATAACTTGTTTTAAAGGCAATTTATTAGATATAAGTCTTGCTACCCCAGTTTCTTTTTCATTTTCATTTGCATGTTATATCTTTTTCCATCTCTTTACTTTAGTCTGTGTGTATCTTTTGTTCTGAGGTAGGTATCTTTTTGACAGCATATATATGGGTCTTGCTTTCTTACTCAGGCAACTACCCTATGTATTCTTTTCATGTGCTTTTTTTTCTTTATTGATTAAGGTGTTACATATGTGTCCTTATCTCCCCATTGACCCCCACTCCCAACTCATGCCCCCTCCGGTGTCTGTGTCCATTGGTTAGGCTTATATGCATGCATAAAGTCCTTTAGTTGATCTCTCCCCCTGACCCCTACACTCCCCTACCTTCCTTCTGAGGTTTGAAGGTCTGATTGATGCTTCTCTGTCTCTGGATCTGTTTTTGTTCACAGTTTATGTTGTTCATTATATTCCACAAATGAGTAAGATCATGTGATATTTATCTACCCTATGTCTTTTGATGGGATCATTTAAGCTATTAAAAGTATTATTGATACGTATGTAATTAATGTCAGTTTTTTTCCTTTAACTCTGTTCCTCTGTTTTTTGTTTGTTTGTGTGTGTGTTTTCTTCCTCTTCTACTTCTTAAAGCAGGCCGTTTAATGTTTCTTGTAATACAGCTTTGGAGGTAAAATAACAAAAACAAAAACAAACAAACAAAAAAAACACACACAAACTCTCTTAGCCTTTTCTTCTCTGGGAAGCTATTTATTTCCCTTTCAACTTTAAATGATAGCCTTGCTGGGTAAAGTAGCCTTGGTTGTGGGTCATTGCTTTTTATCACTTTAAATATTTCATGCCAATCCCTTCTGTTCTGAAATGTTTCTGTTGAGAAATTAGGTGACTGTCTTATGGGACCTCCCTTTTAGGTATTAACTGTTTTTCTCTTGTGTCTTTTAAGGTTCTCTTTTTTGTTTTTAACCTTTGCCATTTTAATTATGATTGGTCTTGGTGTGAGCCTATTTGTATTCATCTTGTTTGGGGCACTCTGTGCTTCCTACATTTATGTGTCTTTTTCCTGTACCAGGTTTTGGAAGTTTTTTGTCACTATTTCTTCAAAAAATTTTGTGAACGCTTACATGCTCTGTTATTTTTCTGGTACCCATATGATGCAGATGTTGTTACACTTCATGTTGTCCCAATGTCCCCTTAAACTATCCTCATTTTTATTATTATTTCTGGCTGTTCAGATTGGGTGGTTTTTTGTGTTGTTTTTTTGTTTGTTTGTTTGTTGTGTGTGTGTGTGTGTGTGTGTGTGTGTGTGTGTGTTTTGCCTTGTCTTCCAAATCACAGATTCAATTCTCTGCTGCATTCAAGGTACTTTTGATTTCTTCCAGTGTATTCTTTTTAAATTTAATTTATTTTATTTAAAAATATATTTTTGTTGATTTCAGAGAGGAAAGGAGATGGTGAGAGAGATAGAAACATCAATGATAAAAGAGAATCATTGATCGACTACCTCTTGCATACCCCCCACTGGGGATTGAGCCCATAACCCAGGTTTGTGCCCTGACTGGGAGTCAAACTGTGACCTCCTGGTTCATAGGTCAATGCTTAACCATTGAGCCACAGCAGCTGGGACCTTTCAGTGTATTCTTAATGTTATATATGGAAATCTTTTCTAACTGGTTGTTTTTCATAGTTTCTATATCCCTTTCCATGTTATTGTAGTTCTCACTAAGTTCCTTGAACATCTTTATAAAACATTACTTTGAGCTCTATATCTGATAAATTGCTTGCTTCCATTTGACTTTACTCTTTTTACTGGAGATTCCTCCTGTTCTTTCATTTCTGGCCTTTTTCTTTATCTCCCCATTTTGCTGTCTCTTTGTGTTTGCTTCTATGTATTAGATAGATCATCTGTGACTCCTAGTATTCATGGGATCACCTTATATAGTAGGTGTTCTGTGGGAACTGGTGGCAGAGTCTCATTGATTGCCTGAGTTGGTTATTCTAGGAATGTCCCTTGTTTGGGTTATGTGGGCCCTCCATTTGTAATTGAGTCTTGATTGCTGTTGGCACATTCATGTGTGGGATTGATCCTCAGGCTGGCTGACTTTGAGGCTCAATCCTGACCACATCCTGTGAGCTGCTGTGCTAGTACTGATAAAAGTTGAGTAAGAAAAAGGGAAAAAAAGAAAAAGTGGAATTCACCTCAGCAAAAACTGCTGCAATTTCCCTTCAGATATGATATTTGTGAATATGATTGGATCTTGCTCTGATGTTGTGCGATGCCAGACATTTGCTATTTTGGTTCTGGGCCTCTTGGCTGGGAACTCTGGTGCAGGCCAATATCACATGCTGTTTGTTCCTGGCCCTCAGTAACCTGTTTGAAGATACAAGTGATCCACAATTCATGGCTACCTCTGCTATGCTTGGGTGCAAACAGGAAGGCCACCCCAAGACCATCTTTTACCAACACTGGGCTCAGGGGCAGGTCATCAATTGTCCCAAGGTACCTTGGGATCTGCCTCCACCTGCTGTGCCTGATGGCTGCCTGTTAGGTTCAGTCACTGAAAGAGCCTCTAGGGGAATCAGGAGAATGTGGCTAGGACCTCCTGTGAAGGTTAGGTGACATTCAGGCTTCAGGAAAGGTGGTGGGTGTTGTCCCTGCCCCACGGCCACACACCTGAATTGTATTCCCAGATTTTGCCCTGACCTCAGCAGATCCCTTAATATTCAAACAGGTGGGGCCTCTGGAGCCCAGAGTTTGGGTCTGATGGAAGTTGAGAGGGTGTTCTATTGAATCTCCCACATCAGGGAAACACCAGTCAGGTTCACAAGAAAGTGGGGTGAATGGCTATACACCAAAGCCAGTCATTGACAAACCCTGAGTCTACCTAATTATTTACACACCCGGCCTATGCAGGTCACTTTTCAGGAGGGCTTAAGTTCTGCAGAGTAGGGTGAGAAGGATTATAGAGGGTGGGGTAATTGCTTTCTTTCAGTCTGATGCTAAAAAGGAAGTACACTGCCCAAGAAAGATGGTGATTACAGTGTTGGAAAATGACTCAGTAACAGAATCCTGGCCATTGACCTCCCAGACTCCTCCCCAGAAACTCAAAACTCAAAACTCAAAACCCTAAGGTACTCAAGTCATCACTGTCTTCCCTTTGCCAGAACCCAGAGTGAGTGTTTGTGAACAAAATATTGTGCATTGGGCATTTAAGAGGGTACCTGCATCTCTAGTAGATTCCACCTCTCTTTGGTAGACAGAAACCCCACTGCTATTCAAAGTCAGATGTTATATGGGTGCCACTTCCTGGCTCTGCTGCTCTGGTTTGGTTAACCTGTTCTTGGAATTAGGCCCCATGTTTCTTGGGTGGAACACCTTGCAGTTGAGAGATCCCTCTGTAAAATTAGTTGGAGTGGAGCTAGCTCTTTTTACATCTCCACCTTTCCTATCAGTCTGTCAATCCTTGGTTATAAGATTCTTCTTCAGCTAGACTTTAGTTGGTTGTGCAAGCTAAGTGTTCTTTAATTTAGTTGTATTTCCAGTTTAGTCCTGGGAGGAGTTGATTATAAAAACAACCTACTTCGCTGCCATCATGAAAGTCAAAATCTTTCATTATTATGAAGTTCAATTTATCTATTTTCCCTCTTTTTGCTTGTATTTTGCTGTCATATTTAAAAATCTATTATTGCCCAGTGATTCAGAAAACGGTGGTGGAATAGACAGATGTGTTCTGAGCCTTGTCCCAGAGCAGAAAGAAAGAACAGATGAGGGTCACGTGGGGAGTGTTTTTTGGCAAGTTAGGGGACAGCTAGAATCCAGGAGAAGGTGGGGGACTGCTGGATGGGGTTCCCCTGACCAGGAAGCCCCCACTGCTGCTGGGTCCCCTCCCAGAGCTACGGGTTCAGATGCGGAGACCACGCCATCTTGAAGGAGAGAGTGGATCTTATTGGAAGCCTGGAAATCTATGGCTGTGGCAACCACTGAACAGCTGCGAACCCCAGAACACTGGTCCCCAATTGGCGCAATCACTTGGATTCAGGAGAGCTCTGAACTCCACCATGGAAGGGTCAGATTTCGCCTGGGATAAGGTGAGGTCTCTGGTCCTGGCAGGGAGAGAGAAATGCTTGCTTTACGGGAGCTGGAGGACCGGGGAAGTCAGTGCCTGGAAAAATCCATGGCTGTTGGGGCTGGCGTGATACCTGAATGTGGAAGGGGGTCCTCAGAGCTGCTAACAGAGGGGATCTCTAAAGAGCAACCAATTTTGATCTAACGCAAAGTGACAGCCTAAGGGTATCAAAAGTGTGCCAGCTGCTTAGACCCAAGGAGGAAAGGGAGACTTCGCAGACTTGCCTGCAGCACCGTTGTTCACACACTTGGGCTTTTTCCTCTTCAAATCATTGCTTCGGATTACTAAACCCAGGGCATAGGATCACTGAGTTGGGGACACCCTGGTAGAATTAAGGGGAAGGTTGTTTTTCTGAAACCTGGGGATCGGAGCGGGGAGTGACCATCAGAGAGCCAGCTCTGAGGCAGCCCGCTCCCACAAACCGGTATTGAGTGCCACAGGGAAAGAAGAATCTAAACACAGGCTAGAGAGGCCAAATAGATCCGGAGGTCAATCCAGAAACACTGCCACTCAGGGGCTGAATCACAAATTGACTCTTGTGTAATCAAAAATAAAGGAATACAAGAAATTAAGACACCTCCTACTTAAAAATCAGGACTGGCTTAAAACACTGAAGAGCAGTGGAACGCAGGGAACAGCAATACTGTCCGGACTGGGAAACAGGCTTGCCAAACAGAACAATAGAGGAAGTGAATGACCTTCACTACTGCACATTTTATTTATTTTTATTTTTATTTTTTATTTTTGTATCTTTTATTTAAGAAACTATTTTTTTTTCTTTTTTCCTCACTTGATTTTACCTTTTTAATTATTATATTTTATTTTCAATCAGTATTATTACTACTACTATTTTACTTTTTTTTTTCTTTAAATGTCATTTTATTTTCTCTTTATTTTACTTTGGGATTAGTGTTCTACAGTCTATTTTCATCTTTCCTTTAGCATCATTTTACTCTATCTCAACTCTACCTTTATTCCATCACTCTCTTCCGAACCTTTCCCCTTCTGGTGTCCTGTTTCTCTTACCCCTTTCCTGCTTTAGATTTTCCCTATTCTTTCTGCTTATCCCCTGTTAAAATTTCACCCTATTTATATATCTAATTTCTAATCCCCTGCTCCAAGTTCATATACACCTCTCTCTTCGCTGTCTTAACTATCCAAAAAATTATTTTTCTCTCTGTCTTTTTGTTGTTGTTTGCTTGAATGTTGATTATATCAAATTTTTACACTTTTTTGTGAGATTGTTTTGCTTATTCTTTTTGTTTGTTTGTTTGTTTTGTTTGCTTTGTTTTTGTTTGTTTTTTGCTTCTGTTTTCCCTCACCTTGCTTGATATTAGTTGGTGTTGTAGTTTGTATTAATATCCAGGTACTTGTTGCTGGCATTTGCTGGGATTAGTTGCTGTTCTATTGGAGTTTTCTCCCCATATATATAGTTTGTTTCCCTTTTCTTTCTTAGTCTATTTTGTCTCTCTTACTTTTTTTTTTTCCTTTTCCCAATTTCATTTAGACACTCCTTTTTTTCCTTTCTTTTTTCTGTTCTTCTTTCTCTCCTATCCCCTAATTTGCTTTTCTCTGGTGGTCACCTTTATTGGAGGTTATTAATATCGTGAATATATTTCTGTTCAGTGCCTTGTGTGTTGTATCTGGTTGTGTTGTATTTTGTGACTTTAAATCAAAACAGGAGAGAGAGAACTACATAACCAGACATCCAGAGAAGAGAGACAATGGGGAGACAAAGAAACAGCCCACATATGAAAGAAAAGCAGGCATCAACAGAAAAGGAAGTAAACAAAATAGAGGCAAGCAACCTATCAGAGAAAGAATTCAGAGAAATGATCATAAGGTGGCTGAAAAGAATGGAAGACAAATTCAACAATATGAGTAAGAACCAAGAGGAAATGAAGAAGAACCAAGAAGAAATGAAAAATGACATCACTGCTGTAAAGAACTCAATAGAAAGCATCAAGAGTAGACTAGAAGAAGCAGAGGACCGCATCAGTGAGCTAGAAGACAAGATGGGAAAAAATACCCAACTACAGCAGCTTCTAGAAAAAAAAAATTAAAAAGCAGGAAAAGAGCCTAAGGGAACTTTGGGACAACAGGAAACAAATCAACATCTGCATAATAGGGGTTCCATAAGGAGAGGAAACTGAGAAAGGAATAGAAAACCTCTTTGAAGAAATAATGACAGAAAATTCCCTGATATGGGGAAGTAAAACACCACACAAATCCAAGAAGCTCACACAGTCCTAAGGAAAATGAACCCCAAAAGACCGACGCCAAGGCACATTAAAATTAAATTGGCAAACATCAACAACCACGGGGGCCTGAAGTGGCGGGGCCAAGCATGGCGGGGATCTCCCTTTTCTGCGTCCCTCGCAGAAAGAGAGATGAACAAACCGGTTCTAAATGGAGGCGGCCAGGGATTGAGAAATATTAGAAATAAAGAAAACAAGATGCAGAAATAGATTCATGAAGCTGGGAGCTGGGTGGATCTTTCTGTGCCTGGCTGAGGCCACAGAACAGATCCAGACTGCAAAGCTGAGGCTTTATTTATAATCAGGGACAAACAAGGCAATTAACAATGTTCTTGTAAGTTTCACTTGTTTTGGCAGCACTTGCTGCCCCTCCCACAGCCCACTAGCTACCCAGGAAAGATCTAGGGATCAGTTACAGGATCAGGCTTAATTATGCTGGGAGAGGTCTGCCCTCCAAGCGAACTTGTTTGTGATCCTGCCACAGGTCAGTCTGAGGCTTAACCCTATAACTGCTTCCTACAAACAACAAAGTAAGAATCTTAAAAGCGACCAGAGAGAGACAGAAAGTTACATACAAAGGAACCCCCATCAGACTAGCAACTGATTTCTCAACAGAAACTCATCAGGACAGAATGGAATGGAATGAAATATACAAAGTCATGCAAAGGAAGGGTTTGAATCCAAGAATACTGGACCCAGCAAGGCTATCAATCAAAATTGAAGGTGAAATCAGGAGCTTCACAGACAAAAAAGGACTAAGGGTATTTATTACCACCAAACCAGCAATGCAAGAATTGCTAAAGGGTCTGCTGTAAAAAAAAAAAAAAGAAAGAAAAGAAATAGGAAGCCAAGAAGGAACACAGAGGCAAAGAATAAAAATGGCGACAAATAAATACCTATCAGTAATAGCTTTAAATGTAAATGGATTAAATGCCCCAATCAAAAGACATAGGGTAACAGATTAGATAAGGAAACAAGACCCATATATCTGCTATCTACAAGAAAACAACCTCAGAAAAAAAGACGCACACAGACTGAGGGTGAATGGAAATGAAAAAAAAAAAGCGGGGGTAGCAATACTTATATCTGAGAAATAAGATCTCAAAGTGAAGAACATAACAAGAGATAAGGACGGCCACTTCATAATACTAAAGGAAGCAATCCAACAAGAAGAAATAAATCTGGTAAGCATATATGCACCCAATACAGGAGCACCCAAATACATAAAAAAACTCCTGGAGGATATCAAGGGAGATATTAACAGCAATACAATCATAGTAGGGAAGTTCATAGTTCTAGAAACCTACTGCAAAAAAAAAAACACAAAAAAAAAACAAAAAAACAACAACAATGGTGATAAATTACCTAACCCTACAACTCAAAGAGTTAGAAAGAGAGCAACAAGAAAAGCCCACTTAGCTTACACCATACACAAAAATAAACTCAAAGTGGATAAAGGAATTAAACATAAGATGGGAAACCATAAAAACACTAGAGGACGCCACAGGCAGCAAAATTTCAGACATATGCCGAAATCACTTCTTCAGTGATACTGCTCCTAGGACAATGTAAGCTAAAGAGAAAATAAACAAATGGGACTACATCAAAATAAAAAGCTTTTGCACAGCAAAAGAAACCATCAACAAAACAACAAGAAAGCCCACTGTATGGGAGAACATATTTTTAAATGTTATCACTGATAAAGGGTTAATCTCCAACATCTACAGGCAGCTTATACAACTTAATAAAAGGAAGATAAATGATCCAATAAAAAAAAATGGGCAAAGGACCTAAAGAGAATCTTTTTGAAAGAAGACAGAAGGAAGGCCAAGAGGCACATGAAAACATGCTCATAGTCACTAATCATCAGAGAGATGCAAATCAAAACGATAATGCTGTACCATCTCACACCTGTCAGAATGGCTATCATCAACAAATCAACATACTATAAGTGCTGGTGAGGATGTGGAGAACAAGGAACCCTCGTGCACTGCTGGTGGGAATGCAGACTGGTGAAGCCACTGTGGAGAACAGTATGGAGTTTCCTCAAAAAACTAAAAATGGAACTCCCATTTGACCCAGTAATCCCACTTCTAGGAACATATCCCAAGAAACTAGAAACACCAATCAGAAAGGATATATGCACCCCTGTGTTCATAGCAGCACAATTTACAATAGCTAAGATTTGAAAACAGCCTAGGTGCTTGTCAGCAGATGACTGGATCAGAAAACTATGGTACATCTACACAACGGAATACTATGCTGCCATAAAAAAGAAGGAATTCTTACCATTTGCAGCAACCTGGATGGAATTGGAGAACATTATGCTAAGTGAAATAAGCCAGTCAATGAAAGAAAAATACCACATGATCTCACTCATTTATGGATAATAAAGAACATTATAATCTGTTGAACAAAATGATAGATACAGAGGCAGTAAAGCACCAAACAGACTGTCAAAGTACAGCGGGAAGATTAGGGAGAGGTGGGGGAGATAAGAGATCAACCTAAGGACTTGAATGCATGCATATAAGAATAACCAATGGATGGAAAACATCAGGGGGTGAGGGCATGTATGGGAGTGGGGTGGGGGGGGCAATGATAAGATATGTACACATATAATACCTTAATAAAAGAAAAAAATATAATAAATAAAAAAGTAAAAATCTTTTGCCCAATCCAACGTCACAAAAATTTACTTTTTTGCTTCCTTCTAAGAATTTTGTAATTTTAGCTTTTACATTTGTGTCTGTGATCCCTTCTGAGTTGATTTTTGTATATGCCATGAGCTGGGAGTCCAGCTTTATTATTATGTTTTTAATTTTTTTATTAATTTCTGAGAGGAAGGGAGGAGAGAGAGGTAGAAGCGTCAATGATGAGGAGAATCATTGATCAGCTGCCTCCTGCATGTCCCCCACTGCGGATTGAGCCCACAACCTGGGCATTTTCCCTTGACAGGAATCGAACCTGGGACCCTTCAGTCTTCAGGCCAATCCTCTATCCACTGAGCCAAACCGGCTAGGGCCAGCTTTATTATTTTACATGTAGTATCTGCTGTACCAACATTATTTATTGAATAAAGTATTCTTTCTCTATAGTGCTGTCTTAGTATCCTTGTTGAAAAACAATTTTAAGTATATGAGCTTACATCTGGACTCTTAGTTCTATTCCACTGAACTATACTGTATGTCTATCCTTATGCAACTACCACACTATCTTTATATCTTTTCATAGCAAAATTTGAAATGGGGAGGTGTGAGTTCTATAAATGTGTCGTTCATTTTCAAGATGGATTTGGCTATTCTAGAATACTTGCATTTGCATATATAATTTGGACTACCTCGTCAATTTCAGAAAAAGTGACAGCTAAGTTTTTTAAGAGATTATATTGAATCTGTAGGTCAATGTGGGGACTGTTGTCATGTTAGCAATATTCAGTCTTCAAATTCACAAACATGTGATATCTTTTCAGTTATTATGTTGTTATATAATTTTTTCGATTATGTTATGTAGTTTTCAATGTACAAATCCTGCAGTTCTTTTGCTAAATATATTCTTATTTTTTGATGCTTTTGTAAATTGAATTGTTTTCTTAATTTAATCATGGATTATTTCTTGCTAGTCTACAAATAAAATTAATATTTGTATATTGATCTATTATACTACATCTTTGCTGGATTAATTTATTAGCTCTAATACCTATTTTGTGTATTTTTAAGAATTTTTATGTTTTCTTTATATAATGTCATCTGTGAATAAAGAGAGTTTTATATCTCTCTTTCCCATCTGCAAACCTTTTTTTTCTTTATTGATTAAGGTATTACATATGTGTCCCTATTGCTCTATTGCCCGCCCCCCCCCCATCTGCATACCTTTTGTTTCCCTTTCTTATCTAATTGCCCTGGCTAGAACAGCCAGTACAATGTTAAATATTTATAATTGCATGTCTTCTAATGGATTCAACTTGTTACCATTATAACATGTTTGTCTTTGTTCTCATCACAATTTTTGTCTTAACATCTATTTTGTCTGATATTAGTATAGCCACTTGAGCTCTCTTTTGGTTACTGTTCTCAGGGAATATGTTTTTCCATTCATTTACTCTCAATGAATGTCCCTGAATCTAAAGTATCTCTTGTAGAATAGCATGTAACTATATCTTATTTTTTAATCCATTTTGCAAATCTGATTTTTAATAGGAGGGTTTAATCAAATTACATTTAACATAACTTTTATAAGGTAGCATTTACTCCTGACAAATCCCATGATTTATTATTGCTGCTGTTTATTGTTACCAATGTTTTGAAATAATTCTAGATGCCCCAGAACATGTTTACCACACTTGTTATCCACCAGCTCAGCCAGCCTTGATGTTTAACATTTGCCTCTGATTATTTTCTACAAACTACCCCAGGAAGAAAATTTTTCACAATGGGCACTCTCAGCCTTGAGAGTGGAGTCTTTCAGAGAATACCCAACAAGTCAAATAATGATAATTCTCTGAGAAAGAAACTTTGAAGGAGTTTCAACCTCATTCTGCCTCTTCCAGTCATTACCAGGACCCTGGTATTCACCATCATTGCATGCTGTTGGTTTTCATGGTTACTATGGAGTTGGGGAGAGGTTGAACAGAAATAGGGCAAGTTTAAACATAACTGAGCTTTGAATACATGCTCCCCAGATTGCTACAAGTATTTGGTTAAATTTTAGAATTCTGAAAAATATTTATTCTGTCCATTTCTTTCCAGTTTTCTTATTTCTTTTGTGGAAGAGAGAATTTTAGAAGTTTCTCACTCCAGTAT
The DNA here is from genome assembly GCF_027574615.1 of Eptesicus fuscus. Classification (NCBI taxonomy): domain Eukaryota; kingdom Metazoa; phylum Chordata; class Mammalia; order Chiroptera; family Vespertilionidae; genus Eptesicus; species Eptesicus fuscus. The sequence goes on from NC_072473.1 coordinate 48,073,298, forward strand.
TTTTTCTGATATTACCCTACTCTAAGATGTTTTAATTGAGCACTCCCTAACCTTTAGAAAAGTGAATATCTAAAGTGTCCAGGAACTATTACCCTGAAACTTAATTGACTTCTCAGGATCCTTCTGCTGCTCAATTTGACAAGCAAGAGGAATGATATTGTTTTTTGCATGTTATTCATAAAAAAATATAAGCCAGAACATGCTCCCCCTCTACTCAAAATCCTCCAGTGTCTCCTCATCTCACTCAAAATAAAAGTCATCATTTCACCTTTTTACGTCACCACCTTTTTATGTCTCCAACAGTGTTTGACACATAATAGTATGTTGTGGAATGAATGAACAAATGAAGGATTAAAAATCACAAGATCTAAAATTGACAACTTAAATCTAGGAACTATGTATTTTTAAAAATTTGTTTCTTCTGTCTTTTTTTGTTGTTGTTGTTCTCTCTTAATCTGAATGAACACTAACTATTCTCATTAAAGAAGTCTTTGTAGCTATAGTGGTTTCTTTGCCAATCCTCAAACATGATACTCATTCTCCCATATTAGGGCCTTTATATCAACTCTTCCTTCTGCCGCAAATGCACTTCCCTAAGATATCTATGTGGCTCACTCAGTCACTTTCTCCAAATTTTTGCCAGTGTTACCTTAATGAAGCCTGCCTTCATCATTCAGTTTTAAACTACTCTCCTAGGACTTCCATTCTCTTCACAATGCTTTTTTTATATCACTTGTTGCTTTCTAATATACTATTTCATTTTCAAATTTGTTTGGTTTAGTGTTTATTGTTTGTTCCTTTCCCTCCTGCATCTTCTCTCCACACACTTTAAATTGGATGTTAGTCAAAATTTTTGATTATTTGTTTATCAATATATCCTAAGCACCTAAAACAGTCTTAATATTGTTATCTGTTTTATGGGCATAGAAAGTAATATCTAGTATAGATTCTGACACTGAGTACGTGTTTAGCAATTTTTCAATGAATGACATAATATAATGCCCCACTTCCAACCCTTTATTTATCTGGTATTTTCAGGTAAATGAAAATGACAATTCTCTGAGAAAGAAGGATTTGAGCAATCATGCCTAATTTTACTAAATGAATTTCCTAGATAACTGATCTCCAGAAAGTCTAGGTTTTAATATTATATACACTGAGTGCATTCAGAGATCATAATAATCTGGCCACTCAATATATATATGTATTTTTTGTGGAATAGGTAAAATGATTTGCATGCCTTTCAGAACACAGAAGATAGAATGTAATTTAACTTTTTGTGGTATTTGAAAAGCTATAGAGAAAAGAATGGGAATAAGAATCAGAATACTTGGTTGTTGTAATGATTTAGTCTCTTAACTGTGTGAGCATGGACAATTCTGATGACTCTTCTGAGCCTCTGTTTCATCATTTATAAAATGACTAGAGGCCTGGTGCACGAAATTCGTGCATGGGGGGTGGGGGGGTGTCTCTCAGCCCAACCTGCACCCTCTCCAATCTGGGACCCCTTGGGGGATGTCCGACCACCTGTAAACAGGCAGTCAGACATCCCTTTCACAATCTAGGACTGCTGTCGCCCAACTACTTGCCTGCCTGCCTTCCTGATTGCCCCTAACCGCTCTGCCTGCCAGCCTGATCACCCCCTAACCACTCCCCTGCCAGCCCGATCAACGCCTAACTGCCCTCCCCTGATACCCCGGTCACCACCAAATGCCCTCCCTTGCATATTCCCTCTTTATTAGATAGGGTTTTTTCTTTATCATATTGGACAGTCCTAACTGGTTTGGCTCAGTGGATGGAGCATTGGCCTGCAGAATCAAGGGTCCCAGGTTCAATTCTGGTCAAGGGCATGTATCTTGGTTGGGGGCACATACCCAGTGGGGAGTGTGCAGGAGGCAGCTGATCGATGTTTCTCTCTCATAGATGTTTCTAGCTCTCTATCCCTTTCCCTTCCTCTCTGTAAAAACTCAATAAAATATATATTATAAAAAAAATTTAAGATTCCTCCATATCTGCCTGGCTGGTGTGACTCAATGGTTGAGATCCCAGGCTGCCACCACTGGAAGGGGATCGAGCCCTGGCCAGGCTGAGACCCCAGCCCAGGCTGCCATCTCAGCCTGGCTGAGGATAGCCCGGTGGGGGTGCACGGCTCCAGCCCAGGCTGCCTTCGCTGGCCTGAAGATAGCATGGTGGGGGTGCACCGCCCTCCCGGCCTGAGACCCCAGCCCAGGCTGCTGCCACTGGCTGGGTGATCATGCAGTGGGGGTGCCTGGCCTTGCAGGCATGAGACCCCAGTCCAGGCAGCCAGCCCGGCCAGGGGATCCAGCGGCTTGGGTGCTGGGCCTTGCAGGCCTGAGACCCCAGCCCAAGCTGTCCTCACAGCCAGGGGATCCTGCTATTTGGGGGAGGCTGAGACCCCTGTCTCCAAGCTGCCCTGGCTTGCCAGTGAATCCTGCGGCTTGCCAGGGGATCCTGTGGCTTGGGGGTGGCTGAGACCCCCGTCCCTAAGCCGCCCCAGCTTGCCAGGGGATCCTGCAGCTTGGAGGTGGCTGAGACCTCCATCCCCAAGCCGCCTCGGCTTGCCAGGGGATCCTGTGGCTTGGGGGAGGCTGAGACCCCTGCCCCCAAGCCACCCCACTTTGCCAGGGGATCCTGCAGTTTGGGGGCGGGGGTCTCAGCCGGGCTTGCCAGGGGATCCTGCAGCTTGGGGGCGGCTGAGATCCCCGTCCCTAATCTGCCCTGGCTTGCCAGGGGATCCTGCAGCTTGGGGGTGTCTGAGACCCCCATCCCCAAGCCGCCCCAGCTTGCCAGGGGATCCTGTGGCTTGGGGGAGGCTCAGACCCCTGCCCCAAGCCACCCCGGCTTACCAGGGGATCATGAGGCTTTGGAGTGGTGGTCTCAGCCAGGCTTGCCAGGGAATCCTGCAGCTTGGGGGTGGCTGAGACCCCCACCCCCAAGCCACCCGGGCTTGCCAGTGATCCTGTGGCTTGGGGGCAGCTGAGACCCCCATCCCCAAACCGCCCTGGCTTGCCAGTGATCCTGTGGCTTGGGGGCGGCTGAGACCCCCGCCCCCCAGCCGCCCCACTTTGCCAGGGGATCCTGCAGCTTAGGGGCGGGGGTCTCAGCCCGCCTTGCCAGGGGATCCTGCGGCTTTGGGGAGGCTGAAACCCCCGCCCCCAAACCGACGCCACTTGCCAGCGATCCCGCGGCTCACGCTGGGCGCTGGTGCCTCCCAGCCGGACACCCTGGACTGCTGCTACTGGGCGGACTCTGCTGGGGCTAAGAGGACTGGGTGCCACCATCTTGATCTTCTCAAAGGCCAGATAGGCCACCCCGAGTCCCGACCCCCAGCCTCCCACCGGCCCAATCATGGGCGTAGCGGAGTGATGGTTATTTGCATATTACCCTTTTATTAGGTAGGATAATAATAGCTGCTCTTCAGTTCATACATTTCTGTGAGATTCAAAGAATATAATATACTACCATTCCTGTTGCAGGAAAAATCCTGCAATAGGGTTTCCTGCTGCACTCTACCCCCTCCACCCCGCCTACTCTCCTCCCTTGTCCCCCACCCTGCCTCCGCTCCTCCCTTCTCCCCCGCCCCGCCTTCTCCACCAGCCCACCTGCTTTTCTCCCTTTTCCGCCAGCCCGCCCGCTCTACCTTCCTTCGCCCCCGGCCCCGCCTCCACTCCTCCCTTCTCCCCCGGCCTCACCTGCTCTCCTTCCTTCTCCCCACCTCCGCTCCTCCCTTCTCCTCCCCCCGGCTTGCTTGCTTCTCCGCAGCTTTGCTCCCTTCTGCAGCTCTTGGCTTCTTTCTACGCTGTCTTGATATGCAAATTAGCCGCCATCTTTGTTGGGGTAATTTGCATACTCGTCCAGATAGGTTGGTGGGCATGGCTTGGCTGGTGGGCGTGGCTTGGACATAGCGAAGGTGCAGTCAATTTGCATATTTGTCTATTATTAGGTAGGATGGGCATACTATCTATAAGTTGTAAAGCTACTTATAAATGCAAGGTGAAGATGATACAAAGTTTATTATTTGGAAAGACAATGAATACATATAAACTGATTCCTAACAGTGGGAGTTTAGGGAACAGACGAGGAGTGTACTCAATGTGAGAATGGCCAAGTCTGAATAACTTTAGCTTTGCTTGTGATTACTTGAAGATAATTTTACGTTCCTGATGTTGGAGTGGCCCTTTTCAAAACAGCAATTTTACAAGTCTTCTTTCCCTGGATTACTAAGAATTATTGAAGTTTTAGCTATTTGGGAGCCAAGGATGACTAGTGTTTTCCAGGAAAACCTCTTGTATCCCTGCTGCTGAAAATGTATTTCAAAATGCATAGACCCTCAGTTACCGAGGGATCCTTGAGAAAGTGATGTCAGTTGATGTTCCTCAAGTTGGCCAGTTGTTTGTTTTTGTTGTTTTTTTCATTAAGGAAAGCCTAGCATCATGTACCTTTGAGTTATCCTGACCTTCCAAGTCACAAACACAAAGGAATAAATTATTTACTTTTCTTGGTTCCTACTTTATAGATGAATTTTAAAATTAATGAGAGACTTCTAATTTTGTCAGTGTCCATTCTTTTATTTATAACTAGAGGCCTGGTGCACAAAATTTGTGCACGGGGGTGTGTGTCCCTCAGCCCAGCCTGCACCCTCTCCAATCTGGGACCCCTCGAGGGATGTCCGACTGTCTGTTTAGGCCCGATCCCAGTATGATCGGGCCTCAACAGGCAGTCAGACATCCCTCTCACAATCCAGGACAGCTGGCTCCCAACTGCTCGTCTGCCTACCTTCCTGATTGCCCCTAACCACTTCTGCCTGCCAGCCTGATCACCTCCTAACCACTCCCCTGCCAGCCTGATTGATGCCTAACTGCTCCCTTGCTAGCCTGTTTGCCTCTAACTGCCCTCCCCTGCAGGCCTGGTCCCCCCCAACTGCCCTCCCTTGCAGGCCTGGGTACCCTCCAACTGCCCTTCCCTGCAGGCCTGGTCGCCCCCAACTTCCCTCCTCTGCTGGCCTGGTCACCCATAACTGCCTTCCCCTGCAGGCTTGATTGCCCCCAACTGCCCTCCTTTGCAGGCCTGGTCCCTCCCAACTGCCCTCCCCTGCTGGCCATCTTGTGGCAGCCATCTTGTGTCCACATGTGGGCAGGATCTTTGACAACATAGGGGCAGCCATCTTGTGTGTTGGAGTGATGGTCAATTTGCATATTACTCTTTTATTAGATAGGAAGGATAGAGGCCTGGTGCATGGGTGGGGGCCAGCTGGTTTGCCCTGAATGGTGTCCCCGATCAGGGTGCGGGTTCTCTTGGGGCATGGGGCGGCCTGGGCTAGGGTCCTGTGGTGGTTTGCAGGCTGGCCACGCCCCCTGGCGACTCAAGAGGAGGCTTTGTTTCTTGGTGAGCCTGGCTTGAGGTTCATCAATTTTGTTTACCCTTTCAAAGAACAATTTTATTGATCTTTTTGTGTGTGTTTTTTTGTCTCTATGTCATTTATATCTGCTCTGATCTTTATTATTTCCTTATTTCCTTATTCTGCTTACTATGAGCTTTTCTTGTTGCTCTCTTTCTAATTCTTTAAGTTGTCAGGTTAGATAATTTATTACCATTTTTTTCTTATTTTCTGAGGTAGGCCTGTAGAGCTATGAACTTCCCTCTCAGGACTGCTTTCACTATGTCCTATAGATTTTGGATTCTTTTGTTTTCATTGTCATTTGTTTCCAGGTTGCTTTTTATTTCTTCTTTGTTCTCTTTGGTAACCCAATCATAGTATAATAGCATTGGATTTAGCTTCCAAGTGTTTGATTGTTTTTCACTGTTTTTATTTCAGTTTATTTCTAATATTATGCCATTGCGATATGAGGAGATGTTTGGTATGATTTCTATCTTCTAGAGTTTGAAGAGACTTTGCCTGTGTCCTAATATGTGGTCTATCTTTGAAAATGTTCTATGCGGACTTGAGAAGAATGCATATTCTGTAGCAATGGGGTGAAATGTTCTGAAGATGTCAATTAGTTCTATCTGATCTAGTGACTTATTAAGGATTGATGTTTCTTTGCCAATTTTCTTTAAAGGATTTATCCAGTGATATCTATGTTGTGTTAAAGTCCCCTACTGTGATTGTATTGCTGTCAATCTTTCCCTTGATATCTTCCAGAAGTTTTGTGTTTTTTTTTTTTTTTTTAATGTATTTGGGTGCTCCTGTATTGGATCCACATATTTCTACCATAGTTATATCTTCTTGTTGAATTGCTCCTTTTAGTATTATAAAGTGGCACTCCTTATCTCTTATTATGACCTTCACTTTGAGGTCTATTTTGTCAGATATAAGTATTGCTACCACAGCTTTTTTTCTCATTTCCATTTCCCTGAAAATATTTTTCCATCCCTTCACTATCAGTCTGTGTGAGTCCTTTGTTTTGAGGTAGTTTTCTTGTAGACAGCAAGTATATGGTTCCTGTTTTCTTATCCATTCTGCTACCTTATGTCTTTTGATTGGAGCATTTATTCCTTTTATATATAAGGTTATTATTGATATGTACTTGTTTGTCACCATTTTTATTCTTTATGCCTGTGTTCCTTCTTCCCTTTCTATTTCTTCTTTTTACAGCAGACCCTTTAGCATTTCTTGCATTGCTGGCTTGGTGGTAATACACTCCCTAAGCCCTTCTTTGTTTGTGAAGCTCCCGATTTCACCTTCAATTTTGAATGATAGCCTTGCTGGGTATATGATTCTTGGATTTAGTCCCTTGCTTTGAACCATTTTGTATATTTCATTCTACTCTCTTCTGGCCTGATGTGTTTCTGTTGAGAAATCAGTTGGTGTTTTAATGGGTGATCCTTTGTAGGTAACTTTCTGTCTCTCACTGGCAGCCTTTAAGGTTCTTACTTTGTCATTGCTGTTTGCCAATTTAATTATGATGTGTCTTGGTGTCAGTTGTTTGGGATTCTGTGAACTTCTTGGACTTGTGTGGCTTTTTTCTTGCCAATATAAGGGAAGTTTCTGTCATTATTTCTTCAAACTTGTTTTCTATTCCTTGCTCCACTTCCTCTCCTTCTGGCACCCCTATTATGCAGATGTTGTTCTGTTTCATGTTGTCCCAATTCTCCCTTAGGCTCTCCTATTTTTTTCATTTAGTTTCCAGTTGCTGCTGTGCTTAGGTGTTTTTTCTACCTTGTCTTCTAACTCGCTGATGCTGTCCTCAGCTTTTTCTAGTCTATTGTTGAAACTTTCCTTTGTGTTTTTTATTGAAGCTATGTTGTCCTTTGTTTCCTCGTGATTCTTCTTCATTTCCTCTTGATTCTTACACATGTTTTTGACTTTGTCTTCCACCTTCTTCAACATCCTTTTAACTATTCCTCTAAATTCTTTCTCTGACAAATTACTTGCCTCCATTTCATTTATTTCCTTTTTTGGTGATTCCTCCTTTTCTTTGAATGCATGTTGTTTCTTTGTCTCCCTATTTGCTGTTTCTTTGTGATTATTTCTATGTATTAGATCAAACTGCTATGCCACCCAGATTTTTTTAGTTTGTCTTATATAGTAGATTATTGAATTATCTTCATCACACTCTCCCATCATTTTAGATATGAGGGAATTGAGGCTCAAAGGAAACCAATGACTTGTCCAAAGCCTTATGGTGAGCCATTGGAGTCAAGCCATGACCTACACCTCCTTGCCACATTCCAGAACTCTCCTTCACTTTTTCGTGTTATTGATGCTTCATGTGTATTTATATCCCACTAGATTGAAAGCTCCTAAAAGGCAAGAGCTATGATTATCTTTCTCCTCTGCAGACTTCAACACAGGCTGGACTGCTGGGTTTTCAGTAGGCATTTGTTTTGTTAACAATAGAGACACTCTCTCTTACCCTATTACAAGAGCAGATTCCCAAATTACACCATATGGTGAATAGGCAACCACTTGCTGTGAATGCTGACTCTAAATTTGGAACTAGGATGTGCTAGGAATAGCTCTTTTGGTTTCTTCTCTGAAATAGTATGGAGTCTAACCCCATTCTTGTGTAGATGGGGATACTGAATCTCAGAGAGAGAAAAAGATTTGTCTCAAGGTCACAGTGACATTTATAACAGACCTTTAATGTAATGTATACATTAGAGTAAGCAGTACATGCACATGGTACAAAATTTTAAAATCACAGAAGGTTAAAAAGTAAAAAATAATTCCACCCTTCCATCCCGTGGACATGCAGTTTTGTTTCTCTGGGGCAACCACTGATATTTTTTTGTGTGTGTACCCTTGTAGACATAGTATATTCATTTATAAACATATACAGAAAATATATCAATTTTATTCACAGAACTAGTGTGCTGTATTGTTTTACATCTTGTTTCCCCCACACACACACTTTACAATGTATTATGGAGATTGTTTCATTTCAGTATATCTAGAACTGGTTAATTTTTTAATGGATGCATTGTATGACTGTATCTATTAATGAACATTTATGTTGCAGTCTTCTGCTACTATAAACAATGTTGCATTGAATTTTCTTGTATAGATCTCATGTCACACATATGAAAATATGTGCTGGGTCAAAGCTATGCAAATTTTAATTTTGCAACTTTTGCCAAATTGCCCTCCACAAAGGTTATAAAATGATTATTATGCAAATTTGGATTTGATAATATTTATAAAAGAAATAGTTAATGTTCATTTTACAAAGGATTATTGTCTTTATCTTACAGAAGTGCTCAACACAATTTCTTTAAATGGTCAATTCCCACTTTACATATAAATGATAATTTATTTTAAAGAAATGTGATTTATACACTACTGTTCAGGAACGCATCTACCGAATAAAGCATGAGAAGATGGTAATATGTTTCTAAAATACAATTGAGTCTATACAAGCTGTTATTTCAGTCATATTACCAAAGCCTATAAGTATACTCAGATGAAAGTTCAAGGAAAGAAGAACAAGAGGATCAGACCCAGCTAGAAGGAAGTAAAGCAGAAGCAGTGCTGTGTTAGTAAACTGTATTTCTGTCTTCCAGGAGCACAGAGCAGTGGGGAGCCCTGATATCTGTAGCATTTGCTGTTTTCCATGATGTAGATATTCTGATTTCAAGTTACTAATATGCTAGCACTGATTGTGAAATTCGGAAGATATACTAAAAATCAGATTTTACAAGTTAATGCAAGCCAAATCCAGAGCAACACTGGACAGAACCTAAAGGAAGACAGCTTGAGAACATAAAATGTGGGTGTGACCATATGTCAAATAACCTTATCAGAAGAGAGCTGGTTATTCCTGATAGAGTTTTACTTGATAAGATTGGAGCCTGTAGTTTTCCTTGAAGGTCTTTCCAGATCCCATGAAAAGAATATTATCTGGTGCTTCCCACACTACTCATTTGAATGGCTTCAACCTCACTCGTCTCCAAAGGAAGGGAAAAAAAAAAAGTAAGGGGCATTGTGGACTGTCAAATGCTTTGCAAAGTCAAATGCTTTTGCAATGTCAAACATTCATCCTGTTAATCTGGTGTCAGCTAAAAAACTCCATAAGCAGTCAACTCAACTGCAAAATCCAGCATCAGCAGCTCTCACATCAGAAGCAATAGGGGAATGTTAAAAACATCACAGAGCCTACCCTTTACCCCAATAAATTGAATCAGAATTACTAAAAGTGACACCAAGCATCAGTACTTTGTAACAGATACCCAGATGTTTCTACCTTGCAGCCAATATGGAGAATGACTGCCTGGCACAACCTGGTTCTGCAATCCAGTCAAATTTTCTTATCCCCTCCCCTTCCTTGTCTTCTGCCAGCCACACTGGCCACCTTGCTATTCCAAGAACACACCAAATTCATTCATGACTTTAAGCCTTTCATTTGCTGTTCCTTCTTTGAGAATGTTCCTCTACTGGCTCTTTAAATCTCTGGTTCATATTATTCAGGTCTCAGCTCAAATACCACCACATTAGAGAATATTTCCTTAATTGTATGTACCACCATCTGAAAATATCAAATTTATTTTTATAACTTATTTATTACTTGTATATTTGCACCAAAAGATCACCCACTTGAATGCAAAGCCTTTGACTGCATTATCCACTGTTGTTTTCCTGGTTTCCTAGAATACTGCCTGAAACATAGAAGATGTGCACTCAAAGACTATTCTTTAACTATCAGAAGATAATTATTAAACATCTGCTATGGCTGCACTCAATGACAGATTCAAATACTACTAGAACTAATAAGTGAATTTAGTAATATAACAGGGTACAAAATACATATTCAGAAATGGGTTTCATTTTTATACACTAATAATGAACCATGAGAAAGGGAAATGAAAAGACAATTCCACTTACAGTTGCATCAAAAGAAGTAAAATATCTAGGAATAAATTTAATCTAGGAGGTAAAAGACCTGTACTCAGAAAATTGAAATATACAGAAGAAAAATTTGAATATTTAAATAAATGGGAGCATATACTGTATTTACAGATAGGGTAAATTAACATATTTTAAATGGCCATATTACTCTAAGTCAGTGGTTCTCAACCTTTCTAATGCCGCGACCCTTTTAATACAGTTCCTCATGTGGTGGTGACCCTCAACCATAAAATTATTTTTGTTGCTACTTCATAACTGTAAGTTTGCTACTGTTATGAATCGTAATGTAAATATCTGTGTTTTCCGATGGTCTTAGGCGACCCTGCTAGCAGTTCTCAACCTGTGGGTCATGACCCACAGGTTGAGAACCACTACTGTAGAGCCTAAGACCATCGGAAAACACAGATATTTACATTACGATTCATAACAGTAGCAAAATTACAGTTATGAAGTAGCAACAAAAATAATTTTATGGTTGGGGGTCACCACCACATGAGGAACTGTATTAAAAGGTCGCGGCATTAGAAAGGTTGAGAACCATTGCCCTAAGTAGTCTTTAGATTCAGTGTAACTCGTATCAAAATATCAGAGGGAAGGTAGGGGAGGGTGGGAGTAAGGGGGAAAGATCAACCAAGGGACATGTATGTATGCATATAAGCCTAACCAATGGACACAGACAACAGGGGGGTGAGGGCATGAGTGGGGGGATGGAGGGGTAATGGGGGGATAAGGACACATATGTAATACCTTAATCAATAAAGAAATTAAAAATAAATAAATAAAAAGCATTGATACATACATACACAATGGGATATTACTTGGCCATAGAAAAGAAAGATATCATTTGGAACTGCATGGGTGGACCTTGAAATATTATGCAAGTGAAATAAGTCAGAGAAAGACAAATACCTTATATTTTAATTATATGTAGAATCTAAACAAAATAAATGAAGAAACAAAATAGAAACACACAATACAATATACAGATAATGTATCATAGAACTGTATACCTGAAACCTATACAATTTTATTAACCAATGTAACTCCAATAAATTCAATAAAAATAAATAAACAAATGAAAACAGACTCATAGATATAGAGAACTGACTGATGGTTGCCAAAGGAGGGAGGTTTGGGGATTGGGTGAAAAAGGTGAAGGGATTGAGAAGTGCAGATTGGTAATTACAGAATAGTCAAGGAGATGTACGGTAAAGTACAGCACAGAGAATATAGTCAATAATATTGTAATAATGATGTATGGTGCCATGTGGGTACTAAAAACATTAGGGGGAACGCTTTGTAAAGTATACTATTGTCTAAGCAAGATGCTGTACACCTGAAAAGAATACAAATTAATACTGAATATAAACTGTAATTGAAAAGTATAATTAAAAAAAAACACCAGTACAATGCCTGGCCGATAATAGAGGCCAAGTAAATTAATATGCAATGCCATTAGTTATACTGAGGTTTGCACTTCTTTCTGGATAAATTATAAAGGATATTTGTGTTTTTAGGTCACCTTATTTTAGGCTAAGAAGTGCTCTGGGACAAGGTAAGAACTATACCTAAGGAAACTATCTGAGCTCCAAATTGAAAAAAAAAAGCAATTTTATTCTTTCCCACTGTATTCTCTCTCATTAACATGATGATTAGCTCTCAGGAGTGGAATTTAAAACTCCTTTTGGAGCCCTATTGCATTGGCTATGCAACCATTCCTTGGCAAAATGTGGTCTAGTAGCTAATATTTTCCTTGGAAGCAGAGATTCCTCAAAGTAGTCGAGTACTCCTGACTTGACCTTATTTCAGTAATCAATGTAACGGACTAGTCTTGAGGTTTGCAGCAGCACTATTACTGTAAAGAAACCCCAGTTCTAGAACACCCATGGCACTGGAAATGAACTCACTGGATACAGAGCCTGAACTCTTGGAACTAACACCCATTAATACACTGAATGACACTTGTAGCACCATCCTTTCTGTGTACACATTACAATCCTCAGTTTGCAGCAAAATAAAAAAGCTGTTACCAAAGTATGTTCTATTTATACGCATAAAATTCTGTTTATAAAAGAGTACTGGCTTAGAAGACTTAGATTTTCCCATCTGTTAAATGAAAGTCATGATAGTACCTACCACAAAGAATTACTGAGGTGCTTCATTTACTAGTAAATAATATATTTAAACACCCTAATACAAGCCTTATTCCTAATAGATAGGTTTACTTATCCTTTTGGGGGCCCCCAATTCAGTATTCTAGTGTTCTTCAGGCAAGTCACGACCTCTCCAGAACTCATCCTTGTAATGCAAGGGTTGTACTGAGGCGATGTTTTTAACCTCAAAATTTTGGATTCCTTTGACAAAGGCAATGAAAGGAGGGAAGGGAAGGGATGAGAAGGGGGGGTGAGGGGAGGAATAGAAAAGGAAATTTTTTGTTGACCTGGTTATTATTGACTCTCCTATATGAAATAACATATTATAATATGTTATTATTTTTTATAGCCACATAGTATTCCATTGTATAAATGTACCACAGCTTTTTTATCCACTCATCTATTGATGGGCACTTGAGCTATTTCCAGATCTTGACTATTATAAATAACACTGCAATTAATATAAGGATGAATATATTCTTTTGGAATTAGTGTTTTGGGATTATTAGGATATATTTCCAGAAATCTGATAGCTGGGTCCAAAGGCAGTTCCATTTTTAATTTTTTGAGGAAACTCCATACTGCTTTCCACAGTGGCTGCACCAGTCTGTATTCCCACCAACAGTGCACAAGGGTTCCCTTTAACAGATGGCTTAATAGACATATGAAAAATGCTCATCGTCACTAATCATCAGAGAGATGCAAATTAAAATCACAATGAGATATCACCTCACACCTGCCAGAATGGTTACCATCAGTAAACCAACAAACAACAAGTGCTGGTGAAGATATGAAGAATAAAATATGTTTTTGAGTGAACCTCCATGTCTTTCTTTGAACAGCAGTGATTCTGAGGATCTCTGTGTTTGTGTATGTATGTTTCTTTGTATCTATGACAACTCAAGGTGTGCATGACAGTGATCATTTCTCTTGTTTTGGCTTCAGAGGACTTCCTTTCACTTGCTGTGATTCACTTCACAAAGAATGAACCTTTCTGTTTGATTTTTATAACCTACAGAACTGGGGGTATGATCACTAGCACCTTAAAAACAAATAAAAATCCTATATAAATGCTCTTTTGTAAAAGTTTTACCTGTATTTTTATTGTAAAAACTAACATGTTGCCAGCCAGTGTGGCTCAGTGGTTGAGCATCAACCTATGAACCAGGAGGTCACAGTTCGATTCCTGGTCAGGGCACATGCCTGGGTTGCAAGCTCAATCCTGAGTGTTGGGTGTGCAAGAGGCAGATGATCAATGATTCTCTCTCACCATTGTTGTTTCTATCTCTCTTTCCCTTTCCCTTCCTCTCTGAAATCAATAAAAACATAAACAAAAAGGAAAAAAATAACGTTATTAGTTCAAGTGTGATTACACGAGTCAGGAAGAGGAAAAGTGACAATTTCCACTAATGATCATTTTCTCATGGGCATTATAGGCTTTTAGTAAAGGTACATAGATCATCTTATTGAACATACCAGTCAGTAGTCCTAATATAGCAGATATCATCAGGACCTGAATTGTTCATCCTTATAAAAACAAAACAGAATAGCATTGAATTAAACCAGCCTAGTTTAATAGATTCTGTGTGATCAAATTGTTTAGGGCCATTCTCTGTTCACTTCTCTCATCTGGCAGGATATATCTTTATACCCTTTCGGCCTGGAAATACTTAAGGAGAGAGACTCTGGAAAATCATTAACAGGTCTGTCTACTCTTATATTTATTCTCGCAGGGAAACAGAAGTACCTTTGTGCCAGCAGAAATGATTGCACCATCGATAAATTCCGAAGGAAAAATTGTCCATCTTGTCGCCTCCGGAAATGCTATGAAGCAGGGATGACTCTGGGAGGTATGATACTTTTATTCCTTTTTCTTATCTTCCCTTTCTCTCCCTCATTCTCTGGTTCTCTCTTTAAACCAGATTTTCCTCTTTGCTATACCCCACTCTGGGGCTAAGCATGAGAGCAGGAGGTGTGAAGCAAGAATCAGGCAGGACTCATCAGGGATGAGTATGGACTTTACTAAGAAGGGTTCCCCAGAGGAAATAATGGTACTGGCCTTATGTTGTTAAGTGGTGGCTAGGATGAAAGAACTAAGAAATTCAGAACAATTACAGGTGCAGGATGACCCAGGCACAGGCTGGCCTTGAACACTCAAGAATATCTATCAGTTAACTGCTGCCAATATTGTAGGGCTGGCCACCTGGAAAGAGAAGCTGCTTTTCTTTGGAGCCTATGACTAAGCTGCCAAGCATAGCCAATTCCCTATCCCACACCTCCTAGGAATGAACAGGCCTTTTAATCATTTCCTTTTCCTTGCAAATCTATTGATCATTTCCAAAAGTATTTATTTTGGTAGCACAGTAGCTTGACAGAGGTAAGATATAGCTCTTTCATTGACGACTCCCCATCATAAGGTTCTCTGTTTCCTAGTCTGTGTCTACCATAAGCACTGGCACCATTCCAGAAAGGCTTAGCTGACACTCATACTCCCCACCAATTTCTCATTTCTTCATGTTCACATCTGCTTAATGCCAGAGTCATCTCTGTTGCCTGCCACTTCCAGAAAGATGCACCTTTCATGAGTAAAGCAAGATCATTAGTCTATTTTTATTTCAAAATGGAACTTGAGGAAAGACAAACCTACTTCTGAATGCCTAAAACTGTAGCTTCATACCTGAATAGTCCTTATCAGCCTATCAGATTCTAGGAAAACCTATGCTCCTAGAATCCTGCCCTCTCCCCTCCCCTCTCAAGGCTAATTTGAAGCACTTGTCCATCTTTAGTTTTTTGTGGGTTTTTTTTTATGACATGCTCAATACCTTATCTGCTTATGTGCATATTTATAAAAACCAACTTGTTTTCTAACCATGTGTGGGTCTTCATGTAGATAACTCTATTTCTTCCTTATAGGCCAGTAATAGTCCTTAAACAGACAAAAGTACTACATATAAATTGATCCAGGCTCAATATGAGATGTTTTTAAAAGAAGCCTTTCAAGTAGTGTCTGGTATTCCTAGAAATCATAGGCAGATGCTCCATGAGTGGTTTTCCAGGCAGTCACATCAAATGAAACTCAAATATTTTTAAAAAATCAACCTTGTTCTTGTTTGATTGGTTTCTCCAGATAAACCTCAATTGTAGTGGGGAGGAAGAAATAAGACTGGGATGGGGAAGTGCAGAAGGAAAACAAAAGGGAAGTGTTTTCCATGTGAATTTTATGACCCCGTGTGAGGTTTCTGATACACTGAACTCTCATTTAGCTGTCTGTGAATTGTGTGTAAGAGATGGGGCTTGCAAGTAGAGAACCCCTTAGTTTTCCATCTGTGGATATGCCCACTTTCATGCAGGTAAAGCCTAATGGCAACCAAAGTCCTTGTACATTTGGCTCCTAATCTTAAAATTAGTGTCATGTCTCAGGCAACATCCTCTATTATAAAGCAGTCTATGACATGATTACAGTGAATCCCTTTGAAAAGGAGTTTATGTATAACAGATCATTTTACTACTCCTTATAGAAGATAGCCATAAATCTATAAATTTTTGGTGAGAATGGTATGGTAAATTTATAAATTGACTTTATACAGTTGATCAAGTTAAACTTTGAATGGGCTTGGTCAACACAATGAAAATAAGCTGAAAAGTGCTGTAGTTGACTTTATCTCACTTTCATTTCTGTAATATTTACTGTGTTTCTACTATGTACAAGGGACCATGCTAAGCAATAGAGCTTCAGGCAGGCATATTTCAAGAAATGTCTACAAGATAAAAGGATTTTTATGTCATCTAAATGGTCTTATCTTTGGAATCAGGAAGACCTAAGTTAAAGGCCCAGCTCCATTATTTATTGCGCCCTGTCTATGTCTCAATTTCTTCATCTATAAATATCACTCTCACAGAGCTATAATGGGAATCATATGATATGAAAAATGTGAACATCTTTGGTAAATGACAAAGTGTAAGGGTTTATTATGACAATGAGGTTACTAGTAATTTATCTGGTTAGGATGTTCACAGCACTTCCCAGTTGGCTCTTATTCTGAGTTACTTGGTATGTCCTATGATAGTAACAGCTCCAACAGGCAGAGCATCACCAGAAATCACTCTTGATTACCTCAAACCAAAAATACTGTCAAGATCTTTTTGGAGATGAGTCTAGTAACTAATATAATTACATATTATGTTCAAGTACCATGTCAGTAAGAACCCAAATGATTACCCTCTTAGACATCATTGTTTGAAAAACAAACCTTTCCATTTTGCTAAACTTAAGTCTCCATTTCTTGCTTCCCTGCTGCAAACACATGTTAAGTTTGTTAACTTTCAAATTCAATGTATATCACACCTTTATTCAAAAAATGGAAAAAAAGAAAGAAAACATCAATACAGAGTAACCCTTCTGAATACTTTATCATTAGACTTCCCTTTTCATAAGGTTTGTGTTTAGCATAGACATTTAGATCAACTTGAAGGAGAATTAATATAATTTTGTTTATTCTTCCCATCATTCAGCTCTAAATTGCATAATCCATTCCAAAATGGCAACTAAGAATGTGGCCTTACAAAAGTCTCTTCTCTCCTCTGAGGTTCAGTTTTCCCATCATAAAATTGGCATGGTGAGCTTCACCAAGAACCTGCATGGCACTACCATTTTGTGATTTTATATCTAAAGTCACAGAGAAAGAGTTTTAAGTTTATCAGCTCTTTTTTTGTATTATCTATCTACTCCTTTCTAAAGTATAGATAGTTTAGACTTGAGTGCCTTGACCTGCATAGTAATTTAGCTACCTCATGTTACATCAAAGTAAGATATATTGTGTGTCTAAAAGTAGACTGGATAGATAGATTAGTGAGGGAGTGGAGAATAGAAGGGCTGCATTTGTATCTCAGAGAATCTGGCACTCTGGAGTTGATGACTGCTTGGTCTTCAAACCTTAAGTTCTCTAATCTGTATCTTTTTTTTCTATAGTGTTCCATCTACTATTTGGTATGGGACCTTCTCAATTTAGAGGTACTTAAAACACACAGCCTTTTCCTTCCTGCTTCTAGTCCTATCTATCTATTCATAGCTTTTTTTTTCCCCATAGCAGCTCTTGGTGTTTATGAAAGGATACTGGAGGTGATTGGATTATCAGGGTTGTTTCCTTGAAGACTACCTTCAGGCTTCCAGCTGCCCATCTATGACAAGGATAGGACTTTCTTTGTACATGGTTAATTTCTGGCTGCTTTTGAAAAATCATATATTGCAAACTGCTTCCAAAATCTAACTCCCTTGCCTACCTTTAATTTAAGAAAAATTATAAACATAACTGTCTAGAAAGGGACTTTCTCTCCAGTGAACTAGATATGGTTTTTCACAGCCTATGTTTAGAATAAATATACAGCTACTTCTCACTTTCCTCTGCACTTCTCAAGGATGTGCTCTGAGTTTCCAAGATGGAATAAGAATGAATTGCTCTTATCTGCTCTCTTCTCCCCTGACCCTTCACCCTTTTCACTTTCTCTCCTATTCCTCCCCAGACATTACTTCTTTTTGTGTTTTGCAACACAAAAAGTTCTCAGACTTTACTAAATAGTATTGGTGCCTGTTACTCTCTCCTTTCTTTGACCAAGGAAGATGGTAGACCTTCAAGACTTTCAGGTAGCAGCCAAACCCCAAAAGAGTAGAAGAAACATGGAACTCTAGAACATGTAAGACTCTGAGGTGTGCACCATTTTCTTCAGAGGTTGTCTATAATTGTCTTTTCTACTAGGAGCCTGAACTCCACATCTGAGACTTAAATCTGTTAATAGATCTGCAGGTTTTAACAATCTCCATAATTCTTTAGTTGGGAGGATTGCTCAGGGAACCCCTGGTCATGGTCTGATGTTGTCATGGATACTTTGGTTTCTAGTATTGAAGACAGTCTTGATGCCAGACCTGTCTTGTGTGCAACTGAGGGATTCCAAAGTTGACATGCTACTCATGGAATTGTTCTTAAGGAGACAAATTTCACAGCATTTATTAATCCATATATTTATTCATCTATCCTTCTAAGAAGCCATCTAGATAGTCCTCCCATCTTTCCATCTATTCATTCATCTATTTATTTGTTTAAAAATATTTATTGAGTTTCAACTATGTGCCAAACACTATAGTAGGCATTTTAAAGAAACAGAAATTAATAAGATATGATCCCTGCCCTCAAAAAGTTAAACAAGGGGAGAAACATGGTGATAATAATACATCTTCATCTTAAAGTATAAATAGGAATGACTAGAAAGTTATTGAGTGAGATAGACAGGAAAAGGCATTCAAGGCAAAGGGCACAGGTTGAATAAAGATGCAGAGACATAAAAAATGCATCAACGATTTGAGGAATAGCAAGTAGTTTAATATGGTTAGATCTGAGTAGATGGGAAAGACAAGCTGAAACCACATTGAAAATGGATCTGATTATGCTTAAAGGTTTGGACTTCAGACAGTTGAATATTTGCATATGTTCACATATGATTTTGTTTATTTGCTTGTTTTTTAAGACAATTAATTATAGAGTTAAATTTTAGAAAATTAAATGGTAGGCCAGAGAGGGGGAAGAGGGATGGAGAGAGAGAGGGGAGAGAGAGAGAGAGAGAGAGAGAGAGAGAGAGAGAGAGAGAGAGAGAGAGAGAGAAATTTGTAGCATTAAATTTTGCTGAACACCTGAGATTGCAGCCTTGGTTCCTGGGGTTTGGTTCCTTCTATTTGTGTTGATACCTACAAGTACTGATCACTTACATAAGTCCTTACCTTATATAAGCATGTTGTCTTGATATAGGCCAGTGTTTCTCTGTGTGGGTTCTGAGAAAACTAGTTCCATGGTGTAGTCCATGAAAAAAGATTTCTATGGTCAAATAACTTAGGCAAAGTTGCATATTATGGTCTTTCTCAAGAAGATTTATTGTGTATGTTTTCATTTCACAGACCTTGCAAATAGGGCAATAAGGTAAAGTGAGGAGCTTAGCAACTCAGGATTCCCACATTTAATTCATCCACAGAAAACATTTTTTCACTTAACGCCTGTTAATATCCTACAAAACTACTGTATTCTGGGATACATTTTGGAAAACTTGGATATACGCTATTCCAGGTCATCTATTTTTTAGATGTGTATGTCAAAGAAGGAAATTTTGCCTTTTGTGACAACATGGATGAACCTATAGAGTATTATGCTAAATAAAAAAAGCCAGTCAGTCAGAGAAAGACAAGTACCATATGATTTCACTTATATGTGGAATGTAATGAACCAATTAAATTAATAAACACAATAAAAACAGACACATAGATAGAGAACAGACTAACAGCTGTCAAAGAGGAGGGGTTTGTGGGGCTGGGTGAAAAAGGTGAAAGTACTACACACACACACAAAAAAAAATGGTGATTACCAGAGGGAAATGTGATGGGTGGGTAGAAGAGGGTAAAGGGGGAATAAATGGTAATGGAAGGAGACTTGTGGGGTGTTGAAAACACAGTACAATATATAATTGATGTATTATAGAATTGTACACTTGAAACCTATATAATTGTATTAAGCAATGTCACCCCAATAAATTTAATTTAAAAAATAGAATGCCTTCATGACGAAGAGTAGACCATTCTCACCACGTCTCAATGAATATGCACCAGAGGCTATTAAAACCACTAAAGTAAACCATGTTGGGTCTGTATTATTTTTATATACAAAGGATGAGATGCAATCCATGCCAAAACAGAGTTATTGCCAAAGTCATCTCATAGGCATAGATACATATTTCTTACCCGAGGAACATGCTAGACAAATTATTTTTGAGAAATATGATGACTTCCAGTATTGTGCAGAGTAATTACTAAATATTTTGGCTATCTATATATTCTTCACTAAAGTTTATCAGTTCTTTTGTGTACTCTCTGACCAGAATTCTAATATCTACCTAGATCCTCATCATGGAGCTACCACATAATCTCATTGCTAAAGTAGGAGGCCTAGAAATCACATATTTGTAGAGTTTGAGTACCACTGCCTACCCAATGATTGAATCCTCTCTACCTCCAGTGCAGCAGGCAGCAGATTATCATAAAAATCAACAATGTGGGACTCAGTTACTTGGAGTTTCTTCTTTGACTCTCAATAATAGAGCCCTAAATGTTTTCAGGCTGGAGATGCAAATGGTAAATCTCAATTGTGACAAGTGCTACCTTCCCCCTCCCTCAGTTCTTAGCTAACTGAGTATTCCTACAGATATGCACAACTGAGGTATGCACAAAAGAGCAGAATAGCCCAATAAACTTTGAAATCAACATGCACAACATATGATAGCACTTGTAATCTGCCCCCCCTCAGTTTTATTGAAATAATGACATATAATATTTTATTAAAAGTGTGCAACATAGTAATTTTATATACATCTCTATATAATCACCACAATAGGTTTAGTTAACATCCATCAACATACATAGTTACAATTTTTTCCTTGTGATGAGAGCTTTCATGATCTACTCTTTTATCAACTTTTAAATATACAATACAGTATTATTAACTATAGTCATAGGATGGACATAACACAACCAAAATTTAATTATTGTTTAACTGTAAGTTTGTAGGTTTTAAAAAATTATTTTATTTTATTGTTGACACTATTACAAAATGACACACACTGAACTCATAGTCTATACTTTTTGACCACCTTCAACCATTTCCCCACCCGCTAACCCCCACCTCTGGTAACTATAAATTTGTTCTCTGTTTCTATGAGTTCAGTGTGTTTTTAGATTCAACATATAACTGAGGTCATATAGTATTTGTCTTTCTCTGTCTTACTTATTTCACTTAGCATTATGTTCCAAAGGTCCATCCTTGTTGTTGCAATGGCAATATTTCCTTTTTATGGCCGAATCACCCTTGAATCAACTGCCAATCACCATCTTCCAGTTCGTTACATACATATATGGTGACACATTTTAGAGAAAACGGTATATTTCTCTCTAATTGTAGTTCTCAAGCAAACTTGTTGTATGGCGAGACAGAGACTATATCTCTTAATTCCTCCAAACTAAATTACCTGGGACAGCATATATATTTTGTAGTCTATCTTTGAGAATGTGCTTTAGAGAACTATAGTTAGGGGTAAATAATTTTTTCTAATCATCAAAATGGATGATACCCCATGTCGTGTACTTGAATGAGTATCTCAGTTGTAAAATTTCCACTTAAAATCCTTGAGTTTTTAAAGTGTAATTGCAGCAGAAAGATTTTATTGTTGTTTACTTTTGCTATGAGTGCTCCAAAATCCCTCAGTTGCTCTTGAAAGAGTAAAATGATATCATAGGCAATATTTTTCAAAGGTAGTAGTCAGAAAGCTAAAAGTACACAGCACAGAATAGGTCATATGTACAAAGGCAAGTATTTTCCAAGTTTAACAATTCAAGAAAAACATTTCATTTTAACTGTTTTAAAACATTTTAATTTAAAAAGAGTATCACCTGTTGTTACAAACTGTAGGATATATTCCTTAAGATCTCAAAAGTGACCGAAACCGGTTTGGCTCAGTGGATAGAGCGTCGCCCTGGGACTCAAGGGTCCCAGGTTCAATTCCGGTCAAGGGCATGTACCTTGGTTGCGGGCACATCCCCAGTAGGGGGTGTGCAAGAGGCAGCTGATCAATGTTTCTCTCTCATCGATGTTTCTAACTCTCTATCCCTCTCTCTTCCTCTCTGTAAAAAATCAATAAAATATATTTAAAAAAAAAAGATCTCAAAAGTGTTTAAAATATTATTTTTTATTTTTATTTTTTAAAATTTCTTTATTGATTAAGGTGTTACATATGTGTCCTTATTCCCCCATTACCCCCTTATCCCCCCACTTAGATCTCTTAAACCATCTATATAAATGGCTTCCTTTTTCCTGTTTAATACCCCCCATTGGGCCAATGATTTTGTGGCTGAAGTGAAAATTAATTGTTGAGGGACATTTCAGCCTTCTAGCAATCAGCAATTTTAAAAACTGTAAGCACCAATCCTGAAGAAATAACCTGCAGGAAACTTGGAGTGGCATTTGGAACTAAGAAGAAAATCTGGATCTTGGCCAAGACAAAAGGTCACCAGCCCCAGCCTGCACAGTGTGGTATGTCATGCTGGCCACAATAAAACTGAAAGAGACTGAGGACTCTCCCCAGGGTGGAAAATGAGGCATGGAAGCTTTGATTAGTGAGCTGTTAGGCACATAGATACTAATTTTGAAGCATTCTCTTCTCTAAGCTGAGTAATAATGCTTGTAATATTATGGGATTATTTGGCTGCTGCAAGAAATTCAAAAGACCAAATAGAGAGTTTTTATTGGGCTCTGAGTGTCTATTGAGACTGTTAAATTCCATCTCTCTTCTTTTTCTCCACATCCTCCTTCTCCACACCCCCTGTCTAATCCTTACACACTGTGTACAGAGATGCAAACACCCAGTATATATATACTAGAAGCCCAGTGCAGAAATTCGTGCATGGGTGGGGTCCCTCTGGGTGGCCTGCATGGATCTGCTGAAACCCCGCAGTCCAATGCTGCCTGCAGCTCCTACCTGCCGCTCCCGCTCATCCCGGCCCCACTGTGCCTGCCATGGGCTCATGCCCAATCAGTCCCGATCTCAGGAAAGGCTTGTGCTGCTGCAGCAGTGCTCACCATTCATGAGCCCTGTGTCTGGCACCCTCCAAAAGTGAGTGGCTTGAGAGATCAGGCTGAAACCAGCTCTCCGACATCCCCCGAGGGGTTCCAGATTGCAAGAGGGCTAGGCCAGCCTGAAGGACTCCACCGGTGCATGGGCCAGGGAGGGACCGCAGGAGGGCTCCAGGGTGTGTCCGGCCCATCTCATTCAGTCCTGATTGGCCGGACCCCAGCAGCAAGCTAACCTACCAGTCAGAGCATCTGCCGCCTGGTGGTCAGTGCACATCATAGCAAGCAGTTGAGCAGCCTTAGCATATCATTAGCATATGCTTGGATTGGTTGTTTGTTTGTTCTGCTGCTAGGTTTACTTGCATATTACCCTTTTATCATATAGGATATACTCTTCAGTATATTTATCAATAAAGCAGAAAAGAAGGGACAAAAAAAAAACAATTCCAAGTAAAGAATTTTCCATACCACATTGCACCTCTGTCATACAGGTGGGTAAGAAAAGAGAACAGGAATCCCCAATCCAAAATGGTAGCTGCCTGCTTTTCCCAATTTTGCATGCTTCCTCCATTCAGAGGACCTGACTCAGGCATCTGATCATCAGGCCTGCTAGGTGCAAGCCCATCTTTGAACTGCTATATTCAACAGTATTTCTTTTTCATATTAGAAAAATTCTAGTTTGACAACTACAAGTATCTCAAAATGACCAGACACTGGAGAAAGGCTGACCTGCCTCATTCAGAATGAGGGTTCTAGAGTGCAATTGAATAGCCCAGAAACACCTGGAATCTGAGCCTTAAGGGCTTAAGCCCCTGCTCCTGAACACAGACTCTGATGTCGGGGCTGGGGGCTACTCTCTTAGTTGATGATTCTCCCCCATGGGACTGCTGGTGTTTCCATAACTCACAGGGATGTTGTAAGGACTAGCTCTAGAAGTAGTAACAGTTACCACTTAGGTAGTCATATGATGATGTTTTCTGTAGTATGATAGTGTTGGAAGAATGCTTTTTAATGATTGATTTTAGGGAGAGAGAGGAAGGGAGGGAGGGAGGAAGGAAGGAAGGAAGGAAGGAAGGAAGGAAGGAAGGAAGGAAGGAAGGAAGGAAAGAGGGAGAGAGAGAGAGAGAGAGAGGAGAGAGAGAGAGAGGGAAAGGGAGAGAGAGAGAGAGAGAGAGAGAGAGAGAGAGAGCGCTTTGGTGTTCTACTCATTTATGGATTTATTGGTTGATTCTTGTATGTGTCCATGTGTCCATGTGTCCATGTGTCCATGTGTCCTGTATAGGGATCAAACCCAACCTTTGCATATTGGTACACTAACCAACTGAGCTACCAACCAGGGCAAGCAGAGTTTTTATTTTTTTTTTATTGTTCTTGATCATATGTGATAGCAGCCAGGCACTGGCTCAAACTGCAGCTATAGATCAGTTGCTTGTTTTCCACAGTATGTTGCTGGGAAGAAGATTTGCTGATGGAACTGAAGGTGCTACCTTGAATAAAAGCCACTGTACCTATCTGAGGCTCCTATAGTCATTTCCACTTGGTTAGTAGGCAATTCATTAATTTATCCTTACCTCCATTCTGCTGGACCTCTGCCAAGGACCCATATCTGAAACTCAGGCCGCATCACTGAGCTGAAGGTAGTATTAGCTGTCCACAAAGTTAAATAAATAAGAATCTCATTTATGCCCCTCCTGAAGGAGCTTCCCCAAGAAGCCAGCCAACCCCTTTTCAAACGGATCAGGAGACTAGAGCCAGAGAAGTTTTTTTTTTTTTTTCTCCACATTCTTAAAGTCAAGGTGACTGTTTTCAAGAACACAAACACACTTGAACCTCTCATAAAGAGGAGGCAAAATCTACGAACTAGTGCCTACTTCTCTTGTTTACTATTGAAGTTAGGATGATGGGAGAAAGTGGCTCAGGCTTTACTTCCTACTTCTAGCTGTAGTGTACTCACACTCCTCCACCGCTTGCCTCTCCACCAGTTGTGAGGCTTTGTTCTTCTGCCAAGCCAGCCTCAAATTTTGCATTGATATAAAAGAGGAGGCACTTAGAATTATAAATATTTTGCTATGCTGCATCTGTCCAAGAACCTTCATATTAAAACCACTTTCCTTCTGGTGTATGTGGAGTCTTTAAACCCAGGAGTAGCCAAATATGCATGTATATTATAAATTCATGTAGTTACTTTTTCCAGTGGAAAACCTTGCTATGTGAAAGCATTTCTAAGCTTTTTGGTAATGGCCTTATACCCCTCACCCAAGATGGCATCAGGACAGAAGCACTCGCCCTGACTTGCCCAGGGCTTGCGTTTTCCACCCTCTTCATTCTCCAGTCCACATACACACACATACTACACAATATCTCTCTCATTCTCTCTCTCTCTCTCTCTCTCTCTCTCTCTCTCTCTCTCTCTCTCTCTCTTTCTCTCCTTCCTCTGATTCAGCAACATTCTAGAGAGAAGCCAAGAAGGGACTTCAGGAGGGACGGGAGTTCCCTCTCTTTGGGGCACAGTTTTAATCTCCAGACCAACAATAGTTCCTTAAGGTGGATTGAAAGGCTAATGTGTTTTATTTGTTAACTGCTTTCTATTTGTTTAAATGTTGCATATTCCTGCTAGTGGATTTTCCTTTAATAAAACCATTAATGCAGCAATGGTATTTTCTTATTTACAACAGACTGACAGAATTAATGCTGTTAACATTGGGCCTTTTTTCTTTTTTTTTTTCTTTTCTTTTTTTTTTTCTCTCTCTCGTTTGCTTTTCAGGTCATCCTGACCTGTTCAGCTTAGACTGTTTCACATTTGTTTTTAATGTCAGTTTAAATGTAATTGTAAAAGCATGCATGCTCTAAATTCATGTAGTTAATTTTTCCAGTGGAAAAGTTTGGTATGTGAAAGCATTTTCAAGCTTTTTGGTAATGACTTTATGCCTCTCACCCAGGATGGCATCTGGACAGTAAGCCCCTTTCTTCTGGCTCTGTAGTAGAGAGAGACTTGGAAATAATTTCTGCCAGATTCTGTGCTTTGGCAAGGATATGCAGCATTGCATATCATTCTGTTATTAATTACATTTACTCCTTCATGAGCTAAAAACCATTAGACTAAATAGTCCAACATAAACCTTGAAAGATAAAATTTGATATTCCTTTTCCTGACTATTCCTTTGACTCAGAATTGAGACTGGGAGGAAAATGAGAGTGTGAGGGAAAGACCAAGAAACCTTCTTGTCCGAGGGAATTTTACTTACACTTACTAGTGCATATGTACACTTGGATGCACCCCCAACTAATGTCTCATTCCATGCATGCCAGGAACTGGCTCTGTTCTTGGTCTCTTGTCGTTGTCCTAGTTCTTCATCACTAATCTCCAGCTGACCCTTTTCCCACTAACATGCTACTCAACCTGATTAAATAGAAACAATAGAGCCTGAGATGTCAGAATAGCTGATTCTAGTCCCTGCTCTGCTACTATATAGCTGTGTTAACTTGGGCAAGACTTAGCATTGGCCTTCAGTCTACTCGTTTGTTTGTTTTTAAGAATTGTTTTGAATGGGAGATCTGGGATAGACAAGATTTGAGGCCTTCAAATATTTTCTTGGCAATCTAACCTATTCTTCAAACAAAATCTGACATTCCCAAATATTAATATAGAATAAAGCCCTGCTGCTCTGGTTTGAAACAAGGTAGGGTTATTGGAGCCACATGTTCAGGCCCTTTTTATCTCTTCTCAGGGGCTCTCAAAGAAACTTGTAGAACTCTTGGGGTACTACTACTAAATTAGTTTGATGTCAGGAGACCCTCGCCATTCTGATTCTCGCCCCTAATTAATTTTAATCCTTGTGGAATTGATGTTTCATTGGTTAGCTTTTCCAGAAAGATATTTACCTGCTGGTGATAAAGGGGATGAAATGGAGCAATGTGGGGCTTAGTAGCCAGCAAGAGTAAGAGACATCATTTATTGACCTACAGAATTTGCTCCATGTTAAGTACCTAGTATACATTCTCTATGGGAATATTACAACAACTCTGCAAAGTAGATCCTATGATTATCTTAAGGGTCTGAACCCTGTTAGTTTGTCCCTCAACCTTTGGCTTCAGTCTAGTTGCCTGAGATTGAAGATAATACTTCTTATAGGTTGTTAAAGTAGGCAGTTTTTCAGAATGTTTTTTAGTTAGAGATCCATTCTTATCCTTAGAAAATTTCATAACCTTCCCATTGGCATGCACCTCTACCGAATTCAGAGCACTTTAACTAAAATAATCTAATTTCCTTCTAATAATAGTCCTATGCAGTAGTCAGGCCAGATTGTCACCATTATACAGAGGAGAAAATGGAGGTTTATGAGAAATTAAGGGAACATGTCCAAGGCCAAAGATGCAATAAGACTCTGAATACCACCACCTTTTCTTAATTCTGATTAACATTTTAGAACTTTGATGTCATCGTTGCATTTTGCCCCCTTAAGCTCAGTATATTTTTCACTATGTTTCAGACTTAGAAAGTCCTTCTAGTAGTGTAAAATCTTCCCCCTACTTTTAGACACCATCATGTTGTCTATATTCCTTGTTAAATACCTTATTAATTAGATACTAATAGTATTCCCACTTTTCAAATGAGGAAATTGAGGTACAGAGAGGCTAAGTCTTACTCAAAGTCTCACAGCTAGTACGCAATAGAGCCAAGCTTACAACTAAGACAATTTGACTCCAGACTCTTTGCTTTTAACTACTATCCTTTATAAATATACTAGTGGCCCGGTGCACAAAATACATGCACATTAAAAGCAAATCAATTAGAGGAAATATTTTAATATTGCTATTTGCCCTTTCTCCATAATAGAAGTGTCAGAGATGAAAGAAAATTAGTAAAATGTATATGAAAATCTCCCTCCTGTCAGAGTCTGGGGCACACCATGGGACCCAAAGTCAAGTCCCCGCCCACCTGCTCATGCCTCGAAATCATGCAAGACACAGACCTGGCCGGCCCCACCCCCATCAAGCCCCACAGGGCAAGGGGCGCAGCCTCAGGTCTTCTGTCAAGCCCCACCGGATGGGGGGCACAACATCAGGTCCCCCATAAAACCCCACTGGGCGGAAGGTGCAGCCTCAGGTCACCTGTTAAGCCCCACTGGGCAGGGGGCATAGCATCAGGTCCCCCATAAAGCCCCACTGGGTGGGAGGTGCAGCCTCAGGTTCCCTGGCCTGGCGCCAGGCAGGGGATGTGGCCTCAGGTCCCCCAGACCGGCCTCAGGTCCCCTGGCCCCAGTGCCGGGGTGAGGGTCACAGCATCAGATCCCCAATCAAGCCCCGCCTGGCAGGGGGCACAGCCTCAGGTCCCCCATCAAGCCCCATGCCAGGTGGGGAGCCGCAGCCTCAGGTCCCCCATCAAGCTCCACCGGGTGGGGGGCATGGCCTCAGGTCCCCTGGCCCTGACTCCAGGGTGGGGACGTGGCCTCAGGTCCCCAGGCCTGGCCTCAGGTCCCCTGGCTCCAACGCCAGGGCAGGGGGCGCAGCCTCAGTTCCCCCGTCAAGCCCCACCAGGAGGGGGGTGTAGCCTCAGCCCCCTAGCCCTAGTGCCAGGGCAGGGGGCGTGGCCTCAGATCCCCTGGCTCCGGCACCAGGGTGGGTGGAGGGGCGCAACCTCAGGTCCCCCATCAAGCCCCACTGGGCAGGGAGCACAGCCTCAGGTCCCCCGTCAAGCCCAGCCAGGCGGGGGGCACAGCCTCAGATCCTCTGTCAAGCCCCGCCAGGTGGGGGGGTGCAGCCTCAACTCCCAGCCCCTGTGCCTGGGCAGGGTGCCTGGCCTCAGGTCCCCTGGTGCAGCGTCAGGTCCCCCGGTCCCGGTGCCGGGGCAGGGGGCGCAGCCTCAGGTCCCCCAGCCCCAGCACAAGGGTGGAGGGCGTGACAACCATTTGCATACTAGCTCTTTATTATATAGGATTATATAGGATGAGGAAATTAGGAGCAAAAGAGGGAAAGAGATGATCCTGAGGTCATGCAGTGAGGTCCCCTGGATCCTAATCCAGTGTTTCTCTGACCTTCCAAGCCTAAAGTCATACAGTGACATGCCCTGAGTCTAATCCTAGTAAGTGGAAAGATGGCAGGCATGATTTAAACCAGGACTGTATACTGGCATTCCCCAGACCAAAATTCTCTTACAGAATTCTGTTTGTCCAGCACAGTCTTTGTTTAGAAAATTGACGTAAACTGCTCCCAGGCAGGGTTTCAATCACTTTCACTGTCCCAAACTCACTCTATGTTCACTAGACTGTTTTACTCATTTACATTTACCTGCCCAACTAGTGAAGGTGTTTGAGCACCTAGATTTAAGCATTATAATATACTAGAGGCCCGGTGCACGAAATTCGTGCACTGGGGAGGGTGTCCCTCAGCCCAGCTTGCACCCTCTCTAATATGGGACCCCTCGGGGGATGTCAGGAGACCCTCGCCATTCTGATTCTCGCCCCTAATTAATTTTAATCCTTGTGGAATTGATGTTTCATTGGTTAGCTTTTCCAGAAAGATATTTACCTGCTGGTGATAAAGGGGATGAAATGGAGCAATGCGGGGCTTAGTAGCCAGCAAGAGTAAGAGACATCATTTATTGACCTACAGAATTTGCTCCATGTTAAGTGCCTAGTATACATTCTCTATGGGAATATTACAACAACTCTGCAAAGTAGATCCTATGGAATCGGGCCTAATCCTGCAGTTGGACATCCCTCTCACAATCCGGGACCACTGGCTCCTAACCGCTCACCTACCTGCCTGAGTGCCCCCTAACTGCTCCTCTGCTAGCCTGATTGCCCCCAAATACCCTCCCCTGCTGGCCTGATCACACCCTAGGCTTTTATTAGTATAGATATGACCCTGCACAGAAAATTTTACTAACCCTGCTTTACAATAAGGGCTTGACGATTGAATCATTAGGACCAGACACCAAGATTTCCTTTCTTTGAATAGTGGAGGGAATACTTATCTTGTCTTTAAGTTGCCCGGAAATTAAAATGAGATAATGACTTAGAAAAGTATGAAAGCACCATATAAAGACAACTGTCTTTTTAATGAAGTGGCAAAATGAAAAACACTTTTTATTCTCCCCTTCCTTCCTTTACAGTTTTTATTTAAACTTTTAAATTTATAAAAATTTCACTCCAATTTTCATTTCTTTACATTCAACATTATTTTGTATTGGTTTCAGGTTTTATATTAGTTACAGAATAGTGGTTAGACAATCATATACTTTACAAAGTGTTCCCCGATATTTCTAGTACCCACCTGGCATCATACCATCATTACAACACTACTGACTATATTCCCTATTTAAGTGACAATGGGTTTACAGGTTCCTTTCAGTCTTTCTTTTGTATTTCTCATGCTTCCTTTTCTTTCTCACTTCTTCCCTCATTTTCTTTATATAGTATCTCAATTGGCCATCAAAGCTCAGTGAAGGCACTGGGACACGCTTCATCCATTTTACAGACCAGGAAACTGAGGCCAATTCCAGTTGGCTGTGGAACTTGACTCAGCACAAAGGAAGCCCTCAGAGCCATGCTCTTTGCGCTTCCTAAGGGGCAGCGGCCCAGCAAACAGAACAAACCTTCCAGTCAGGCTTCCCAGCCTCTTTCTCAAGCACCTCTTCATTGCTGATGCTCCACATTCTTTCCTCTCCCCCATTCTTTACTGCCCCCGCTTCTCCAAAGCAGGTGGAAGGCTTCCCACTCACTGCCTAGGCATGCTCTACTATGGGGCAGGGTGTAGTGAGCTTGCTTTTGGGTCAAGGCAGGAGCAGTAGTCACTGCCTCTGAAGTGTGAAGGCCACCTGAGCGAGGCCCATTAGCACTGGGAGCTTCTCTGAATCATGTCAGTCAGTCCAGTACCCTGCAGTGCAGCACCCCTTCACTGAGGTGGCTCCACCCCTCAACCCCCGCCTCAGGGGTGAGGGTCCTTGCCCCTCTGCCAGGAGTCCTTCCATGCCCCTTGATCCCTGGCTGGGCCCACCCATGTCTTGGGGGCACTGCAGAACCTCTGTCTCTCTGCAGATGAGGCAGATCCCTGCCCTAGGTCTCCGCAAAGCTATGAATCTGTGGCCAGAGGCCTGGTCTGGGTCTCAGCCACCACATGCCTGCAATGTTCCAAGGGACACCCGGGAGAGGCTGGGCGAGTCCTGCCATGCCCCCCCAGGGTGGCAATCGCCCCCGGGACCCCCGGAACTAAGAGGATTGGGCGCCGCCATCTTGGTCTTCTCAACCGCCGGATAGTCCACTCGGAGTCCCGCCCCCAGCCTCTCGCAGGCCCAATCATGGGCATAGCAGAGGTGCGGTCAATTTGCATGTTTCTCTATTATAAGGTAGGATAAGCATCTGCACACACACACACACACTCACATAATCACAGTCTAGTCTGTTTTCACAACCTATTTGCAGCCCTGCACCACACATACCTTTATGTTTACTTAGTATTTAGAATTACACTTAAGATCTGAATTCAGTTTTATAGGCAGCTACATCCAGAAGAAACTCTGTTACTGTTTTTCATTTCATAACCTTACTTTTCCCTTCCCTTCTCTGTTCTATCTGGTTCTCTGTTAATTCTGCTGTCCATCTTCCCCCATGCCTGAGTTAGGTCACCTGCAAGCCATTCACTCTCTACTCTTTAGAAATGGATAGAGAGTGAAGAAACCATTTTGAAAGCTCACTATCTGCCAGGTATTCTCTCTTATTTAGTTCTCCAAAGTATTCTAAGCCCTAGGTCAGTGCATTCCCGTTTTACAAATGAGGAAACTAGATCTAAGAGAAGCTAAGCAAAGGGGTCAAAGTTATTAAACTAGTTAATTGACAGAGCTGGGATTTTAACACAAGATTGGCTCCAAAGCCTATTATCTTGCCCTACACCACACTTCTATAATGAAAGTGTATTAGTTTTCTATTGCTGCATAATATTTGACCACAAATCTAGCAGCTTAAAATAGTACTCATTTATCAGCCCACAGTTCTGTTAAGTCAGAAGTCGGACACAGCATGACTAGATTCTCAGCTCAGTATCTCACAAGGATGAAATCAAGGTATTGGCCAGACAGCATTCTAATCTGGAGCTCAGTGTCCTCTTCCAAGCTCATGTTATTATAGCAAGATTCAGTTTCTTGCAGCTGTAGGATTAAAGCTCCTGTGTCCTTTCTGGCTGTTAGCAAGAGGTTGCTCTCAGCTACTCAAGGCTGCTCTCATTCCTTGCCATGTGTACCCCCACCTTCAAAGCCAACAATAGATAATCTTCCCTGTTTAACTACCCCTGACTCCGTGAAGGTCTTTCCAGAAAGAGCCTGATGTCTTTTAAAGGTTCATCTGATTATGTCAGGCCCATCAAAGATAACCACCCTTAAATTCAACTGAATTGCAGCCTTAATCACATCTGCCCATTCTTTCATGACAGCACTTAGATTAGTGTTATCTAAATAACTGAAAGAATGTGTCTACTCAGCAGGGGTTGGGAATATTGGGGGCCATCTTATAAATCTACCTACCACAGAAAGTGTGCTCTAAATGAGGAGGAGGAACATCCTTGACTTAGGGAGAAGGATTCAAACTTTGTAAGGCTTTGGAAACTTCAACTCACCATGCCTCTCCCCTGCCCATGGATGAGAAAGCCTCTATTTTGAGGTGGCAAGGAATGAAGCTGCAAAAGTGTCTAAAGGTCACAGTGGCTATAAAAGCTACAGATTAATCACATCTACCTTTCCTTAGGCATACTTAATAATTTCTGATTTGAAAAATCTTTCTCTGGTGCTGTAGAGAAAGATTTTTCAAAGGAATCTAATGCCACCTGGCTGAAAAGTGCATTCCCCATAGGATCCAGGCACCATGTCAGGTGCTCCAATACCCTAAAGAGCCAGTAGGGACAGGGAAGTACCTTCTAGTGGCCCTTTCTCATCTCTGCTCTGATCTGAGATTGAAAGACAGGGAAGGGATGCAAAGCAACTCACACAACACTAGAACTATCCACCTTTACTGTCTTCTTTCTCCTCACTTCACCACTCCATTTAAGTAAACTATGTGTCTCTGCCATAACACAGGGGCCAGAAGGCCTGTACTTCACATGAAAGAATTAGATATGACTCTGGGGCTCAGGTGCAGGAGGCAGGAGGGGTGTGGGGTGGCCTTCATGGACGAAAACAAGGCCTTGGGCATTGAATAACAGCTGAGACTAGCAAGCTTCATTGCCCAGCATTCTAAATCATCTAGCAACATGCTGGCCTTTACTGTAGAGAGAGAACAGAGGATCCCCAGCAGAATGAATAGAATCTGATTTCATTTATGTTCAGTACACTCACCCTCTTCAGGCAGAGAGGCCAGAACACCTGGTGCAGTTTGAGCCACTGTGGCCAGGGACAACACATTACCCAGGTCCTGGATGAAAGTAGGAATGTGGCTTCTCTTCCTCAAGCAGATGCCACATAGGTCTAGAGGAGCAAGATGTAAAAATACCAACCAATTTCTCATTAGCACTACACAGAGAAGGGAATTATTTCATGTTGATGGATTCTCCCCACAGTCTCTACACATATCGGTCTTGCTTGTAATGAATTTGTTTAGATCCACAAGTCATCAACCCACTGATATCTGAATCACTGTTGGTACGGGAAAGGCTGCAGAGCATGCCTCACTAACTGTACCACCACCAATTGCTCTGTGTGCCCTTTCACCTTTTAGAAAAACCCATAGATATATCTGTGTAAAATTCTTTGGCTGTTTTTCTTTTTTATCAATAGCATGAATAGGGCATGATAAATGAGACAGCTTCCCCAGAGAACAGTTTGATCCACAGCACTATTCCATAGAACTTTCTGTGATGATGGAAATGTTCTATATCTCTGCTGTCCAATATAGCAGGCACTAGTCACATGTGGCTTTTGAGCACTTGAAAAGAAATGTAGCTAATTATATTAAGAAATTATATTTTTAATTTTCTCTAATTTTAATTAACTTAAATTTAAATATCCAGATGTGGCTAGTGGCTATTGTATTATATAGTGCAAATATAGAAGGAGCTCAGAGAGGCAGGTACTGAGATAGAGTAGAAATTAGCCGAAAAGAGAGCTGTTGTGGTACAGCAACCTCACTCTTTCTGGCTTCGGCCCAGCCCCCCATCTTTGACTTGAAAGGTTAGATTAATGTCACAAGTCCCAAAATTGTGACTAAGGACTAAATTCAATTTTGGAATATATATTAGTTCCAGGAAATATTTAAATATTATATGAATGCCTTCCAGGTGTGTGTGTGTGTGTGTGTGTGTGTGTGTGTGTGTGCATATACAAGTACATGGCAAGGGCAGAAAGGCAGTAAGGCATTCACTTCAGTTCACCAATTTCCACCACACACACACACACACACACACACACACACACACACACACACCACTGTATTACCTGTATAGACCCTGTAGGTATATTGAATCTGTGACCCCCTTGATGAGATGATTTCTAAGGACCTTTCCTGTTTTGTCATGCTGTGAATATTTAGGCCTTTTATAGTACCCCAAACCTGTTTTGACTTTGGACACATGACTAGAGTATTCTCATAGCTTCCTGCCTCTGCCCTTCCAGATTTAATGCTAGTTAATGAATTTTGGAGTATGGGGGTAGAAGGCAGAAAAGATACAACCCCAGCCCTGTTATTCAGCTCTTTTATTAAAGCTAGAGATAAGGTTCAGGATTTCAGACACTTTGGGCTGGCAGCATGATAGTAGAAAGAACATGGGATTTGTAGTCAGCAGACCAGGTTTAGATTAAAAATTTTACTAGCTGTATTAACCTCAGTTTACTTACTTGCAAAAAAAAGACTTTTAAATATTCCTAGCCTTCAAAGATTATTGTGGAATTAAATGATGTAATGTGTGTAATGATGTAAATGATGAAGTGAGGCACATAGAAGGCTCTGAAGAAAATAGTTATCTTTATTTCTTTTTGTTACTTCAGGCATGGAGCTAATTATATCTGTCTTCTCCCAGGTTTGAAGAGGACTAAATGGTCTGGCAACTCCTGATCTCAAGGCCATAAAGTGCCAATAATGGGGACAAAGAGGGTCTACCTCTAGAACATGTACCAGGGGAGCAGATCCAGTAGGAACTGCCAATCTGTAGAACTGCCTACAAGAACTCATGTCAGAAACAAGTTCACTAGTTGACAAGATATTATGGAGGCCAGGTCTCTAGTTCTGGGAGAAGATAGACTTAGCCTGGACCATACCTTCCAGCCTATTCTGTGGGTGGGAAGTGGGAGTTGGCAATGGGTGTACATATATCCTTACTGTTGAGTGTGCCCAAGCTGGAGAGAAATTATTGTTGAACAAGGTCATCTTACCACTCTGGGTTGACTTTTCAGACTCCCTTGTTACTTTACCCTGAGGTTCCTCTGTGCTCCTCTTGCACCACCAACCCCACTAGTTTTTCTTCCTCTATTCTAGTTGTTGATCCAAATATATTATCTATTCTTGCATTGAGTTACACTATGATTAGAGTTTGCATTGCAGGACTTATTTCTCTGATTAGACCTGAAAATTTGTTTCAGATAAGTAAATTTTTCTGCAAATGCCAGAAACAGATCAGCAGCAGGTTTTGTTGTATTTATCCATTTAAATTGAGCAATCCACTTCTTTCTTTGTTTTATACCTTTTAAAATTTATTGTTGTAACTTTAAATGGATTAGAGATAAAGTGGTTTATGGTCTACCTCAGTGTATCTGCCTATACTAGGGCTCAGAGTAATGACATCTTCAATTATTTATATTTGTGCCAATATAAATGTTAGGGAAGTAAACATTAGGATGCTCAAAGACCTCTAAATTGTGTGCATGTGAGCGTGGGGAGAAGATGGTTCAAAAGGCTTGAATTTTGGGTGGTTGTTGTTTTAAATAATGTTATTTTTATCATTTTTCCTATCGGCTGCCTCCTAGCATTGTTCCTATTTTACAGATAGATGAGAAACAAGGAAATTCTTTTATTTATTTGTTACTATTGGGTATTTCAGCCCTTCAAATTCCCCTTTGATAAAAAATAAAATCAATATGTGACTTAGAGTGCATATTCACTATAGGTCTAATATCTCACAATATCTGAAGTTGTTATAGTATTCAGTGGCAAATGTTGCAACACCAGAAAATTCCTATTTCTTTAGTGGAAATTGAGATGATACAATTTGGTAGTCTGAGGATGAGAAAGGACATTCAAGGGCATTTTTAAAAAGTTCCATCTGATGCTTCAAGCTCGAATTATTTTTTAACTTTATTTTCATTATTAACACTATTACAGATGTCCCCATTCCCCCTCTCCTTTGCCCACCTCCACTGAGCCCCTGCCCCCTTTCCCTGTAGTCATCACTACACTGTTGTCTGTGCCTATGGGCTATGCATATATGTTCTTTGGCAGATATTTTCACCTTCTTTCATCCAGGCCCCACCCTCCCCTCTGACAGCTGTCAGTCTGTTCCATGTATCCATGCCTCTGTTTCCATTTTGTTTGGCAGTTTATTTTGTTCATTAGATGCCACGTTTAAGTGAGATCATATGGTATTTGTCTTTCTCTGACTGGCTTATTTCACTTAGCATAATAATTTCCAGGTCCATCCATGTTGTCTCAAAAGGTAAGATTTCTTCTTTTTATGGCCATGTAGTATTCCATTGTATAATAGCTTTTTTATCCACTCACCTACTGATGGATACTTGGGCTATATCAATATCTTGGCTATCTTATATAATAAAATCCCAGAAACCATAATGGCAGAATGATCAGAACGACTGCTTGACAAGTCACTATGAGGTGCACTGACCACTTCTTGGTCCCTTTCCCTGGCCAGCAGGCTCCCATCGCCCAATGGCAAATGGGGGTCCGGGGATAGGTGGTGATGCAGGTGGCACCAGGCCAAGGCCCCCACCCTGCCAGTTTTCCCACACATAGAGGGTAACCCACGGTGGGGGTGGAGCAGGCAAGGGGGCGGGAATGGCTACCTCTCTGATTGCCTGATGGTGAACAGGGAACCAGGGTGGGTGGAGGAGATGTGGGTGGCACCAGGCCAAGGCCCCCGCCCTGACAGTCACCCCACATACAGAGGGCACCCATGGTAGGGGTGGGGCCATGAGTGGGCGGGACTGGTCAACCTCTCAGTCCCTCCCTACCTGGCTGTCAGGGTCCGATCACTCAATGGCAAACTGGGAACCCAGGTGGGTGGCGGCAAGGGGCAAGGCCAGCTGCTGACAACTGGGGAAGATGGCCCTGATTGCAGGCTAGGCCTAGGGACTATACCCACTCATGAATTTTGTGTTCTGGGCCTCTAGTTGTAAATAATGATGCTATGAACACAGAGATGCATTGGGATTCTTAGAAGTGGGATTGCTGAGTCAAAAGGCAGATACATTTTTAACTTTTTGAGGAAATAACATACTGCTTTCCGCAGTAGCTGCACCAGTCTGCATTCCAACCAATAGTGCACTAGGATTTCATCTGCTCCACATCTTCACCAACACTGTTGTTTGTTGACAGCTCATTGTGATTTTAATTTACATCTTTCTGATGATTACTGACATTGAGCATTTTATCATATGACTATTGGCTATCTGTATGTCCTCTTTGGAGAAATGTCTATTAAGGTCCTTTGCCCAATCTAAATTGGATTGTTTGTCTTCCTATTGTTGAGTTGTGTAAGTTCTTTATATATTTTGGAAATGAACACCTTATCAGTATCATTGGCAAATATTCTCCCATACAGTGGGTTCCCTTTTCACTTTGATGATGGTTTCTTTTGCTGTGCAGAAGCTTTTTAGTTTTATGTAGTACCATTTGTTTATTTTTCTTTGTTTCCCTTGCTCTTGAAGATATGTCGGCAAAAATATTGCTATGAGAGGCGTCTGATATTTTACTGCCTATATTTTCTTCTAGGATTTTTATGATTTTGTGACTTACATTTAAGTCTTTTATACATGTTTTTATTTTATTCTTGTGTATGGTGTGAGTTGGTGGTCTACTTTCATTTTTTCATATACTTGTCCAATTTTCCTAACACTATTTATTGAAGAGACTGTCTTTACTCCACTATAAGCTCTTGTCTCCTTTGTCAAATATTAATTGACTTGAAGGTGTTGGTTGATTTCTGGGATCTTTGTTGGGTTCCATTGATCTATATGTCTTTTCTTATGCCAGTACCAGTCTGATTTTATTACAATGACATTGTAGTATATTTTGATATCAGATATTGTGATATCTATAACTTTGTTCTTCTTTCTCAAGATTGATGAGGCTATTCAGGATCTTGTTTGGTTCCATATAAATTTTTGGAACATTTTTTCTAGATTTGTGAAATATGCCATTGGTATTTTAATAGTAATTGTGTTGAATCTATAGATTGCTTTGGGTAGCATCGACATTCTAATGATATTAATTATTCTAATCCATGAACATGGTATATGCTCCCACTGATCTGTATCTTCCTCTATTTCTTTTTTCAATGTCATATAGTTTTATGAGAACAGGTCTTTTACCTCCTTGGTTAAATTTATTCCTAGTTAACCTCATCTTCTTTTGGTGTTGCAATAGTAAATGACATTGTTTTCTTAGTTTCTCTTTCTGATAGTTTATTGTTAGTGTATAAAAATACCACTGATTTCTGAATATTTGTATCTTGTTACATTGCTGAATTCATTTATTAGATCTAGTTGCTTCTTGGTGGAGTCTTTAAGGTTTCCTATGTATAATATCATGCCATCTGCAAATAATGACAGTTTTACTTCTTCCTTCCATTTTGGGTGTCTTTTATTTCTTCTTCTTGTCTGATCACTATGACTAGGACTTCCAGTACTCTGTTGACATGCTTGAATTTTTAACCATTATGTTTCTAGTCTCTGCTTGATAATCTCCAATAACATGTTTGCCTGGCAACCTTTCCATGTTCAGAGACCTTTAACTATCAAAGTGTGTTTGTGGTGTGTGTGTGTGTGTGTGTGTGTGTGTGTGTGTGTGTGTGTGTAAGGGGAGAGATAGAGAGAGAGAGAGAGAGAGAGAGAGAGAGAGAGAGAGAGAGAGAGAAATTAGTATCCAAGTCACTGTACATTTTATTTTGATATTTTGGTACCCCTATGGACCCCATAATTAATACTGATGTTTACCTTTCTAGTCTCTTTACCTAGCAATCTGCTAGACATACTAGACATAAACACAAATTCATCATTCTTTTTATTTCAAACATTCTGTATGTGCCTATTACTTATAAGAAAAAGCCCAGATTTTTCATTACAATATACAAGCCCTTTCAAAATCAGGTCTAATCTTGATTTCAACCTTATAAATAGCCAGTCTCCCCATACAAGCAATATATACTCCAGACACACTCGTCTCTACTATTTCCCCCAAACACTCCTCAGTGCTTTTGTTTGTCATTTCTATTCTTCTCTGCTTAGTGAAACCTTCACCATTTTTCAAGATCCAGGTCAAATGCTACTATAAAGCCTTTCCTGACCCCACCTATGCAGAGCTATTGTTGTCTTTTTATTAATACCTCTGTTGTAACATTTACTGGATTGACATTTTAACTGCATAGGGGTATTGATTTATCCTCTACCAGACAGGGTTAAGGCCCAGAAGAAAAGGCTTGCCCTAGTTGGTTTGGCTCAGTGGATAGAGTGTTGGCCTGTGAACTGAAGGGTCTTGGGTTCGATTCCAATCAAGGGCACATGACCGGGTTGTGGGCTCAATCCCCAGTAGGGGGCGGCAGGAGGCAGCCAATCAATGATTTTATTTCATCATTGATGTTTGTATCTCTTTCTCCCTCTCCCTTCCTCTCTCAAATCAATAAAAATATATTTTTTTAAAAAAGGCTTAACATTGAATCTCTGTTGA
Organism: Eptesicus fuscus; assembly: GCF_027574615.1. Taxonomy (NCBI): domain Eukaryota; kingdom Metazoa; phylum Chordata; class Mammalia; order Chiroptera; family Vespertilionidae; genus Eptesicus; species Eptesicus fuscus. Next base: position 48,113,346 of record NC_072473.1, read on the forward strand.
ATGAATGAATGAATGAATGAATTGTGAATATATCTGAATAATTCAATGAAAGGTTCTAGGTATGAGTACTGAAACCTGCATTTATGCAGAGTCCAATCCAAGGATATTCTAGGCCTGTCTTGCAAGGTGATTGGGGAGAAAATAAGATATGAAATTTTAGTTTAGTAAAGACTTGGAGTGATGAATCATTCATTCAATCAGTGTTAAACTGAGCATTTGTCTTCAAGGAGTTTAGAATCTCTGACCATGAAGAATTAACATCCTTATTTTCTTAGCATGAAGGTTTTCTAACAGAGTAGCTGCACTGTGTGTTTTTGGTCATTTATAATAAATCCAAGTTTCCCTTTTCTCCCAATAGCTCGGAAGCTGAAGAAACTTGGTAATCTGAAACTTCAGGAGGAAGGGGAGGCTTCCAGCGCCACCAGCCCAACTGAGGAGCCAACCCAGAAGCTGGCGGTGTCACACATTGAAGGCTACGAGTGTCAGCCTATCTTTCTGAATGTCCTGGAAGCCATTGAACCAGGCGTGGTGTGTGCTGGACATGACAACAACCAGCCTGACTCCTTCGCAGCCTTGCTCTCTAGCCTCAATGAACTGGGTGAAAGACAGCTTGTACATGTGGTCAAGTGGGCCAAGGCCTTGCCTGGTAAGGAAAAGGAAAGTGGAGGCATGGGATAAAAGTGATAATATTTAGTGAATGCTCCTATGGGCAAGGCAGGTACCATGTCCTGTCCATTCCTTCCCATTAACTCATGCAATTCTCACCATTACTCTGCAGGGGTAGAGAATGATGTAATCCCCACTTTAAAAATAAGGAAAAACGCTGGCTAGGTGGTTCAGTTGGTTGAAGCATTGTCCTACCAAAAGGTTGCTGTTTTGGTTATCAATCAAGGCACATACCTAGGTTATGGGTTTGATCTCCATTCAGGGCTTATATGAGAGGCAACCAATTAATGTTTCTCTATCACATAGATGTTTCTCTTTTTTCTAAAAATCAATGAAAAATATATCCTACACTGATGATTAAAAAATGGAAGTAAAACTCAGAAACCAAAGAGTAGAGCAGCATTATAGAGTGCCCCATACACCTCACATCAGCACACAGCAATCATGTTTAATCTACAGATATAGTGTGAAGTTTTTCTTATAATCACAGATTATGTAGACATAACATTTATATGCCTTAAGATGCATACAGATGTTTACCCCAAAGATAATTTTGAGCCTGACTGATATTCTGTCTTCAATATCAACTTGAGGAACCATACCATGCACTTATAATATAGTATGGTAGAAAGAACATGGGTTTGGGAGTCAGAACACTTAGGTTCTAGTCTTAGCTCTGCTTGTAAATCATTGTGTGGCCCTTTCCCTTTATGGGTCTGTTTCTTTACCTGTATAATGTGTGAAGAATGTTTTGGACTGAATTACTGTTTTTCAAATTTTGCTTTAAGGAACTTTTAGTGCTCTTTAAAATATCTTAGGAATCATAGTGGGAGGAAATATTCGATGAATTCAGTGATAGTGAAAGAAATACAAAGTTTTTGTCTTAACTTCTGCTTGGATACCTCCAGTGATGGGGAAATCACTTCTTCCCTAGGCCATCTGTTATTTGAACAGGACTGTTTATTAAAATACTAGAGGCCCAGTGCACGAAATTCATGCACTGGGGAGGGGGTGGTCCCTCAGCCCAGCCTGCACCTTCTCCAATCTGGGACTGCTGGCTTCCAACCACTCGCTGCCTGCCTGCCTGCCTGATTGCCCCTAACCGCTTCGGCCTGCCAGCCTGATCACTCCCTAACCACTCCCCTGCCAGCCTGGTTGATACCTAACTTCTCCCCTGCCAGTCCAATTGCCCCCAACTGCCATCCCCTGCTGGCCCGATCGCCCCCAACTACCTTCCCCTGCTGCCCGGTAACCCCCAACTTCCCTCCCCTGCTGGCCCAGTTGCCCCCAACTGCCCTCCCCTGCTGGCCCAGTTCCCCCCAGCTGCCCTCCCTCCCCTGCCAAATTAGTCACCCCCAACTGCCCTCCCCTGCTGGCCTTGTCGCCCACAACTACCCTCCCCTGCCAGCCATCTTGTGGTGGCCATCTTTGATCACATGGGGGCAGCCATCTTTGATCACATGGGGGCGGCCATCTTTAACCACATGGGGGTGGCCACCTTGCATATTACCTCTTTATTATATAGGATTAAAGATCCTCTATCTAAGTATTCACAAACTTTTCTTTAGCAGCCAAACTTTGTATTTCTCAAAACAGCACACACAGATACTACTAGAGCTGGTTGATTTTAAAGCAGTGCCTCTCCCTCACTACCCCCAGAGAAGCCTCAAGTTACTCTTTCAGAATCTTAGGACTCCAGGGAACACAGTTTGGAAACCAGTGAAACATAAGCTCTGTCAGAATTCTCCTAATCCTAAAATTCTGTGGTTCAAAGATTGTTTTGAAACATCAACAAACAAACCAATTCTTATGGAGTTAAAGATCAGTATGCCTTCTAATAATTGCTATTCAGAGGAAAATTTATAGAGAGCAGAGAAGTTTGATATGTATTACCCCATGTGTTCCTCATAAAAATCCCATAAAGTAGGGGATTCCCCCTGACATTTTATAGATAAAATATACTGAAGCTCTGAGAAATTATATACTTCATTTCAGAATGCAGCAGGGCTAGAACTTGAGAGCCTAGGTCCCCTCCTGATTCCAAATTCTTTCCTCATCCCATTTCACCCATAGTCTGTAGTGTTCCTGTAGTTTTGTAGCCCTGGGTTTCACAGTAAGAGGCCAAGGCCTTATTCAAGGCCATTTGGATCATAATGTAGACTAGCTGCTTTTTAAGACATTGAATGTTAGTTGCCAAACCCCTATTTTGTCTTTCCAACTCAGAAGGCCCAGTCTCAGGCACCAGACCATCCCTAACACCTTCCCAGCTTGGGAAGCTGGAAGCTGAGGTTGACTAACCAATAAGATCACTGGGAAGAAAGCCCAAGGTCTCTGGCTGTGTATACACTGTACCAAAACAAAGGGTTCACACAGGGAGGGGAAAAAAAATAACAACAAAATCTAAAAAGAGAAGGTTGTTTCAATTCTTATCACTTATTCAGCTGGATATCTTGATATCATTTGTGTAATAGATTCAGTTTTACCTTTCCAAGCAGTTGCCAAGAACCTACATAGTCCCATTTTACTGAATATAGAATCTTGTCCTATGTATGATTCCATTTAATCCTCACAGCAATAATATGAATCATAAAGACTATTATTTCCATTTCAAATGACAAGGCTCAGAGAGGTTAATTAATTTGTTCCATTTGGTTACTTAACAAATGGACCCAGAACTTAGACTCATACACTCTGATTTCTAATTTGGTGGTCTTAACAATAACCTATTGCAAATCATTTTGGCAGAATTTGTGTGACTAGGAGTCACTGGCTCTCCTTAGTCCAACCCTCAGGATGGGGAGTCCTCTCATAATATTAACAAGTCTACAAGACAATATCAGTTCACCATCTAGTTCAAGCAAGGAAATGACCTCTGACCCTAAGTAATTTAAAAGAATACTTTTTAAAAATCCAATTACCATGTTCACAAGACCTGTTGTTTATAATATCAATAATCACCTAGTAGTTCAAGTTATTTGTTCATTCAACAGATTGAGTTTCTGTCCTGTGCAAGGCACAATACTAGGCACCTACTCAGAAAAAAATTTGTTTTAAACTTTCTGTGATGGTGATGATATATGTAAATTGCCTAGTAGAGTACCTAGTACATTAATAAATGATAACTATTAATTGAGTGTGGGTGAGTAGACAATGTGATACAGTATATTCGTAATCAGGTGTACCTGATTTGGAATCTTAGCTATACACTAGTTAATTGTTTGACCATGAGCAAATCACATGTCTACATGTGCTTCTGTTTCCTCATTTGTGGAAGTGGTACAACAATCTCTACCTCGCAAATTGTTATCAACATAGAAACTATATAAAAAGTGCACCTAATACAGTAGCTGAAACATAATAGATGCTCAGTAAATAGTAGGTCATTACAGTGAGGCTTGAGTGCTCTGCCACTGCTTTCACTAATATCAATTTAAACTGCCACCAGCCTTGTTTAGAAGTGCATGCATGGGTCCCAAGGATGAATTGTCCTCTTTGAAGATGTTGACTGTCTGGTACACTAGAGCAGCATAGATATCCTAACTGGACTTTCTTTGGGCACATGCTCCCTGATAAGACATGAGACTACAGGTTTCCACTGCAGATTGCTAAGAAATGATGATTGGATTCTAGTGAGAAAACAGAATCTCAAATAAATTGCCTTTACATCTAAACCTATTTTGTGTGTTTCAAAACCTGAAAATAACTCCTCTCTATTTCTCCTGAACAGCCTAACACATTGCCAAGTAGGTGTTTGAGTGCGTGTATGCTGAAGGAAACCTGTAGGCTGGAGCTACTGTTTCCGCAAGTCATTCATTCCTTGATAGTTATGCTTCTTCAAAGGCTGGACATTAGAGAACAGAATTAGGTATTGTAATCAGATTAGACCTCTAGGAAAATTTGCCAACTCTGTTGCTGATGTATAGACAGTAAATATGCTTGAGTGCTAAGCTGCTCTCACAAGGACTATAAATTAGTGTTATAGCCAAATTATTTTTTTTTTCTTTTTGCTCTTCTTTGTTAGTTCTCTGGTATCTCAGAGATGGGAAAAAAAAAAAACACATCAGTATAGACAGCTCCCTTGGTACTTGTATAATTTAAACCTCATCACCCCTATGCACCCTAATATTCACACACTCACCAGCCAAGGATTTACTTGCTTTCCATTGCCTCACATCTCAGAGGTACAGGGTTCAAGTTCCCAGGTCCCCTCTCCAAGAGATCTTTAGATGCTCCATGGTTGGCCCCTGCATTTATCTCATACTAGGAAGAGTCAGTACCAGGCATTCTATCCTGGGGCTTCAGTGAGGAAATACTCTGGGGTCTGGGCTCCAGCTAGTCTGTCAGCATATTACTACAGTAAAGATGGGAGGCACAGGCCTTGGAGCTAAGATTGCAGCCAAGGATGGTGATATGAGGGAGTCTAGAATCCCTGATGTCTGATAGGCTTGGGGCATAAAAGAAAGGGGAAATGGAGTGTGTGGGTAGGAAAGGACCAACCAAGCCTTACAATGTGTTTAGATATTGTAGACTTTAGCCTGGAGTCTATGGCTAGTAAAAGCTCATGACCTCACTATGTTTTGAGCTTGTCCTTAAACACTAGAGTGGAAAAGACACTGGACAAGAGAATTAGAACACCTACACACTAGTACCAGTTCTGCCATATATCGGCTGTATGACCTTGGGGAAATCAGTTAACCTCTCTGGCCATTAGATTCCTTGTTGGCAAAATAAGTGTCACATCACCTACTCGCTAGGGTTATTATGGAGTACAAATGAGGTCATCAATAAGAAAGTTAGAAGCATTATCTAAATTCATGGAGCATTTCTAATGAGGTATAGCAAGACAAAATTTCAAATAATTATGGAACTGTTGGAGAGAAGAGAAATGAAATGTTGGTAGGGGATGAGCTCTGAGGTTATGGTTTAAGCATCCAACTATTTAGAAACCTCCATGAGAACATAACTATATATGCGGTAGAGGTGGCATCTGGGAAACTCTGTTCTCTGAGCTTAAGGGAAGTAATTTGGAGCTCATCCCACTTTATAAAATTAAAATAAATCAAGGGTCCTTAGTCCATTTAATTAATATTTCTTAAATGCCTACTCAAATATCTGAATTATGCTATGTACTAGGAAAGAAAATATGAATAAGAAGGGGTGGTCTTTGTCTTCAAGAAGCTCCAAGTCTAGTCGGGCGGGGGGGGGAGACAGATGTGTATATAGATAAATTCTAATACTGTGTAATGAATGCTATAATTAGGTGGGGTTACACAAGGTTTACTTAGAATGTAAATGAAGAATTATTAAGTCTTCTGCTTGGATGAGTTGGAAAAAGCTTCACAGAGGAGGTAGCCTTTCAGTGAAAACTTGAATGCTGAATACATGTTTATTATGTGGAAAACCTAGGAAATGAGGAAGGCATTCCAGGCAAAGGCAACTGCTTGTGCAGAGATATAGAGGCATGAGAAAGCATGTTGTGTTCAGAAAATTGTGTGTTTTTCAGAATATCTAGAACTTAGATTATGAGAAGGCAAATAGAAGAGATTAGTGTAAGCAGGCAGGTAATGATGGGCCTGTTTGTGTATAACAATGGTAGTAGGGAAAAAATAGCAGTAAAGTTGGCTATTTGCTGAAAACAAAAACAAAAACCAACAACAATGGAGAGAAAGTGGAAGGCAGAAAGAGAGTCAGAGAATAAAGAGCCCAGATGTAGTGTGGAAAAGACAGTGGTTGTCAAAAGCATCTACCATATGTTATGTAATAATACCCTATTCCCAGAGTTGTTAGAGGGACAAATAAGATTGTAGCTAGAAAAGAGTTTTATAAATTGAATAGTGCTGTTCATGTGGGAGAAATGATTATTATACTGCATCTTAAGAAAGGCATAGTGATCAAGAGCACAGGCTTTGGAGTCAGGCTGCTTGGCTTTGGACCTTGGTGTGCCATTTACTAGCCTCATGATCTTGGACAAGTTCCATAACTTTTCTGTGACTCACTTTTACTGATTCACAGAATGGGGATAATAATAGTACCTACATTATTGATTGTTGTGAGGTTTAAATGAGTTAATATAAGTAGCATGCTTAGAAAAAGTGTATTTTTTGAAAAAAGTCAATAAGTGTTAGATTAGTCCTTTCTAACTGACAATGCCCCTTTTGCCTCCATCATCATCTCATTTGAGCAGCTCAGTGAAATAGAGAAAGCAAGGAATATTATCTTCACCACATAGCTTACTTTCCTTCTGCTCCCCAGCACTGGTGGTTCCTGTGGCTCTTCATGGGCTGTCTGAGAGCTAGAGATTCTCAGGACAGCAGATGCCCAGATTTCTTCCAGCCCACAATTGCCCAGTCTGACCATTGTCTCTTCTCCATCTTCAGGCTTCCGAAACTTGCATGTGGATGACCAGATGGCAGTCATTCAGTACTCATGGATGGGGCTTATGGTGTTTGCCATGGGATGGCGGTCCTTCACCAATGTCAACTCCAGGATGCTCTACTTTGCCCCTGACCTGGTTTTCAATGAGTAAGTGCTCATAGGCCCAGAAATCACATAAACACAGCATCCTGGCCATGTCTGTTTGATGGTAATGATGGTAGTAACAGTGGTGGTTATCCCATTTAACCTATACCATATATGAGGCAGCAGAGGCCCCTTCTAGCTTCTACAATCTGAGGTGGCTTTGCTTGACAAGAAGGCCAATTGATAGGAGGCCAGGGGGGTTGGTACTGAAGCCATCCCTTTCACACCAAAGACCCAACCTTGGTATTTTGGCCATGTTTCTGATATGGTTTGTAACCTATCTCAAAACCTCATATCAAGGTCCTTTCCATTCACTCTGACCAGCATAGGGAATGAGCATAGGGACTCTAGATGTGAGGGCTAAAGTTCATTTGGTCCCTTTTGCTACATCAAGGGCTACTGCCAGTCACCATTTGTTGATCAACTCTTTTATGCCAGAACTATACTAGATACTTTCTAAATTCTTTCTCATTGAATCCTCATGAAAACCAGATATCCCCTTTTTATAGATAACTAGAGGCTCAGTGCACAGATTTGTGCACTGGTGGAGACCCTTGACCTGGTCTGCGGGGATCGGGCTGAAACCAGCTCTCTGACATCCCCCGAAGGGTCCTAGATTGTGAGAGGGCATAGGCCAGGCTGAGGGACCCCACCAGTGCACCGACCGGGCCTCTAGTATGCATATAAGATCTTTGGTTAATCTCTTCTGGCCCTTCCCCCTCCCCCCTTCCCTCTGAGATTCATCATTATGTTCCATGTTTCCATGCCTGTGGTTTCCACTACAGCATTGAGCGTCTTCCCCCTGGTCAGTACATGTCATAGCTACCGGCCGATCAGCAATATATATATATATATATATATATATATATATATATATATATATTAATGAATGAGAAAAATTAGGCTCAACAAAATAAAATGACTCACCCAAGTTAACAGAGCTAGTGCATGTTGGCAACAGATTTCAAAATATGTCTATGTAACCCCATGTTCTTATACTTCATCATGGCAGTTAGTGATGGGGAAGAGCAGCTCCATCACTCTGGCCATGTGACTTTGGCCCAGTCACTTTTCTTCTCTTAAAAATAGGTTTAATTAATGCTTACCCTGCCATTAGTTCTATTTATCATTAATGAATTTGTCCAAGGGTTCAGATTTTGAAATTACACTTGTCTTGATAAAAATCTGTTTATCATTGTCTTTGACCATGGCCTTTGACTTTCCTGTCCTTCAGTTTCCTCATCTGTTAACTAAAGAGAACTTTTTCAAATGGCTTCTTATGATGACTAAAATGGCAGTTAATGGTTATGAAATGTCTGGCCCATAATGGACAATAAATTTAAAAAAGAAGTACTTTTCTGATATTTTCTCCAATAGTGATATTCTTCTCCACTTCTACTGTTTGGGGTCCCTCGATGGCATTGTGAATGTAACTGGTCAGAAAAATATTCCCAAGGACTTTGAACTAGTCTCACCACAGAGAATCCCTTTGGTCAGGGCAAGAATTGACCTTCCCTTCTCTCCAGCCCTCTAACTGAGAAGAGCCTTAAAATAAATTCTACAGGCCAAGAGTTCCTTTTAGTACAGCAATGTGGAGGAAAATAAACATCCCCAGATGCCCTTTTCCAAGCCATCCAGCCCTGTTAGTCAGAAGCTAAGAATAACCATTGGGCTATTGGTATGACCTGTTCTGTGGTTTCCAAATCTCTAAAGAGTTACCTAAGATACCATCTTCTGGGGCAGGCCTTAAAAATCCCCTGTATATTAATCTCTCACACCCATCCTCCTATTTCTCTCCAGTGATTGAATCAACTCCCCATGCACCTGCAACACCCTCACCAATCAGAGCCCTAAGACCTTCACAAAGTGATAGTTGCCTATTTTCTAAATCTTAAAGTTCCTTCTCTGGCTTTGCATAAGTACGTGGTACCTCACCTCAGCTTTCTGACCCATTCCCATGTATCTCATCAAAAGGTACCATAGCCCTAGCCAATTTCGCTCAATAGATAGAGCATCAGCCTGGAACTGAAAGATTCTGGGTTCGATTCTGGTCAAGAGCATGTACTTTGGTTGCAGGCTTAATCCCCAGCTCTGGTCAGGCCATATGCAGGAGGCAACCAATGGATATGTCTCTCTCACATTAATGTTTCTCTTGCTCTGTCTCTCCCCTTCCCTTCCATTCTCTCTAAACAAATCAATGGAAAAAATATATTTAGGTGAGTATTAACAACAACAAAAAAGGTACCACAAGATGGTGATGCTAGTAAACGCCAGTACTAGCATTCTCCCACAACCGCATCAAATTTACAACTAAAATACAGAACAACCATCATTTAGAACCACCTGAAATCTGGCTGAATGGAAATCCTACAACTAGAGAAGTAAAGAAGGAAGCACACTGAGACTGGTAGGAGGGGAAGAGGCGTAGAATGGGCTGGTCCAACACCCACGAGGGGCATGTTTTTAATCAGGAGGGATATCTTGGCTGAGTAGACCTCCCTTGAGGAGCAAGGGGTCCCAGCCACATACCAGGCCCTCAGCCCAGGGTTCCAGAGCTTGGAAGAGAAGTACCTGTAACTCTGGGCTGTAAAAAACAGTGGGGATTGTGGCTGAGTGACAGGGAAGCAGCCAGAGACCCAGAGAGTTCCTCTTATAGTGTCAGTGCACAGATGTTTTTGGATTCACTCACTCTGAGCTCCAGTGCTGAGGCAGCAGCTTGAACAAATCTAGGAAGATACAGGGAGGAACTAAATTGTCTGTTATCAGGGCAAGAACTGGGTGGCAGCTTTCCCACAGACAAAAGTTCTGGGACCTCCCCCCCGCCCCTCCCCCACAGAGCTGACTGGCAGGCACCATATCTGAGTCTCCATCAATTGGTAGCATGGCCTTGTGTGGTAGTATCCTGTATGGCCCAGTGGCTCAGCCTCCCTAGTCACCACAGCTGAGCACTCTAGGTATGCCCATGTCTTTGCCCCACCCTGGTGATTCCCTGAGATCCTGCCCCACCCAAGCTGTTTGCAGTGTCTTTTCCATATGAATGGCCTGTTCTGGCTCAGGCTTCAGACTTCCCTAAAACCTCTCAAACCAGCATCACCTGGACTCAATGTGCTCTATACTTCTCAATAAGTGGCCCAGGCCTGACACTAGCAGCAACTTTACAAGGTTCATAGCTTGGCCTCTCCTGGGTACATACTAGTCCAACACATGTACCAGCCATCTACAGATTGCTCTGTAGCTCGTGCTGGGTGGCCACAGGCATGGCATAGACAGTGGCTGACTTTACACCTCTCAGGATTCCCCAGAGCCAGGGCACCCAATGGAGTTTCAGACCATGCCAGATTACAACTCTACCACATCCATGAGCAACACACTTAAGGGTTGGATTTGGTGAACACCAAAGCCCCACTGAAGCAAGTCCTGCTACATAGGGGTGTCTCCTGCATAGCAACTCTTCCACTGTAGACACAGCTGGTCCTCACATCCAGTTGGCATGGGGGTAAATTTCTCCCAGTGATGCCAACATTATTCAAAGCTCAACTACAACAAGAGCACACAAATGACACAGAGGCGTACCTAGAGTGTTCAGATCAGGCGATTAGGGAGGCTGAGCCATTGGGTCCTACAGGACACCTACTACATAAGGCCACTCTGCCAATTCCCAGAGATGTAGCAGCTCTACCTAATACATAGAAACAAACATAGGGAAGCAGCCAAAATGCAGAGACAAAGAAACATGTCACAAATGAAAGAAAGAAGAAATCTCCAGAAAGAGAACTAAATGAAATGGAAGGAAGCAAACTACTAGATACAGAGTTCAAAATAATGGTTATAAGGATGCTCAAAGAACTTAATGAGAACTTCAAGGATCTTAGTGAGAATGTCAAGGAACTTAGTGAGAACTTTAAGGAAATAAGTGAGAACATCAAAGACATGAAAAAGGACCAGTCATAAATGAAGGATACACTAACTGGAATGAAGAATACTTTGCAGGTAATAGTAGAGTAGAGCATTCCGAGGATGAAATAAGTGATTTGGAATACAAGGAATCAAAAAACACCCAGTCAGAAGAGCAAAAAGTAAAAAGAATCCAAAAATATGAAGATAGTGTAAGGAGCCGCTGGGAAAACCTCAAGTGTACCAACATTCACATTATGGGGGTGCCTGAAGGAGAAGAGAGGGAGCAAAAAATGGAAAACCTAATTGAAGAAATAATGACAGATAACTTCACCTACCTAGTGAAAGAAAAACTTACAAGTCCAGGAAGCACAGAGTCCCAAACAAGAAGAACCGAAAGAGACCTACACCAAGACACATCATAATTAAAACGTCAGGGGTTAAAGACAACGAGAGAATCTTAAAATCAGCAAGATAAAAGCAGTTAGTTACCTACAAAGGAGCACCCATATGACTGCCAGCTGATTTCTCAACAGAAACTTTGCAGGCCAGAAGGGAGTGGCAAGTAATAGTCAAAGTGATGAAAAGCAAGGACTGACAACCAAGATTACTCTACCTAGAAAAGCTATTATTTAGAATAGAAGGTCAGATAAAGAGTTTCACAGACAAGAAAAAGCTAAAGGAGTACATCAAAACCAAACCAGTATTACATGAAATGTTAAATGTTGAAGAAGAAGAAGAAGAAGAAGAAGAAGAAGAAGAAGAAGAAGAAGAAGAAGGGAGGAGGAGGAGGAGGAGGAGGAGGAGGAGGAGGAGGAGGAGGAGGAGGAGGAGGAGGAGATAAAAATATGAGCAATAAAATAGCAATAAATACATATCTATCAACAATTGAATCTAAAATTCAAAATAAACAACAAGGAATCTAATGAACAAAATACCTGATTAATAAAATAGAACCAGAAGCATGGAAACATGGAACAGACTGATGAATCTCAGTGCAAAGGGGTGAGAGGGCCAGGAAGAGATTAACCAAAAAACTTATATCACATTTGCTTTACACAGGGACCCATGGTGAAGGCCTGGTGTAAGGTGGGATCTGGATCTGGGTGGAGGATGGTAATGGGGGAGGATAGGGGAAACATCTTTAATACTCTCAAGAATAAAGATCTAAAAAAATAAATGTTTTTACTTCCCCCTTCTAAAAAATAAAAAAGATACCACAGGACTACCCACATGGTCTTAAACACATCAAGCCCCAGAGCTCCTGAAACAATAGGTGCTCCATCTCCCCTTCTTCTCATAGGAACCCACTATGCCAGAGCTCTTGGGATTCCTAGAAACATCTAAACCAATGTTTCTCAACAGGGATGCTGTTGACATTTTTGGAGGAATACTTTTTCATTGCACAAGAAGTTCCCACATATTGGAATATGTTTAACATTCCTGGTACCTGTCCACTATATACCAAATAAAACTCCAGTCACTGTGACAGTCTAAACTGCCCTGACAAATTTTGCAGCCAATATGGAGACAGTAACTCTCTAGTTGACAAACACTAATTGCTGTTAGCCTCATTAAGGTACTAGACATAGGAAGACTGAATCCCAAAGAGAAAGACAAGGAATCTGAGTCAACCCATTTGCTGATCTCTCTTATACCAAACCCTATCATCAGCCCTGCATTTTTCTTTCATCCTGACCTCTTTTTGGGAAACACATATAAGGGTCATGAGCTTGAACCCTACCTGTATGACCTTGGGTAAATTACTTACCTTCCTTTAATCTCATTCTTCTCATATGTTGAATGGTGAATAGTATGATAATGGCACTTTCCTATACTAGTATGTAATTTATTGAGCACTTACTATTTGCCAGGCACGATGCTCAGTGTTCTACGATTTTCATTTCCCCTCTTATCTACTCTCCTTTACTCCCAACTACCTCTGCTCTCCTGAATTCAATTCTTGACCCCATGTTTCCTACCTATTTCCCTTTCCTTCCTTTTAACTATCTCTTTATTCTTTTAGCCCTTTCTCCCCCTTTCCTGTTCCTATCTTTTCTGAATTTCTTCTGTTGCCTTTCTCCCCATCTTTCCCAAATTTCTCTGTCCTTGGGGGCTTAAGGCAGTGTTACAGCAGTCCTGCATGCCAGGAGCATGATATTAATGTCAGGTAAAAAGACTGCAGTGTTTTTTATCAACAGAGGCCTGGAAGTAAAATAAAGACCAGAACAGATCCAGGCCCCAGGGTCAGTAGATGTTATTAAAAAATTCTCTATAGTGCAAGATCTTGGAGCAACAGTGTTTTGGTCAATTGACTTGTGATACTACCTAAATACTTCTTTCCAGTTGAGCTCTAGTTGGAATTGAATATTTCTACACCATCGGCCTCTTTCCCCCTTTCTTCAGGCCAGCAAAAATTTCTCTGAGATAGAGTGTTGAGCTTCCATCCACCTAGTGCCATAACTATTCAGGTTGTGGACCATGCTAGTGGTTTGGGAACCAAAATATTAAACAACAGCCTTCAGTCACAATCTGGGAGGTCTTTTACCCCACCACTTAAGTGGGTGTCATATTTCTTTTACTTTATCCACAAGATATATAATCTCTCTCTCTCTCTCTCTCTCTCTCTCTCTCTCTCTCTCTCTCTCACACACACACACACACACACACACACACACACACACACACAATTTATGGAGTGCTGAAAACCAAGAATGCCTACTAGCTGGAGGATGCTGTATTTTCTCTTAGAGACTTGCCATAGACAGTCATGGAAAAGAGATTTGGCTCCCCATAAGAAGCTTGGCCACTTCCCTATATAATTTATAGGTGATAATGTGATGATCTGTTCACAAGTCACTATAATGAAAACAGCTCACGCGGTTTATAATTCCCAAACTGTAGTAAGGAACAGCCGATATATGAGGGTATAAGCTCCCCCTCAGCAGGGGGTCTTTACAGTGGACATTCAGAAACATTTCCTGGATGATTTGATAAACATTGGAACTCATTTTGAAGTGACAATGGGGGAATCTTCTTCCCTAGGAGCATTTAAATATATATATATATATATATATATATATATATATATATATATATATATATATATTTTTTTGTCTGGGAAATGGCATTCAAGCCAAGAGGCAGGGAAATTGACAAGATGAACTACTACTATAGTCACTTAAGAATCCTGGTATCCTTACTTTAAGAGTTGATTTCTAAGTCCTGTCTCCTATAAATCCTACAAATTGGGATACCTGGGAGGCATGTTATGGCTCTGGATGTAGCTAGGATATTGAAAATGTAGTCAGGGAGACCATGTGCCTGGCCCATTTTGGTGACACTTGTCTGTCTCTGTCTCAGGAAACAGGAGGGGCACATGAACCTGGAAGTTCCGTGTGTTTACTCATATCCTGACCAGGAGAGATGAGTAGCTATCAGGATGTCAGGATTTTTTTTTTTTGCGGGGGTGGGGGGGTGGCATAACAACTTTGTTTCTTGCCACTAAAGTACTAACAAGAGGAACACCAAGCTCTTCTTGGAGAACCTGGCGAGGGGAGAGCAACGAGAGACATTCTCTTGGGCTTATTATAAACCTCCTTCATTTCTCTCCTTCCTCTGTGTGTGTCTCTCTCTCAGGTACCGCATGCACAAGTCCCGGATGTACAGCCAGTGTGTCCGAATGAGGCACCTCTCTCAAGAATTTGGATGGCTCCAAATCACCCCCCAGGAATTTCTGTGCATGAAGGCACTGCTGCTCTTCAGCATTAGTAAGTGCCTGGAGGAGTAGGGAATGTCCCTGGGGGCCGAGGGGCTCAGAGAAGAGTTGCTTTTTTCATTCAAGAGTTATCAGCTCCTGGACATTTCCCTTTAGTTTTCACCCTTCCTACTCCATTTTCCCTTAGCATCATTTTGCCTAACAAGGATAAATTTCATAGGTAAAGACCAATTTCATTGCTAAAATTCATCCTCCATTAGATTTACACTTACCCCAATCCTCTCTTTGGGATAAAACCTTTTGGCTGATTGTAGCAGACCTCTGAAGTTTTCCATACCTTCTACCATAGAAAAAGGCAAGGCCTACCTTACATTTCTTGTAGGGCAGAAGAGACTGCCTCCTAGAAAGAACTTCCTCCCCTGTCAACAGGAGAAAGTCTATGTAAATAACTCAGACAGGGTTTATTTGGCATCCAAAAAATGTTTCTGTAATGTCTCTTCTAAATAGAGTGCTCTTTTAGCCGATAAATGAGTCAATTTGGTATTCAAAGTTATGTGTTTTAACTGTCTAAATCAGAACTATTTTGTGGACAATGTAAAACCATAGGTCCCAAGAAATGTGTTGAGAAGACTAGAAAAAGGAAAGGTTAATTACATTATATTAACTTGATGCTCTTCAAGTTGGGTCCAGCTAGCCTTTCCCCTAAGATCTTTCTGGCAAACTGAAGGCCCCAGACATACAGACTTCAGCTACAGGAAATCAAGTAGATGGTTCCCTCCCTGTAGGGTGGGTGTCAGGTTTGTGGCCAGAAAACTTGGTGCTTTGTCTAATGCTCCTTTGTGGGCATGCTTCCCCTCCCCATTCTGTCTTCATCCCACATCAGTTCCAGTGGATGGGCTGAAAAATCAAAAATTCTTTGATGAACTTCGAATGAACTACATCAAGGAACTTGATCGTATCATTGCATGCAAGAGAAAAAATCCCACATCCTGCTCAAGGCGCTTCTACCAGCTCACCAAGCTCCTGGACTCTGTGCAGCCTGTAAGCAAATGATGGAGGGTGCCTTGTCAGGGAGAGCTGCCTGATAGAGCCAAATGATAATATGTTCTTCTAGGGTCTGGCACCACCTGTTGGGAGGTGCTTCCATACTCCTCTTACTTTGAGTGTGGTCCAGGAAGAAAATGCAATGGAAAAGAAATGAACACAGGTCACAATGTCCCAGCTGGATGTTGTGAAAGAGGTGGAGGAGTTGAGAACAGAGCAGTTGGGACTCAGGGAATGGGCTTAGAGCAGACAAGTTCTCTGAGCAGACAAAACAGACCAGGATGTTTTCCCCCTCTTCTTTGAGTCACGTGTGTGAGTTTTTGTGCATACACCATTTGTGTTTCTGAGTGTGTGTGTGTGAGTGTGTGTGTGTGTGTGTGTGTGTGTGTGGTGAGAGAGAGAGAGAGAGAGAGAGAGAGAGAGAGAGAGAAAAGAGAAAGAGAGAGAGAGAGAGGAGCCCTGGGAAAGAGGAATACTTAGTCCTGAGTCAGAGAGTTTACAATGGTGTAAGAGATCTCTTGGGAACCCTCAATGATTCCATGGAGGTCATTTAGTGCAGACACGTGTGTGTGCACGCGTGGACACACACACACACACACACACACACACACACACACACACACGACCAAGGACAGGGAAGGAGAAAAATCAAAGGTGGGAGTAAGAGCCTGATAGAAGTCAACTCTTTTTCAACCCTGTTTTCTTGTTCCCTCCCTCTCTTATTGTCCCCCCTACAGATTGCACGAGAGCTGCACCAGTTCACCTTTGACCTCCTAATCAAGTCGCACATGGTGAGCGTGGACTTTCCAGAAATGATGGCAGAGATCATCTCTGTGCAAGTTCCCAAGATCCTTTCTGGAAAAGTCAAGCCCATCTATTTCCATACTCAATGAAGCTTTGGAAACCCCATTTCCTCACCCCACCTCACTCCCCTTTTCAGATATCTTCTGCCTGTTATAACTCTGCACTACTTCTCTGTTGTGCCTTGGGGAATTTCTTCTATTGATGTATAGTCTGTCATGAAGATGTTCCGGAATCCTATTTGCCAGACTTTTTTTCTATTTTCCTTCTTTCTTTCCTCCAACCTCCTCATCTGACACCTTCAGACTCTGCTCCCTGCAATGAATGGCTCTTATCTGTGTTTTGAATGGTGTTATATTTCTTTAAATCTGTGACGATCCTCATGTGGACCAGTGTCAAGTTGTGCTTGTTTATAGCAGTGTGCTGTGCGCCAGCCACACAAACGTTTACTCACCTAATGCCACGGGAAGTTTAGAGAGCTAAGAGTATCTGGGAAAACCAAAAGTCAAACAAACAAACATAAACAAAAACAAATCTTGTTAGGATATTTTTCATTTCAAAAGTATAAAAACAAACAAATCCCTAAAGACGCTAATAGTGACTAGAATAAGGTGAGCATTACAAGACCATGGGGGAGTCACTGCTATTTTTCAAAACCCTCCCTCCCAGAGTTTCTGCCAATAGCTTTTGCCATTAGAGGGCAGGATGGCCCCAGAACTGAGTTGGGGGAAGGGAGAGACAGATTTAAGACAGGACAAAGAGGACAGCTAAATCACCAGTATCTGCCCACATTCTTGGTCCCTGAGGTCTAGACTGCTCAACTGCAGTGCAATTCATTGTACTGAAAATGTGCTTCTTATTTGAAAACTTGTCTGCATGTGAATGCCTCCCCCAACCCCAATCTCTTTCTCTCTCACCCTCTACTTCCATGCTTAAATTGACTTTCAATAGCTTTTCTAAGAACTTTGAAAAAATGTTATCTTTGGCCAAAACTTGGCCACTTCCACTAAAGAGTAAGACCAGCAAGAAAGAGAAGAGAGATCTGACTTTTGAAAGTCCCCATTCAGATCCAGGTCTGCTTTCCCATTTATGGTTCAAGGAGGAACTTGGGGCTGGAGTTAGAGGAAAAGGAAGTGGTGGTTTGGCTCTTCTCCATTTAGGACACTGAAGAATTGATCCCTCTTTGTCCCCATCTTTAAAAGACCTGAGTGCTTTTAGTCTGACTCCATGCTGTTACAAGGTTCCTCCACCCTCCTTCAGTGTTTTGTGGGCCTGAACTTTACCAGCAACAGTGGTGAAATTTTCCCACTTCTTTAGACATGTTCACGGACTCTGCTAAGAGCCCCCACCACAAAGAAGGTTAACAAGCAGCAGATTTAACATTGATTTCTAAATGTCAGTAGACTCAAAAACTTCTTACCAAGTATCTCTCATCAACTACCACATCTTCTCTGCATCCCTTAGACAAACTGGAAAGAAGGCATCAATAGATTGGACAAGCTTGGCGACTTGCCCTTGTCCCCCAGAGATGGTACCTTCCCACCAAGTGGAGAAATGTCCAATTTCTCCTTCAGAGCAGCTAAAGGGGCAACCCTTATTGGGGTTAAAGAGAAAATTCAGTTACCATCTTGGAAGAATGGAGCACTAGAAACAGAAACCCTGTAAATGCTCTCCTTGCTACTCAGCATATTCACCTACAGAGGTCATGGGAAGAAGAGAGAAGAAAGCAAGAGGAGACTGACTACTAAATTAAGAGGCAAAGTTTAAAGCCAGATGGATACCATCTGGTGAGTTTACTTCTCCTCCTCGTCCTCCTCCGCTGCTGATTCTGTGCTCTGACTTTGGCCATACTCAGTCAGACTCCCCACCTATGATCCTGCCTGTCAGTCAGAGGAAAGCTGAAACATTGAGAGTACAGAATAATGGCCTCTTTGCAAAGTTCTGGTTAGTGTGGTTCCAATGGGCTGCCACCCATGAACTCAGGGTGTGTTCCTTGGACACTAGTTTCATATAGACATTTGGCAAACCTCTATTCTGTTGTCTTTTTTCCCCAATCCCAAGTAAAGAGGGAATGCCCACCTACTTTTTCATCTTGGTCACTGCCTCATCACTTAGCTCTTTAATTCATCTGCTAACCTCAAGAAATTAGAAGCCAGTAAACAAGATGCCCATTTCAGTTGGTTCACTTTACTTGTTGAGAAGATAGTTTCTGAGTGATATGATATGATCTACATGGGTTTCCTCCCCTGATTTCTGTGTTGATATTAATAGCCTAAAGAACTTGAAAAACAGTTTCTTTAAATAACAAGGGAGACGGGGAACCCAAGATGGGTGATATACCAATCCAAGACTGCTGGATAAAACTAAAACTGACAGGTTCTCCTTCTGGCATAAGATAGACAAATTCTGGTTTTCTTTGTTATGACACCATTTGGCTTATATAAGCTCATGGGATCACGTTTTGCTATTTTAAACAGAAAAAAATGCACCACTCTTTTTGGTTAAACTTGATTACATTTTAATAATTTCTTTACATCTATTTTGAAATGATCTTCATCTTTTGTGGTACATGGATTTGATTATATCATACTAATACCTCTTCTTGAAAAGACTAGAATCTCTCCTTTCCATTTTTCTATCAAATTTTTCATCTTTAGAGATTTCTCAATTGTGACTCTTGTCCTTATGAATATACTAGTGTATGTTTTTCACTTGTGAAAGCGAAAAATCAGTGTAATTATAATCAGCAAGAACTGGATTACTCCAAATTTCAGAATGGCAAGAATAGGGAAAATAGCATACACAGGCTTTAGGCCTACTGCTTTTGCAATGGGGATTCTATGAGAAAAAGTATTTTAGCTTGGATTTGTTCTACCACAGATGAAAGCGGGATTTATGCTTTATTTTGGCCATTGATGTTCCAGCCAATGTAATTGACAGAAGTCTCATTTTGCATGCACTCTACAAACAGCGTTGATGTGGTTGGTACACTATGCTCACCCGTGAAGGATTGGCCAACAAGATCCACTCACCTGGTGAGCTGGAAGATGAAGATCACTCATCAAACAAGTCATTGTCTCCAAAGAGGCTATTTCCAAAGAGGTTTGCGGTGTTCAATGGGAATGGAGAGTAAGGAAGAGAAAAGAAAAGGGAGCACCAGAGAGAAAGCCCTGTCTGTGTGGGCAGCAGATCGCTGCCAGGGTCACAAACTCAGTGGTCAAATAAAAGAGTTGTGTGGCAGTTTCAGCTCTTGTTCATTAGGCAGTTAGCCCAGGCCTAGTGTCTGAGCTGAAATGAGGGTTGGATTCTTTGTTCCATTGATTTTCTATACCACAGACAGTGTCATCGTTCTTGGAGAGCTCATTATTTTTTAGTAAGAAAGGGATATTTTAAAGGATTCTGTCATATCTTTGAAAAAGAAAATCAGTAATACATATATTTTATATATGTTCACTGGCACTAAAAAAGAAAAATGTTTCCTTCCATCCCTCTGTCCTTTAAGTTGTTTCTGAGGTTTGAGAAATAATGTGGTGATGCTAAAGTTCCTATCTGTCCATCCTTTATTTTTAAATGTACATATGCGTATATAGCAAGAATAATTCAGTTTGTACTTTAAGAGAAAATAGTTGTACCATTCACATGATACTACCAATTACACAAATGACCTAACTTTGAGCTTCAAGTAGCTCCTGTTTGTTTCATTAGGCACAGCACAGACATGGCCTTGACTCTTTTCTCCTTTGATATTTAACAGAGCACAAAAGCCCAAGCCACTGCCTTTACCCCTTCCCAATTTTGTGCCAGGGTTTCACCTTATAAGATTCTCTCAAGACAATTCAGTAATGATGCCTGCATGTTCCCTGCATGACCATGAGAAAACAAGTGGATGACTACTAATTATCCTCTGCCAGTTGCCCAAATAAAAGGTCACTGAGCCAAGGGAATGGTCTTCATGCTCGACCCCCTATAGGGAGTCATGAGAATCAGGAATGCTAAATCACAGGAACAAACCCCAAAGTTAAAATCAAAATAAGCCATTTTGCATGTGCAATTTCTTGTAAAAAGAAGTTTCTACTCCTGCTGCCTTTTATAGGCAGTTCTGTTCTCATCTCTAATCTCTTTGAAAATCTTTGAAAGATGTTTTAAAAAAGACAAAGAGTTGAGAGCATCACATTATGTAACCAAAGATTACACTGTATCTGCTAAGATACCAAAATTTTTAAGGGCAGGGAGGGAGTAAACATTGGTGCCTCTTTGGTAAGCTATCCAAAGACAGATTAAAGGACTGACTTATAAGAGTTCTGTGGGTTTCCCCCACACACAATATACATGCTTAGAAGAGTAGAAGATAATTTTGGAAAAAAAATGGGATTATGGGTCCTTAACTAAGAGATTTTATAAGAAGAACTAGCTTTCCTTTTCTCCAGTAGTTGTTCAGGAACTTTTTAAAGGTCCATAATGGCATGGTTGGAAATGGAGCTGTCTTGGCCACTGTGTTTGCTAGTGCCCATGGTAGTTTATCTGAAGATGTGAATCCCTTGCTAAGAAAGAGAGCATTTAAAGGACTAGATTTTGCACTAGAGGGACAACAGGCAGGAATCCTCATTTCTGCCCACTTTGGAAGACACAAAAATGTTCTCTGCAGTTTAAAGGCAAAAGGTTGAAATATATTGTACATGAGTATTTGTATCCATGTTTCAAAACTGAATTATAAACATAGATATAAGTGTTCTGATAGCTTTACCTTTCTCTGATCCTTTATATTTGGTTCCAGGTCACAATTCATACCATGTACTTGTGAGAGAGGCTGAAGTTCCATTTTGGAAGCTCTCTCAAAACATAAAAGACACCTGGGTTGATCAGATAACTAAGAGATCACTGTCCCTATTGGGGCCTGATTTACAGGCCTTGCAAAGGAGCAGGGAAGGGGGAAACGGTAGGGTACATGATATATTGCACTTTACTAGCCCAAGACTGATGAATGTTTAAAGGGTGGTGAAAACTCTTTGGAACTGACTGGGGAAGGCCCAGACTTGGGGTCAAAGGTCCATCAAAATGATTAGCCAGTGGCCCCATAATGGGACCTAAGCATTTGGAATAAGGAAGGACATTCTTTGTTTTCCACCATTCTTGTGAGAAAAGGGCAGTTTACTGCACTTGGGAACCTGGAGCAAGTGCTCTATCTTTCATATAATTTACTCACCTGCAATTGAGGTGCTCTTGCTACTGGGTGTCTGTGTGCTTTAATTATGGTTTTGGATATGTTCTGTAAAGATTTTGACAATGGAAATGTGTTTTTCTCTGTTAAAAAAATTGTCAATGTACTATAAGTTATATCTCTGTAGGTACTGTTCTGTCTTTGCCCATAGGTAGGGATATTTTTCTTCAGTTAAGAGATTGACACTGGGGTCTGTTACTCAAAGCCTCCCAACTCTTAACCATTTCTAGGTGAAGGCAGAAAAATTCAATTTATTCACCCCTCTTCAGACACTTCTGCTGAGGCAACAAAACACTTGCAATATTACCACCCACCAAAGTAAATGGTAAATATTTGAATTTAGCAAGTAGACTCTTAAAGGTAGAACACCCTTTGACTCAGCTTCAATTTATCCCCATTTGGTTTGGCCAAAAAGTACATAATATGTATTGATTGGTTTCCAACCCCAATTCAGTATAACAGGGGTGCTGGTTCCATTTTGTATCCCACTTTTCTCTTAGCCTCTTATGGAATTAAATTAGAAGCTATGGATTAAGTGGACCTTGTGGCTTAAAATAGTTCTCACGTGCACTATTTAACAAGGCTGTCATATAACTGCAGATTCCATTGGCCACCAAAGACTGGAACACACACATACCCCAAAGAAAAGAAAATTCTGAGACGTTGCTGCTTCTCTGGTGGTGCCCTCTCTGACTGATGCTTCATGTTTTTGGACTGTGTTTCCTGCACAGCAGAAATGACAAGCCTGCAGTCTTTTCTAACCTTGGCCCTTGGTGCTCACTCTATGGCAATGAAGTGCCTGTGGGGTTGGCCTATCCCATAAGCCATTCAGGTTATGAGAATAGTCACCATTGGGATGGCTCAAGCTAAAAGAGAGTCCCTTCAGAATTTAGTGACACCCTTCTGCTTTCTCCTAGACTGGAACATTGATTAGGGAGTGCCTCAAACATGACATTCTTGTGCTGTCCTTGAACTTGATTTGGCAGCAGGAGGGAGCAGACTATGTAACCAGATGTAAGAATTAATTTAGATAATGATGGAAAAATAAAGAAAAAGAGAAAGCATCATATAAAGATTTTTCAAAAGAAACATTAATTTTGATTGAAACTTGTTTCAGTGGGGATTCAGTTCTCACAGCGGCACTTGGCCTCCACTGGACAGCAGGACCAGCCCCAACTGCTAGTGTTCTGTTCTCTTTTTGTAATCGTGGAATCTTTTGTTGCTCTAAATATGATTAAAAATGACAGAAACTCATTTGTTGTAGTATATGTGTGACTCTGGGTTTGTCTCTGTCTCTGCTTTCAGAAGTGTCATCCATTGTATAAAATATTGGCTTGCTGGTCTGCCAGCTAGAACTTGGCCACAGCCTCTGTTGTAGCTGCAGGCTCTAGTTGCTGTTAACAAAGAGACTCTAGAAAAGCTGCTAATGTCCTCTTATCATCATTGTTAATTTGTTAAAACATAAAACAAGCTAAAATTTCAGATGAATGTCATCACAGTTCCTTTAATTAGCTGTTTTTATTGGCTGTCTTTATTGAAGTCAAGTGTTGGTATTATGCCCAGTATCCTCTTATGCTACTTCGGTTTTCATATACATAATATTTTTTAATCTTTGAACAGGGGTTATAAACTTGACCTGTGTTGGCCTTAGCATAGGCTGACTTGGGACAACTAAAATATCAAAGTGTCTGGGCTAGAAATCACAAATGGACACTGGTGTCCCATTACAATCTCTCATCCAAAACCTTAAGCTTGCCAGCCAGGAAAAAGCCACACAAAATCTAGTTATTCACTCTCATCCTCGTCTTTGTAGGAGCATAAAATGGGTATGGGCTTCACCACCCAGTTTTTGTCAAGCTTCAAACAAGGAATGGGCACATTCACACATTCACATCCTCATTGTTTTTCAGAGGTTATATAATCCTTGACCACTCAGGTAAAATTTAAGCCATAATTCTTTTGGGTTTTCAAAAGTTCAAGTAAGCTCCCCTCCTGTCTCATTTCAGTGTGGATACTTATGAGATCCAAAAATGAATTTCTGGGCTTGAGATACAGGCCATCAATGTGCTATAACAGATATATTAAGGAATAATATGAAAGGTCTTTATACTTCAGTGTCCTCACCTGTTATAGGGGTTGTCACAGTACCTCTCAACTGGATTGGGTTGGGGATTCAGTAAGAATGTATGTAGCCCAGATGTTGGGTTTATTTCTCTGGCTTTGCTCCCTGTTTAAATGCCAGAATCCCTAAGAGTGATCCCTTATTGAGCCATGTTTTTCACTGACCAACTCAGAGTGGTTGGATTTCTCATTGAAGTCAAGTGTTGGTATCATGCCCAGTGACCTCTTATGCTACTTTGGTTTTCATATACATAATATTTTTTAATCTTTGCACAGGGGTTACAAACTTGACCTGTGTTGGCCTTAGCATAGGTTGACTTGGGACAACTAAAATATCAAAGTGTCTGGGCTAGAAATCACAAATGGACACTGGTGGCCCATTACAATCTCTCATCAAAAACCCATTGTTTCTGCAAACAGTGCTTGATGGACAGAAGAAAACAATAGATTCTTAGCATGTATGTTTGTGTGTGTTTCTGCAAGAGAACATGTAGGTTTGTGTGTTGTGAGTAGATTCTTTTCTCTTGGACCTACAAACAGTGTCCTAACAGCCACCCTACTTGGTTTCATTTACTGCTCAACCCCTGCCTTAATTAAAAAGGTAATTAGCATCCACCATAGATTTTTAAGGAGTACCAAAGCACACAGGTCATGGAGACAAGAACACCTAGTGCCATGGTCGGCAAACTGTGGCTCGCTAGCCACATGCGGCTCTTTGGCCCCTTGAGTGTGGCTCTTCCACAAAATACCATGGCCTGGGCGAGTCTATTTTGAAGAAGTGGCGTTAGAAGAAGTTTAAGTTTAAAAAAATTGGCTCTCAAAAGAAATTTCAATCGTTGTACTGTTGATATTTGGCTCTGTTGACTAATGAGTTTGCTAACCACTGACCTAGTGGATTAAAAAGAGCCTGGAGGCAGGAGTCCTATATGTGAACTAGTGTGTAACTATGATTCTGATCTGTTGATATGATGTTGGGAAACCTGCTTTCCTTTCCTAGACCTTAGTTTTCTCATATATGAAATGAGTGTGTCTGAGGTATGAAATACAACTAGATGATATGGGAAGCCCCTTCCAATGTGGACACAATGGTTATTGCAAACAGCATCATCTTCCTTAATCATGATATAAAGGGGAAAAGAAAGGGCTATTTGTTATCCTGAGAACATAAAATTTTTTATTTGTTGTTCCTCCTCAACAACCCCCTACAGTGCTCACAGCCCACAGGTAAGGAGGCTGAACAATGGTTCAAGGGTGCAATGTACTCTAGCACGGGTACACTATGAGAGGTCCACAGAGAAGGGCCCACTATTAGGACATGTAATTCTGAAACTAGAAACTACATGTTTGTACACAACAAAAATTTATTGAACACCTAGGTGGTCAAAAAGACAATTGAGTTCTGTGTAATAGATGCTGTCAACCCCTGGATGGATGGGGAAAAGGTTCAACAATGATCTCATCAATAGCAGAAATAAATAAGAATTAAGTAAGTCACAGTACATGCTTTCAGTGAGTTTACAGTCTATTAATTGTTTTAGGCCAGGCCCATCTGGGACTTCAGCCTATCACATCCATCCCTAAGACAATATTGGGCTAAGCTTTGATTTATTTTTGTTTCCTTTTATAACTAGAAGGGGTCTTATCTCCTAGCCCTAAGTTTTCATACTTCATATGAGGAAACAAGGCAAAAAAACTTATTGAATGTCATTGTGAATTAGGACCTTTGACAAGTGACTAGGCTTAGAACATTCAGCTCATGGTCACTTTATGTGCCTACAGGCGTCATGGTACATTGGCAGATCATATAAGAATCTCTACTATCCACTTTCACACTGGCTCAGTGTCCTGTTGAGAGAGCTTCCATTTCTTGTCTGTGGTTTCCATATATTGAGCCCAAGGGTTCTCTACTCCATATACAGCACGTACTTCACCTATGATCCACTCCCAGAGGTTTGTGTTTTGTTTTTGCATGCAACTACAAGAAAGGTTGAGAGAAGAGAATTATTGAAAGTGATAGAGTAGGAATTGCAGAAGCAATGAGAAACATTTAAACAACACACTTAAGTATGAAAACCTAATTTTTGAGATAACAGGCAGATGCAGATGATTCAAATCCTCAGATTCTTTTGTCACCATTTTTTAGGCCACAGCTTCCCCTACTTCCCTCAACTTATTTCCCATGGTGCTTCAAGCAAGGAGAAGGCTATTTGGGGAATTTGGTCTGACTGCCAACCAGCAAAACTATACTAAATAGGCTGACTTAAGCCAGATTATATGAAAACATTTCCCTCCACCCCCATTAGGTCACTTCAACTATAAGACAAGAAAACAGGCCAGAAGAGCAAACAGATGCTCTGAGAGACACATTGCTTGGGCAGTGATACTTGTCCTCAAATGAAGTAAGCTCTTTTTATACTTATACACTGTGCCAAGAGGGGATAATGCCAAAGTTGAACTAACCTTAAGGAGAATCACACCACTTCAAAAGACTGCAAGAACTCTTCACATGGGCACAATATCCAAACATCTCCTCATTCATTAGTTCTTTCTTTTATTCAATAATTATTTCTGCAATCACTATGTATCCCACAAACAAACAAGACAAGCATGGTCTCTGTCCTCATGGAACTTCTAGTCTAGTGGAAGAGACAAAGAGACATATAATTGTAATATAATGTAATGGGTGCTATATAATATAATAGTTAAAGAAGTTCAAAGTCTCATTGGAGTGCAAAAGAAGGATGCCTAGCATAGTCTAGCTTCTTAGAGAACTCTAGGTTGTAACCCAGGTTGGATGAAGATGGAATTGAGGTGGGGAAAAGGGCAATTCATTTTTAGGCAAGAGACAGCAATCTTTTAAGGCAAACTACCAATAGTTTGGCCTGAAGGAAATGTTTAAAAAAGGGTGTGGCTGTGAAAGAGGATGGTAGAAAAGGAGACACAAATAAAGTCAGTGAGAGCCTATGTATTATACTACAGAGTTTGTACTTTATCCCAGGGTGAATGCAGAGGCATAACAATTCTTGTCAGTATTTCAATTCTCAGAACACATGATCTCATTTGAACTTCATAACATTTTGAAGAGGCAGACAGGTCATGGATTAAGTCCATTTTGCATAAAGAAAAACTGAGGCTCAGCATAATGAAGTTATTGGCCCAAAACCTGACCCTAAGTCTATACAGGAAGCATGGAATCTTCTAATTTCCAATCTCAGGCTTCTCACATTAGATCAATCCATCAAAGACCTCAGGATCTGGTACAATTCTTGGAATGTGTTCAAGAACGTTTGTGGTGACAGCATAGCATCCCATCTATACCTGCCATGACCTGTTTGGGCCAACACTAGCATGAGGTTCCTAGATGGCAAACAGGGAATCCAAGAAAAGAGCAGTAGCATCATCTTAAGAGGTAGTGCAAGCTGTGTGGAGCCAGCCAAATTGGTGCTCTGTGGCTGTGGGGACCTCATTCATTCATCCAAACAAGAATTCAAAAAAAAAAAAATGCTGGAGAAGAAGAGTCAACGTTACATTTTCCTAGAAAAAAAAGACACCAGACTTTGGCATTGAACAATGAGATGAAATTACATGGGAAGGAAAGGCAGCTGAACAGGCAACCAAAGCAGAAAGAAGAGGCAGGAAAGAGTATGGCTTCTGTACAAGGAATTGAAGATGAGTCTGGACTAAGGCTCACTGTGAAAAGCTTGTGTGTCCTGCAAAGAAGTGGAATTTTTTTCTGTATTCCAGTCATTCTCAGTTGCCACATGTTAAAGATAATGATCACATGTGTGACATACTTTCAAGGGATCCTCCAGGGTTATATGCAATTCCTGACACAGAGCTATCACTTTGCCCCTTTTTCTCCCACTTAAGTAAGCAAATACAAACATAAGTGAGACTGACAGTATTAAAAGGAAAAAAAGTGCACCTCCTATAGTACACTTTTAAGAAAATTAACCACCAACTTCAATGTTTAGGATATTACCAACAAATTATTCTCCATACCTCACAACTGATTACAGAATACCAGTTAAGATCACTATGGATTTTTTAACAAAGCTGCAACACAATTAGTTTTGGGAGATGGAAACTATGCTAAAACATATTGTACAAGAATATAATAGTGTAACACAGAGGTTGAGTCAAGGGAATAATAATAATACATGTACTGGGCATTTACTATGTTTCAGGAAATGTTAAAGATAAGCTCTTTATATTGTGTCTTACATAATCCTCACATCAACCCTATGATTTGAGCTCAATTACTCCCATTATATAGATAAAGAAACTAAGGCTCTGGCTCAATATTATTTTTGGCCCAGACCCAAGGTTAATTCTAAATAATAAAGCCTGAACTCAAACTAAAGTATATTTGTTGCCAAAGCCTACAGTGTTGATCACTGCATTATATATTTTTTGAAAGGCTGGTTGAGTATCTCAGCCTTTGCAAAGAGGCCCATGGAACTAAGAAACAGGCAGCATTATAAATAGCAATAAAGAAGGAAGGATATCACATTGGAATTGTCTTCAAATTCATCCACTTCAGGAGTGACAGTAATGTCTGGTTTACATTAGCTAATGTTTTCCACAGAGCAGCCACCTCCTTCCCAAATTTCAGAGTTGTGTTGGGAGAGGGGAAAAAAAAAAGGTCTTCTTCAGCCTTGCAATCTCCCAAGAGTCTTGCCAACTCTTGCATTTCTCTCTTGTCTCTGGTTAAAGGTGCCTGTGATACAGCAGTTCATCAGGTGTTCAGAAAACCTCTGAGCATATTTGTCTATAAAGGCAGGCAGGAGGAAGAGTGTTGTATCAGGAATCAGTATACCAGCTCTTGCCACTGACTAGCAGGTCAACGTGACCAGACCCCTTCTCCCTTCTGGGCCTCAGTTTTCCCATCTATAGAGAAAGGTAGATAAGGACTAGGCTAGTTTCTTTTTGGATTCTGTGAAACTTTTTCCTAAAACCAGAATTTTGTCAATTTGCAAATTCCCAGTTTTATCTAACTCCAACCTATAATCTTACCCTACATTTTAGAATCTGTATTATAAAAAAAAGACTAATGATATAATTTGCTCTACTTGTGAATGTTTCATCATCAGCCTCCTTGACAACACACCCAATATTTCATTGCTTATTGTTCCACAACAGCCTCTAGCCCAAAGCATGCCATCTTACCTACCATTCATACACACTGTCAATCTTGATGGGAGTACATTTCTACTAGTGCTTTTTGGGCCATTCTGTACCTGGAAGATTTTGATATGGGTCAAAGACTCTGCTAAATATATCTCCTATCCATAATAAATGTGGGCAATTGTGGCTGTTTGGGGAATCTCTGAGATGGGGGTGGTATGGATTTTATAATTGTCTAAGTCAGGAACCAGCATATAGGCAATGCTACTGGATAAGTACTAATGGACAAGAGACCAGATCAAAGGCCTCCCTTTCAAAATAAGGCAATGCATTCTACTAGCCTTTGTTTATGTGATTACCTTCATATGGAATGCTCTCCATTTCTGACTAGGCAAATCCTTCCAACCCATTAAAGCTCAACTCAAGCACAATCTCCAAGATGTTTTATCTGATTGCCTCAACTGGAAATGAACTCTCTCTCCTTTAA
Organism: Eptesicus fuscus; assembly: GCF_027574615.1. Taxonomy (NCBI): domain Eukaryota; kingdom Metazoa; phylum Chordata; class Mammalia; order Chiroptera; family Vespertilionidae; genus Eptesicus; species Eptesicus fuscus. The sequence goes on from NC_072473.1 coordinate 48,142,941, forward strand.
ATTTATAATCTCTTTCCCCTAAGTCCAAACCACTAGTTTGGCTTGTAGTTCATTATAATACAACCCACTGCCATTTATACCATTTATACCTTATAGCACTTTGATATCCACTATCTCACTGGAGACTCACAGGAACACTATAAGAAAAGCAGGGGGGAATGTATTAATATCACAGTTAAATATGTGACAGGAAGGAAGCATTGTTATTTTAGAAGTTTGCTGGAGCCTTTTATTTCTAGCAGTATGTCTTGGTAGATACCCTAAATTATCCTCCCAATGAAAACAATTAAAATATAAGGCAAAATACAATAATAATATTTTCAAGTTCATTGCTAAACTAATAGATAGGAAAGAATCCATAGCCAAAAGGAAGTGAAATAAGGAATTCTTCAGGTAAATGAGTGACAGAGCCAAATTTTTCTCTGAGGATTTTACCAGACTCTGGGAGACTGAATTTCTACTTTGATTATTGTAAGAGATTAGGAAAGAAAAAGATAAGGACTAGGGCTTGCCCAAGATAAGAAGCCTTATTAGAGACTTCCACATACACTGAATATAAGAGTGTAAGAGTGAAGAAGAGTGAAGAAGAATTAAATTTGTCTTACAAAAGGAGATGATAGGGTGGAGGGGAAAAAAATAACTTCTCATGAGAATTTATAACCATAGGAGGTCTTTGTAGAGTTTTGCAGTCCTATTAAAAAAAGAAAATACTTATAAAGTCTGAAAAACTAAAAGCTGAAATATCAGTTCAGCTATGGAAAAATGCAATTTTCATCTAGGCCTTAAAATTCATATATATAAAGGTCCAAAGAAAATGATCATCTTGTGGTCAAGTGTTACAAAACACAGAAAGAAACAAGACACTGAGTAAAAGCACATGGAAACAACAAACATCAGAATCAGACTCATAGGCTATAGAAGGTAAAACCATCACATAGAATATAAGTTAACTTTATCAAAAGGGGTTAAAGAGGTTTATAAAATGCTTAAAATATAAGCAAGGAACAAGAGACTCTAAAGAACAATCAAACATTTCAAAAAGAGTGAAATAGAATCACTGGAACTAAAAAGTAGAAGAGGATAGTTAATACATATCAATAAACAAAAGAACATAAAATGCACAACTAAAGAATCAGTAAAATTGTTGATAGATACAAATTATTCATAAGGTAGCACAGAAAGACAATAAAATGATAAATATTAGAGGTTCAGAGACATGAGGCTAGAATAAATAGATCTAATATATTTCTAACTAGAATTCCAGAACACAGTAATGGAATGAGAAAGAGGTGATATTCAAAGACAAAATAGCTGAGAATGATTAAATATTGTTGAAAGATAATAATCTTTAAGACCAAGAATTCTGGAAAATTCCAAGCTATACAAAATACAGTGAATTCATACTAGACACATCATAATGATTTTATAGAACATCAAAAAATAATATTATCAAAGCAGTCAGTGACGAGAAAAATAAGAACAAAACAGATTATCTAGAAAGAAATAGCTATTACACTTAAGATTAACTTATCCTATATAATAAAAGGCTAATATGCAAATTGACAGAATGGTGGAATGATCGGTTGCTATGATGCACACTGACCACCAGGGGACAGATGCTCAATGCAGGAGCTGCCCCCTGGTGGTCAGTGTGCTCCCACAGGAGGAGCACCACTCAGCCAGAAGCCAGATTCATGGCTGGTGAGCGCAGCAGCAGTGGCAGGAGTCTCTCCCACCTCCGCGGCAGTGCTAAGCCATCAGTAAGACATCCCCTGAGGGCTCCCGGAAGGCGAAGGCTGGGCTGAGGGACCCCCACCCCAGTGCATGAATTTCGTGTACCAGGCCTCTAATCAATAATAATGACAGGAGAAGACAGTGGAAAATTGACTTTTATGTACTGAGATAATTCTCTACCCATCAGAACTATCTTTCAAGTTAATATAAATACATTTTAATAGGATCTTTAATAAAGGAAATTCTAAGTGATATATTTTGGTTAGATAGAAAAAAATCTTGAATGGAAGGTCTGAGATACAGTGGGTAATAGTGTGCAAAGATATAGGTAATCACATGGGTCAATCTAACCATACATTGACTATATACAAAAAATATATAGTAATGTCTAATATGTGACAAAATAAAATAGAATTAAAGAATTTTATAATGGCTTATATATTGATATGGGTTATTCAAATTTAAAAGTAAAGACATTAAGTTAAGGAAAAAGGTAAAGATAGTCATAACTTTATTTTTAATTCTTTTTTCAGTTTTATTGAGATATATTGATACACAGCACAGTGTAAGTTTAAGGTGTACAACATAATGCCTTGACTTCATATACTGTGAAATTTTTATCACAGTAAGTTTAGTTAACATCCACCATCTCATATAGATATCAAATCAAAAGAAAAAATGTTTTTCCTTGTGATAAGAACTCCTGAATCTGCTCTCTCCTTGTGTGTATGTGTGTGTTTGTGTGTGTGTATGATTTTTTCCCTGTAAATCTTTATTGCTGAAAGTATTACATATGTCCCTCTTATCCCCCATTGACCCCTTCTAGCACGCATCTGCACCCTGTCCCAGACCTTCACCGTACTACTCTCTGTGTTCATGAGTTCTCTTAACAATTTTCATGTATACCATACAGCAATGTTAACAATAGTCATCATGTTGCACATTATATCTATAGAACTTATTTATCTTATAACTGGAAGTTTGAACCTCTTGAATACCTCCACCTAATTTCATCACCCTCTATACCCCAACCCTGATACCCACAAATCAGTCTGCCCATATCAGTTTGGTGTTTTGTTTTGGGGTTTGGGGATATATTTTCGATTTCATATATAAATGAGATCATACAGAATTTGCCTTTCTCTGTCTGACATTTCACTTAGCATAATACCCATCCATTTTGTCACAAATGGCAGGGTTTCTTTATTTTATATGTCTGAATAATATTTCATGTATATATCACAACTTCTTCATCCATTCATCTGTTGGTAGACGCTTAGGTTATTTCCATGTCTTAGTATTGTAAATAATGCTGCTGTGAACTTTGGGTTTGAAATATCTCCTCAGAATAATTATTATTTTTCCTTGGGATTGTTTTTTTCAATACCTGTAAAATATGCTATTGGAATATTGATAAACATTGCATTGAACTGAATCTATAGCTGGCTTTGGGTAGTATGGACATTTTAACAATGATTATTCTTCCAGTCCATGAACACGGGATATCTTTCCATTTATTTGTGCCTTCTTAGATTTCTTTCATTAATGTCTTGTGGTTTTCAGTGTAGAGAAATTTCATCACTGTTAGTAAATTTATTCCTAAGTATTTTATTGTTTTTGATGCTGCTATAAATGGGATCATTATCTTGATTTCTTTTTCAGATAATTTGTTGTTAGCATATAGAAATACTGATTTTCATGTGTTAATTTTCTGTCCTGCAACTTTACTGAATTGATTGATTAGATAGAACAGTTTTCTTGGTGTAGCCTTTAGAATTGTTTACATATAAAATCATGTAATCCAAAAATGTAGACAATTTTACTTCTTTGTTTCCAATTTAGTAGCCCCCCCCCCTTTTTTTTTTCCTTGCTTGATTGCTCTGGAGTTCTAGTACTATGTTGAATAGGAGTAGTGAGAGTAGGTACCCTTGTCTTGTTCCTGATCTCAGAGGAAAAGCTTTCAACCTTTCACCATTGCATATAAGGCTGTAGGCTTGCCATATATGTAATTTTATTATGTTGAGGTACATTCCTTCTATACTTAATTTATTAAGAGTTCCTATCGTGAATGGATGCTGAATTTTACTCATGAACATTAGACTTTATTAAATAACTACATGATATTGTTAAAATAACCAGAGTTTAGAGGTAAAAAATGTAAAAATATATACTAGGTAAATCCAAAGCAAAAAAATCTTGCATATTTATATGAATAACAGACAAAATAAACTTTATGACAAAAAGCATTAAGGTAAACAGATAAGTTTGTGATGATAATAGTATGGTTTACCAGGGAAAACAAACATCATTTTAGATTTGTATGTTTCTGAAAACAAAGTTTCAAAACATATAAAGCAACATGTGAAAATATATAAAAAAGTTAGCAGACTTGATATTATAATGGGAAATTTTTAACATACTTCACTCAGAAATTGATGGATTAAGGAGACCAAAAATTTGATAATGATAGCAAAGATCAAATAGCAAAATTAAACAAGTATTTTTTCATATTTTGAGCTTTACATACAACACTGGAGAATGCATGTTTTATTAAAGCATATGTGAAATATTTTTTAAAATAATCCATGGATCAAAATTATGGTCTTTGGACAAAATCCAGCCTGCTGCCTGATTTTTGTTTTTCTTTAATCATTTTATTCTGATATAATTTACATACCACACATTTAAGTCATTTGAAGACTATAATTCAGTAGCTTTTAGTATTTTCACTGAGTTTTACATCCATTGACATAATTATAGAACATTTTATTACCTCAAAAGGAAACCCCACAGCTCACTGTCTGATCTCTCCATACCCACTTCCTCCAGCCCTAGGCAATCACTTATATACTTTCTATCTCTATACATTTGCCTATTATGAAAATTCAATATAAATGGAATTATAAAATATTTTCCTTTGTGACTGACTTCTTCCAATTAATGTAATGTCTTCAAGGTCTATCGATGTTGCAGCATGTATCAGTATATCATTTCTTTTTAATGCTAAGTAATGATCCATTGTATGGACATACTGAATTTTATTTATCCATTTATCAGTTTTAGTGTAGAAATCTGTTTTCATTTACTTTGGGTATACACCTAAGAGTGGATTTGCTGAATCAGATGGTAACTTTGTTTTAAATTTTTAGATACTTCCAGCCTGTTTTCCATAATCACTTCTAACAGTTTACATCCCCACAGTGTATGAGGGTTTCAATTTCTCCACATCCTCACCGACACTTGTTATTATCTTTTTTATCACTGCCATTTTGATGGGTATAAAGTAGTATCTCATTGAAGTTTTGATTTGCATTTTCTTGATGGCTAATATGTTGAGCAAATTTTCAAGTGCTTATTAGCCATTTGTATATATTCTTTGGGGGAATTCACATTCAAATAATTTGCTGATTTGAAATTATATTTTTATTAATGTGCCATAACATACTATATATTCTAGATATAAGGCCCTTATCAAATATAAGAATTGCAAAATTCCTCCTGCCCCATTCTATATTTTTGCACATTCTTTTTATTTATTTATTAGAGGCCCGGTGCACAAAATTCGTGCATGGGGTTGTGTGTCCCTCAGCCCAGCCTGCCCCCTCTCCTATCTGGGACCCCTCGAGGGATGTCCGACTGCTCATTTAGGCCCGATCCCGGGCAGTCGGACATCCCTCTCACAATCCAGGCTCCCAACTGCTTGCCTGCCTGCCTGATTGCCCCTAACCGCTTCTGCCTGCCAGCATGATCACCCTTAACCACTCCCCTGCCAGCCTGATCAATGCCTAACTGCTCCCCTGTCAGCCCGATTGCCCCTAACTGTCCTCCCCTGCCGGTGTGGTCACCCCCAACTGCCCTCCCCTGCAAGCCTGGTCACCTCCAACTGCATCCCTCTGCAGACCTGGTCACCCCTAACTGACCCCCCTGCTGGCCTGGTCACCCCCAACTGCCCCCCCCTGCTGGCCTGGTTGCCCCCAACTGCCCCTCCTGCTGGCCTGGTCGCCCATGCAGCCTGCTGTTCAGTCATTTGGTCATCCCTCACTAACCCTCCTGCAGGCCTGGTTGCTCCACATAGCCTGCTTGTTCAGTCGTTTGGTCGTCCCTCACTAAACCCCCTGCCAGCCTGGTCATAGGCTGCCATCTTGTGAGGGTGTGAGGGTCAATTGCATATTACCTCTTCTTTATATAGGATTTATTGGTTAATTCTCAGCTGAGAATATTTTTTTCATTGACTTTTTGAGAGTGGAAAGGAGGAAGTGGGGAGAGAGAAACATTGATGAGAGAGAGAGACATCTATTGGGTGTCTCCTGCACCCACCCAATGGGGGCCAAAGAACAAGCCTACAACCAAGGTACATGCCCTTGACCAGGAATCAAACCTGAGACCCTTCAGTGTGTAGGATGACTCTCTAACCATTTAGCAACACCGATCAGGGCCTTTTTTCCCTTTATTAAGTTTAATTATAGATGGTATATAATCCCATGTTGTTTATATAAATTTCAGGTGCACAATATAGTGATTATATGTTTATATAACTGGAAATGTGATCCCCTTTTCAACCATTCCCAACCCCTCCCTTCTGGTACCCATCCTTTGATGATGTGCTTTGAAGTACAAAAAGTTCTTCATTTTGTTGATGCTCACTTTATTAATTTTTAACTTTATTTTTATTATTGATATTATTACAAACTAGTGGCCCAGTGCATGGAAATAGTGCATGGGTGGGAGGTTCCCTCAGCCCAGCCTGCACCCTCTCTAATCAGGGACCCCTTGGGGGATGTCCAACTGCCAGCCACAGGGATCGGGCCTAAACTGGCAGTAGGTCATCCCTCTTGCAATCTGAGACTGCTGGCTCCTAACCACTCAACTGCCTGCCTGCCTGATCGCCCCTAACTGCCTCTGCCTGCCTGCCTAATTTCCCCTAACCCCTCTGTCTGATCACCCCTAACTGCCCTCCCCTGCTGGCCTGATCTCACCCCTAACTGCTCTCCCCTGCCGACCTGACTGCCCATAACTGCCTCTGCCTTCCTGATCACCCCTAACTGCCCTCCCTGCTGGCCTGATCTTGCCCCCAACTGCCCTCCCCTGCCAGCCTGATCTCACTCCCAAGTGCCCTCCCCTGCCAGCCTGATTGCTCCTAACCCCCTGTCAGCCTGATCTCACCCCCAACTGCCCTCCCCTGTTGGCCTGATCGCCCCTAACTGCCTCTGTCTCGGCTCCCTCCACCATGGCTTTGTCCAGAAGGAAGTCGGACGTCTGGAAGATGGCTGGTCGAACCAGTCTAATTAGCATATTACCCTTTTGGTAGTATAGATAGATTATATAGGATAGGATTGCTTAAATGGGGGGGGGGGGCCTTTTCCATCAGGAAAAGATGCTCTTGGCAGACAAAAATACATAATCCCTATATCTGGACTGATAGCCAGCTATATGCACTATACTGCCAAACTGGTCATTAAAAAATTGAACCGCTTTCTTACACCTTTCACCAAACAGCTGTTGCCCTTAAAACCCCTCCTCAGCCCCCACTTTAGGTTCTGCCTTTGCAGTTCACCCAGATTAGGTTCTGATTGGTCAGTTTCTATGCCAGTCAGTGTCAAAAGCTCTGCCTCCTAGTCAGCCATTGGCTCCTCACAGTTCACCCAGATTTGGTTCTGATTGGTCGGTTTCTATGCCAGTCAGAATCTCTGGGCCTATCTCGGAGCCTAATCAGAGAGGAAGGCTGATCAGCAACCCCCTTATCTGCTGGCAAGGCCCGGAGAGAAAGAGAGGTAAGGGCTGATCAATAACTGCCACAGAGGCTGTGGATCAGACCCTGCTTCTCTCTCTAGGCCTCTCTCTGGGCCTGATCCGCAGCCCCCTCAGTAGTCAGTGCTGGGTCGCCATGGCTACAGGACTGACTTCCGGTGTTTGGTCGTCCAGTCATTTTGGGCATTACAGACCCTGGCTATATATATATATATATATATATATATATATATATATATATATATATATCCTACCTTATAATAGAGAAACATGCAAATTGACCACACCTCTGCTACGCCCACAGCCAATCAGAGCGAACAAGATGGTGGTTAATTTGCATATGCAGGTGCTGAGCATCCTGGGTCCAGGAAACATCCTCCAGACCCAGGCTGCTCCTAGCCTGTAGGCCCGTGCTTAGGTCCTGAGCGGCAGGGGTCCCAGAACGCCCCCTGGCCACTCAGAGCCTATGGGTGTAGGCACCAAGCAACCTGGCGGGCGGGAACATCCCCGCGTCGCTATTGCGATGCGGGGATGTTCCGCCCCGCCCCCAGCGGCTTGCAAAGGCTCCTGCACAAAGCAGCGGTTTGGGGCCACGCCCCCAGCCAGGCGCCCAGGACCGGCGGCTGCCGCTGTCCTCTGGGGTGTGCCGAGACCCTGGCGGCCACTGCTGTGTGCTGCCCGGGGTCCCTGCAAGCCCTGAGCCTGAGGCCCATGGTCAGGCTGGCTGCTGGCCTCCCCAAGCTGCTTGCAAAGGCTCCTGCACAAAGCAGTGGTTTGGGGCCACGCCCCCAGCCAGGCGCCCAGGACCGGGGGCTGCCACTGACCTCTGGGGTGTGCCGAGACCCTGGCAGCCACCGCTGTGTGCTGCCCAGGGTCCCTGCAAGCCTCGAGCCTGGGGCCCATGGTGGGGCTGGCTGCTGGCCTTGGGGCGTTTGGAGACGGGGATGTTCCCGCCCCGCCCCAGAGGCTTTCCAAGCTTCAGCACCAAGTGGCGGTTCGTGTCCATGCCCCCAGCCTAGCGCCCTCCACAGGGGATGGCTGCTGGCCTCTGGGGTGTGCAGAGACCCCGGCAGCCACCACCGGGTGGCAGGGACACGCCCTAGGCCAGTGGACACAACCCAGGGGCTGCATTAGCTGCAGAGGATACAGCTTTTTTTAAAAAATTTTATTGATTTTTGTTTTTTTTTAACAGAGAAGAAGGGAGAGGGATAGACAGTCGGAAATATCAATGAGAGAGAAACATCCATTAGCTGCATCCTGCACACTCCCCACTGGGGATATGCCTCCAACCAAGGTACATGCCCTTAACAGGAATCAAACCTGGGACCCTTCAGTCTGCAGGCCCACGGTCTATACACTGAGCCAAACCATTTTGAGAGTAAATACCTTTTCTGATAACTCATTGGCTAAGCTCCCTGTAGGCCACCAATTGCAGTGTTCTTGGTAATTTGGGTTATAAGAATCCAAGAAGGTAATCTAGGGTTTTTCCACCACACTCTTGAAGGAAAAAATGAAGGTCCCTTGAGGGGTCCCAGATTGGAGAGACTGCAGGCTGGTCTGAGGGACAACATCCCCCGCTAACCCCCCTCCCCGCCATGCACAAATTTTGTGTACTGGGCCTCTAGTGTATATATATATATATATACTCATTCCCCACACCTTTACCCACCTCCACCAAGCCTCCACCAACCCTACCCTATGACCATCATTACACTGTTGTCCTTGTCTATGGGTCATACATTTCATACATTTATGTCTTTGGCTCACCCCTTAACTCAGTGGTTCTCAAAAATTGGAGGCATATCCCCAGTGGTTCTCTACAGCAGCGGTTCTCAACCTGTGGGTTGCGACCCACAGGTTGAGAACCACTAACAGGGTTGCCTAAGACCAACAGAAAACACAGATATTTACATTACAATTCATTAACAGTAGCAAAATTACAGTTATGAAGTAGTAACAAAAATAATTTTATGGTTGGGGGTCACCACAACATGAGGAACTGTATTAAAGGGTCGCGGCATGGAAAAGGTTGAGAACCACTGCCTTAAATTCTTTCATCCAGTCCCCTCTCCACACTCCAATCTGACAGCTGTTAGTCTGTTCCATGCATCTATGCTTCTGTTCTGTTCATCAGCTTATTTTATTTATTAGATTGCACGTATAAATGAGATCATATAGTATTTAACTGATTGGCTTATTTCACATAACATAACTATCTCTAGGTCCATCCATGCTGTTGCAAAAGAAAAAAATCGTTTTTATGGTCACGTAGTATTGCATTGTGTACATATAACACAGCAAAATTTTTATCCACTTACTTACTGATGGGCACTTGGGCTGCTTCCAGATCTTGGCTACTGTAAATAATGCTGCTCTGAAAATACTGGTCCATATATTGTTTTGAATTGGAGTTTCAAGATTCTTAGGATATATTCCCAGAGTGGGATCACTGGGTCAAAAGGTAGTTCAATTTTTAACTTTTGAAAAAACTCCATACCATTTTCCACAATGGCTGCACCAGTCTGCATTGCCACCAACAGTGCATAGGGGTTCCCTTTTCTCCACATACTCATCAACCATTCTGACAGGTGTGAGGTGATACTTCATTATGGTTTCAATTTGTGTCTATCATATAATTAGAGACAATGAGTAATTTTTCATATGGATATTGACCATCTGTGTGTCTTCTTTGGAGAAATGTCTATTCAGGTACTTTGCCAATTTTTAATTGGATTATTTGTCTTCTTGATGTTGAGTTGTAGAAGATTTCTATATACTAGTGTTTTGGAAATTAACTCCTCATCAGAAGTCTCATTGGAGAATATGTTCTCACATACAGTGGGTTCCATTTTCATTTTGTTTGTGGTTTCTTTTACTGTGCAGAAGTTTTTTAGTTTGATGTAGTCCTATTTGTTTATTTTTCCATTGTTTCTGTGCCCAAGGAGACATGTCAGCAAAAGCATTGCTATAAGAGATGTCTGAGATTTTACTGCCTATCCTTTCTTCTATGATTTTTATGGTTTTGAGACTTACATTTAAGTAATTTCTTTAAATCCTTACCAAAAGATATGTTTATTGGTTTTAGAGAAAGAGGAAGGGAAACAGAGAGAGAAACATCGATGTAAGAGCCAAACATCAATTGTTTGACTCCTGCATACACCAGGACCAGGGATCAAACCAGCAACCTAGGTATGTGTTCTGACTGGGAATCAAATCCACAACCTATTGTTCTACTGGACAATGCTCCAATGAACTGAGCCACCCTGCCAGGGCTTACATTTAAATATTTTATCCATTTTGAGTTTATTCTTGTGTATGGTGTAAGATGGTTGTCTAGTTTCACTTATTTTGCATGTAATTTTCCAGTTATCCCAACACCATTTATTGAAGTTACTGTCTTTATTCCATTGTATGTTCTTGCCTTTTCTGTCAAATATTATTTGACCATATAGGCATGGGTTTATTTCTAGGCCCTCTGTACTGTTCCATAGTCTATATGACTGTTCATATGCCAGTAGCAGACTTTTTTAATTACAATAGGCTTTTAGTATAGTTTGATATCAGGTATTGTGATACCTCTAATTTTGTTCTTCTTTCCCAAGATTGCTGAGGCTATTTGGGGTCTTTTTTAGGTCTATATACTTTTATGGAATATTTGTTCTAGATCTGTGAAATATGCCATTGGTATTTTAATAAGAAATGCGAGTAAGAAGGGATGTCAGGAAGATGGCGACCGGCAGGAAGGTAGGGAGAGAGAGAGTGTGAGTGAGGAACCCATAGAGAAGAGTGTAGACGTGTGTGGTGTGTGTGTGTATAAGCTAGGGTCAGTTAGACTCTGCACGCCTTCCAAGGGGCTGCCTAACCGGGCAGTCCTAGACAGCGGAGCCCCGCGCACAAAGCGGACACATCTCCACGGCTGTTGCGGACGCGGAGACCACGCCATCTTGAGAAACAGAGCTGCCTGAGACTCGGATCCTGGCTTCTGACACAAACCAGGACCCTGCAGCCACTGGGGACAGAGAACTGCGATCACAGCTTCAGACCAACAAACAATAAGAATCCAGACGTCCCGGCAGAATTCCGTGAGTCAAAGACAGAATTCCGTGAGTCAAAGAGCCTACCCCCTCCCCGCAGGCACGCAGACAGCGCCATTTTAACTGATAGATCCGCCTCTCTCCCAAGCCGCAGAGCTGTGCGCAGGGACTCGCTCCCCCTCAGGGAATTTGGCGCGCGCGGCGCGAGAGCGCACAGGAGAGAATCAGCTCCCTGTTGGGGAAATCTGTCAGTGCGCACAGAGGGCACCCCTTCGGAGAATTTGGGGGAATTTGGCTTGCGGGTCACAGCTCTCCCTTCAGGGAATCTTAGTGCTTGCACAGAGGGGCTTTCCCTTGGGGGAATTTGGCGCGCAGGACAGACTCCGCCCCCCTTCCGGGACTCCGGGAGAGTGCACGGAGCCAGCTCACCTTCAGGAAATCAAGAGTGTGCGCCCTAGCCGGTTTGGCTCAGTAGAGAGAGCACACACAGGTTGCAGCTCCACTTTAGGGAATTTGGCACGCCGGACACAGCTGCCTGGGATCCCTGACTCACAGCGCATTCACACTAAGAGCCAGCGACCCCAATTGTTGGTGCATGCACACATAGGGACCCTGAGTCTCAACGAGAAACCGCACAAGGCAACAGAGACTCTGACACTCTAGTCCTGGTGCAGACAAAGGGAAACTCTGACTCCTGGCACTTGCTAAGGATCTCATTTTCGGCACATACCAACAGTGTGGTGCAGACAGGGTCCCTGAATCTAAGTGTGCACACGAGACCACACGGAACACTGGGGACACTGACCCTGGGCAAGTCTGGTTCCCACCAACCAAAGGCAGCCACACGTCCTAGTGTCAGAGCACTTCAGTGAAACTCGGGTGGAGTGAAGTCCCCACAGCACACGGCCCAGGTCCACGCAAACGGAAGCTTGAGCTTTCTGGTGATAGCCAGAATGGGGAAACGAAATAACTCACAGAGGAAAGAAAATGTGGAGTCGCCAAGAAAGGAAATCAGTGAAACTGAAGCTTGCAACATGACCGAAAAGGAGTTTAGAGTAATGGTCGTGGAATTTATACATCGGATGGATGAGAAAATCAACAACTTATGCAAGAATCAGGAAGAAATGAAAAGTGATATAGCTACAATCAAAAACACCATGGAAAGTTTCAACAGTAGACTACAAGAAGCAGAGGACCGAATTAGTGAGTTAGAAGATCAGGTACAGAAACAAGCTCAATCTCAACAGCAATTGGAGAAAAAAATTAAAAAGCAGGAGGAAAGCCTAAGGGAGCTTCGGGACAACATGAAACGAAGTAACATGCGTATAATAGGGCTGCCAGAAGGACAAGAAGAGCAGCAGGGATTAGAAAATCTATTTGAAGAAATAATGACAGAAAACTTCCCGGATATGGGAAAGATAAAAGTTACGCAAGTACAGAGAGTCCCAAGCAGGATCAACCCCAAAAGACACACACCAAGACATGTCATAATTTCAATGGCAAATATAAATGATAAAGAGAGAATCTTAAAGGCGGCAAGAGAGAGACAGAGAGTTACCTACAAAGGAACACCCATCAGATTGTCAAATGATTACTCAACAGAAACACAACAAGCTAGAAGTGAATGGACGGAGGTATACAAAGTGTTGCAAAGCAAAGGACTGAATCCAAGAATACTATATCCAGCAAGACTATCAATCAAAATTGAAGGGGAAATCAGGAGCTTTGCAGATAAAAAAAGGCTTAAGGAGTTTATTACCACCAAACCAGCAATGCAAGAATTGCTAAAGGGAATACTGTAAAAAGAAGAAATAAACAGGTAAGAAGGAATATAGACACAAAAATAGATATGACCACAAACAAATACCTTTCAGTAATATCTTTAAATGTAAATGGACTAAATGCTCCAATCAAAAGATATCGAGTAGCTGAATGGATTAAAAAACACGACCCATATATATGCTGTCTACAAGAGACCCACCTCAGAACAAGAGACTCACACAGATTGAAAGTGAAGGGATGGAAAAATATCTTTCAGGCAAATGGAAACGAAAAAAAAGCTGGGGTAGCAATACTTATATCTGACAAAATAGACCTCAAAGTAAATGCCATAACAAGAGATAAAGAAGGCCACTTCATAATACTAAAGGGAGAAATCCAACAAGAAGAAATAATTCTGGTAAACATATATGCTCCCAATATAGGAGCACCCAAATACATAAAAAAACTCCTGGAAGATTTCAAGGGAGAGATTAATAGCAATACAATCATAGTAGGAGACTTTAATACCCCACTATCACCACTGGACAAATCCTCTAAACAAAAAATCAGCAAAGAAACAGCAATCCTAAATGAATCACTAGACCAGATGGAATTAATTGACATCTTTAGAACATTTCACCCCAAAGCCACAGAATATACATTCTTCTCAAGTGCACATGGGTCATTTTCAAAGATAGACCATATGCTGGGTCACAGGCAAAGTCTCTTCAAATTCAAGAAGATAGAAATTATATCAAGCGTCTTCTCAGATCACAGTGGCATGAAACTGGAAATCAACTACAATAAATACAATCCAAAGAAATCAAACACTTGGAGACTAAACAGCATGCTATTAAACCATGACTGGGTCACCAGAGAGATCAAGGAAGAAATAAAAAACATCATGGCAACAAATGACAATGAAAACACAACAATCCAAAATCTTTGGGATACAGCGAAAGCAGTCTTGAGAGGGAAGTTCATAGCTCTACAAGCCTATTGCAAAAAACAAGAATCAATGGTAATAAATTACTTAACCCTACAACTCAAAGAGCTAGAAAAAGAGCAGCAAGAAAAGCCCACTGTAACCAGAAGGAAGGAAATAACAAAGATCAGAGCGGAGATAAATGACATAGAGACCAAAGAAACAATACGAAAGATCAACAAAACCAAGAGCTGGTTCTTTGAAAGGATAAACAAGATTGATGGACCTCTAGCCAGGCTCACCAAGAAGCAAAGAGAGAGGACCCAAATAAACAAAATCAGAAATGAAAGAGGTGAAATAACAACAGACCCCGCTGAGATACAAAGGATTGTTACAAAATACTACGAACAACTCTATTCCAACAAACTGGACAACCTGGAGGAAATGGACATATTCCTAGAAAAATATAACCTTCCTAAAATCAATCAAGAAGAATCTAAAGAGCTCAATAGGCCAATAACTATGGACGAAATTGAAGCAGTCATCAAGAAGCTTCCGGCAAACAAAAGCCCGGGGCCTGATGGCTTCACAGGAGAGTTTTACCAAACATTCAAGGAAGAACTAAAACCTATCCTCCTCAGACTATTTCAAAAAATTCAAGAGGAAGGAACACTTCCAAGCTCCTTCTATGAAGCCAGCATCACCCTAATACCAAAACCAGATAAAGACAACACAATGAAAGAGAATTACAGGCCAATATCCCTCATGAACATAGATGCCAAAATCCTCAACAAAATTCTAGCAAATCGGCTCCAGCAGTACATCAGAAAGATCATACACCATGACCAAGTAGGATTTATCCCAGGAATGCAAGGATGGTATAATATCCGCAAATCAATAAACGTGATACATCACATAAACAAATTGAGAGATAAAAATCACATAGTCATATCAATTGATGCAGAAAAAGCATTTGACAAAATCCAACACCCTTTCTTGATAAAAACTCTCAACAAGGTGGGAATAGAAGGCTCATACCTCAACATAATAAAAGCTATATATGATAAACCCACAGCAAACATCATACTCAATGGACAAAAACTAAAAACATTTCCCCTAAGAACAGGAACAAGACAGGGATGCCCACTCTCACCACTCCTGTTTGACATAGTACTGGAAGTATTAGCCATTGCAATTAGACAAGAAGAAGAAATAAAAGGCATCCAAATTGGAAAAGAACAAGTAAAGCTGTCTTTATTTGCAGACGACATGATATTGTACATAAAAAATCCGAAAGACTCCGTCAAAAAACTAATAGACTTAATAAATGAATTTGGCAATGTAGCAGGATACAAAATTAACGCCAAGAAATCTATGGCCTTTCTATACACCAATAGTGAACTTACAGACAGAGAGACTAAAAAGGCAATTCCATTTACCATCGCACCAAAAAAATTAAGATACCTAGGAATAAACTTAACTAAGGAGGTAAAAGACCTATACACGGAAAACTACAGGACACTGAAAAAAGAGATAGAGGAAGACGTAAACAGATGGAAGAACATACCATGTTCATGGATTGGTAGAATCAACATCATTAAAATGTCCATACTACCCAAAGCAATCTATAGATTCAATGCACTCCCCATTAAAATACCAATGGCATATTTCACCGACCTTGAAAGAACTCTCCAAAAATTCATCTGGAATAAAAAAAGACCCCGAATAGCCACAGCAATCCTGCGAAAGAAGAATAAAGTAGGAGGGATCTCAATACCAGATTTCAAGCTGTATTACAAAGCCACTGTTCTCAAAACAGCCTGGTACTGGCACAAGAACAGACATATAGATCAGTGGAACAGAATAGAGAATCCAGATATTGACCCAAACCACTATGCTCAATTAATATTTGACAAAGGAGGCATGAACATACAATGGAGTCAAGACAGTCTCTTCAATAAATGGTGTTGGGAAAATTGGACAGATACATGCAAAAAAATGAAGCTTGATCACCAACTTACGCCATACACAAAAATAAACTCAAAATGGATACAGGACTTAAACATAAGACGGGAAACCATAAAAATACTAGAGGAATCCACAGGAAGCAAAATCTCAGACATATGCCAAAAGAAATTCTTCACTGACACTGCCCCTAGGGCATTGGAAGCTAAAGAGAAAATTAACAAATGGGACTACATCAAAATAAAAAGCTTTTTCACAGCAAAAGAAACCATTAACAAAACAACAAGAAGGCCTACTGCATGGGAGAACATATTTGCAAATGGCATCACTGATAAAGGTTTGATCTCCAACATCTACATGCAGCTTATACAACTTAATAAAAGGAAGATAAATGATCCAATAAAGAAATGGGCAACAGACCTAAATAGAAGCTTTTCAAAAGAAGACAGAAGGAAGGCCAAGAGACACATGAAAACATGCTCAACGTCACTAATTATCCGAGAGATGCAAATCAAAACAACAATGCGGTACCATCTCACACCTGTCAGAATGGCTATCATCAACAAATCAACAAACAACAAGTGTTGGCGAGGATGCGGAGAAAAAGGAACCCTCGTGCACTGCTGGTGGGAATGCAGACTGGTGCAGCCACTGTGGAGAACAGTATGGAGCTTCCTCAAAAAACTGAAAATGGAACTCCCATTTGACCCAGTAATCCCACTCCTGGGAATATATCCGAAGAAACTAGAAACACCAATCAGAAAGGATATATGCACCCCTATGTTCATAGCAGCACAATTCACCATAGCTAAGATTTGGAAACAGCCTAGGTGCCCGTCAGCAGATGACTGGATCAGAAAACTGTGGTACATCTACACAATGGAATACTATGCTGCCATAAAAAAGAAGGAATTCTCATCATTTGCAGCAACCTGGATGGAATTGGAGAACATTATGCTAAGTGAAATAAGCCAGTCAATGAAAGAAAAATACCACATGATCCCACTCATTTAGGGATAGTAAAGATCAGTATAAAGTGACGAACAAAAAGATAGATACAGAGACAGTAAAGCATCAAACAGACTTTCAAATTACAGGGGGAAAGTTAGGGAGAGGTGGGGGAGTTATGAAATCAAATGAAGGACTTGTATGCATGCATATAAGCATAAACAATGGACGCAAAACTCTGGGGGGGGAGGGCATTTGTGGGTGTGGGGTGGGGGTAATGGTAAGATATGTACACATATAATACCTCAATAAAAAATATTAAAAAAAAAAAAAAAAAAAAAAGAAATGCATTGAATTTGTATATAGCTTTGGGTAGTATGGATATTTTATTCATATTAATTCAGACAATCCATGAATGTGGTATATGCCTCTGCTTAATAGTGTCATCTGCAATTTCTTTCCTCAATGCCCTATAGTATTCTGAGTACAGGTCTTTTACTTTCTTGGTTAAATTTATTTCCAGGTACCTTAATTGTTGTTGTTGTTTTTGTTATTGCAATAGTAAATTGAACTTTTTTCCTTCTGACACTTCATTATAGGTGTGTAAAAAAGCAATCAAATCCTGAATATTAATTTTGTTTTCTTCTACTTTGCCAAATTTGTTTATTAGATGTAGTAGCCTTTTGGTGGACTCTTTGGGGTTTTCTATGTATAATATCATCTCATCTGTGAGTGATGACTTTTATTTCTTCTTCTTGTCTGATTGCTGTGGCTAGGACTTCCAGTCCTATGCTGAAGTAGAGTTGTAAATATGGGCATCCCTATTATGCTCCTGATCTTAAGGAGAAATATTATAGTTTTTGCCCATTGAGTATGATGTTGGCTGTGGTTCTATCATATATAGCTTTTGTTACATTTAGGTATGTTCCATCTATTCCCACTTTGCTGTGAGTGTTTATCATAAATGGGTCCTGGATTTTATCAGATGCCTTTTCTGAATTCATTGATATAATCAAGTGTTGTTTTTTTATGCATTCAGTTTATGTGGTATATCGCATTTATTGATTTTCAGATATTGTACCAACCTTTCATTCTGGAATAAATCCTACTTGATCACATTGTATGATCTTTATAATGCATGGCTGGATTTGCTTTGATAATTTTTCTTGAGGATTTTACATCTATGTGCATCAGGGATGTTGTCCTATAATTTTATTTCTTTACCTGGTTTTAGATTTAGGATAATTTTGGCCTCACATAATTACCTTGGGTGTTTTCTTTCTTCTTGTGTTTTTTGGAGTAGTTTGAGAAGGATCAGTGTCAGAATTTCTTTGAATGTTTGGTAAAATTTACTTGTGAAGACATCCAGTCCATTACTTTTATTTCTTGGGAGTTGCTTTTTTTAAAATTACTGCTTCCATTTCACTAGTTGTAATCTGTCTATTCATATTCTGCTATTCTTCCTGATAGAGTTTTGGAAGATTGTATGTTTTTAGGAATTTATCCATTTCTTCCAGATTCTCCAATTTGTTGGCATACAGTTGTTCATAATATTTTATTACAATACTTTGTATGAGTTTGATGTGAGTTGTTACTTCTAATTTCATTTGTTTGGGTCCTCTTTTTACTTGATGATTCTGGTTAAAGGTTGGTCAATCTGGTTTATTTTATTATCTTTTAAATATACTTTTTTATTTTTTATAGTATTACAGATATTTCCCCTCCCCCCTTCTTCCCCTTTCCTCCCAGCCCCTACCTAGCCCACATGTCTTCACTACCCCATTGCCTGTGTCCATGGGCTATACCCATGAGTATATAAGGTCCTTGGTTTATTTCTTCTTGCCCCCCCTACCCCCACATTGAGGTATGTCAGTCTGTTCCATGACTCCATGCTTCAGTTCTTATTTTGTTGGTCAATTCATTCTGTTCATTAGATTCCACAAATAAGTGAGATCATGTTATATTTGTCTTTCTCAGATTGGGTTATTTCACTTAGTATATTCCCCAGGACCATCCATGTTGTCCCAAAAGGTAAGAGATCCCTGTTTTGTACAGATGCATAGTATTCCATAGTGTAAATTCCCACAGCTTTTATATCCATTCATCTACTGATGGATGATTGGGCTGTTTCCAAATCTTGGCTATTGTAAGGAACACTGCTATAAATATAGAGGTGCATATACTCTTTCTGATTGGTGTTTTGGGTTTTTAGAAGTGGTATAACTGGGTAAAACGGAAGTTCCATTTTTTCTTTAGAACACTCCATACTGTTTTACATAGTGGCTGCACCAATCTGCATTCCCACTATCAGTGAATTAGGGTTCCCTTTTCTCCACATCCTCACCAGTACTTGTACTTTGTTGATTTTTTTAATAATAGCCATTCTGATAGTTATGAGGTGATATCTCATTGTGGTTTTAATTTGCACTTATCTGATGATTAGTGACTTAGAGCATTTTTTCATGTATCTCTTGGCCAATTGTATGTCCTTTTGGAGAAATGTCTATTCAGGTCTTCTATACATTTTTTAATTGGATGGTTTGTCTTCCTTTTGTTGAGTTGTATGAGTACTTTATATATTTTGGATACTAACCCCTTATTAGATATATCATTGGCAAATATGTTCTCTCATTCAGTGGATTCCATTTTTTTCAATTTGACAGTGATTTCTTTTACTGTGCAAAAGCTTTTTATTTTTATGTAACCCCATTTGTTTATTTTCTCCTTTGTTTCCTTTGTCCTAGGAGATGTATTTTTACCTGGGATGTCTGAAATTTTACTGCCTATGTTTTGCTCTAAGATTTTTATGGTTTAATGCCTTACATTTAAGTCTTTTATCCACTTTGTGTTTATTCTTGTGTATGGTGTAAGGGGGGGGTCTAGTTTTATATTTTTGCATGTATTTGTCCAGTTTCCCAGGACCAATTGTTGAAGAGACCATCTTTACTCCATTGCATTTTCTTTCCTCCTTTGTCAAATAATAATAATAATTGACTGTGATGGTGTGGGTCAATTTCTGGGGTCTCTGTTCTGATCCATTGTTCTATATGCCTGTTTTTGTGGAAGTTCCAGGCTGTTTTGGTTATAATGGTTTTGTAGTATAGTTTGATATCAGGAATTGTGATCCCTTCTATTTCATTCTTCTTTCTCAAGTTTGCTGCACCTATTCTTTTATGGGGTCTTTTATGGTTCTATATACATTTTTGGAGTATTTGTTCCAGATCTGTAAAGTATTCCTTTGGGATTTCAATAGGTATTGTGTTGAATCTGTAGATTGCTTTGGGTAGTATTGTTGCAGATAAGCTGCCAGGCAGTGCGGGAGAACAATCAGCCAAGCACTCAGAGGATTCAGAAAAGGATGCCTTTAATGCAGAATTGCAGGTGTACTAGTGCAATGATTCAGGGGAGTCAGTCTCCAAAGCCTGGGTGATGAGTATGGAGGAAGCTTTCCTTTTATCCCCTTAGTTTATTTGTCTCCCAAATATGGACCAGGCTTCTGTGGGTTGGGATGGGGGAAGTGAGAATACACCCAAAGGCCTGGTTGTGTATGGTTAATGGTTTATGGCCTCTGTAAAATGGAAGTATTTCAGGAAACAGGTTCTGCAAGGCTAGACAAGCATCACAGATAAGAATGGGGCTTAATTATACTAGCAAGAATGTTTATCAGAATACTGGTTACTAGCACAGATTCAGATTGCTACCCCCCAGTTCTCTTATATCACCCATCATTATAGGCATTTTAATTATGTGAATTCTTCCAATCCATGAACATGGTATATGCTCCCATTTGTTTGTATCTTCCTCTATTTCTTTTCAATGTCCTATAGTTTTCCAAGTACAGGACTTTTACCTACTTGATTAAGTTTATTACTATTTATTTTTTTGTAATGGAAAATGGGATTGATTTTGTCATTTCTCTTTCTAAGAGTTCATTATTTGTGTATAAAATTGCCATTGATTTCTGGATGTTATGTTTGTATCTTGCTACCTTGCTGAATTCACTTATTAAGTCTAGTAGTTTCCTGGTGGAGTCTTTAGCGTTTTTTATGTACAATATCATGTGAACTGCGAATAATGACAGTTTTATTTCCTCCTTTTCTAATTTGGATACTTTTTATCTCTTCTTCTTCTCTGTGGCTAGGACTTCCAGTAGAATGTTGAATAAGAGTGGTGAAAGCAAACATCCCTATCTTGTTCCTGTTCTTAAGGGAAACACTTTTAGTTTTTGCCCATTGAGTATTATGTTGGCTTATTATATATGGCTTTTATTATGCTGAGAATGATCTCTCTATTCCCACTTTACTGAGAGTTTTCATTAAAAAAAATGTTTGCTGGGGAGATAAGAAGATGGCTGCTGATGGGAAGGAAGGCTGCAAGATAGTGTGTGAGAGAACAAAAGGAGAGTGTGTGGACATATGGGGAGTGTCTATTTGTGAATGAGGGACAGCTATATTCCAAGGGACTGTTGGGGACTGCCTTACTGGGCTGCCCTGACCGGGCAACCTTCAGTGCTGCTAAAATTTCTCCTGGAGTGACCAGATCTGCTGCAGAGACTGTGCCATCTTGAAGGGGAGAGTGGCTGTGATCATAAGCCTAACCTTACCTTCAATTGGGAAGAATCGGATACCACCTGGAATCCTACAACCACTACACCCAGGGACCAGCAGCGAACCCACAAACACTGGCTCTCAACCAGCATGAATACGTGGACTCAGATGAGCTCTGCACCTTCTCAGGGAAAGGTCAGATTTCGCCCAGAGAAAGGTAAGGTCTGCAATCCAGGCTGAAGGGAGAAATACACACAGTGGGTTCTAGATGTTCAGAGGAAGTCTGCACCCCACAAAATCCGTGGACGTTGGGGCCAGCATAGTCCAAGAATGTGGAAGAGGGTCCACAGGGCTGCTGACAGCAGGGAACTCTAGAAATCAACCCATAGCTGGGCTGGGCACAAAAAGGCAGCCTGAAGCTTTACCAGTAAACTAGCTGCACTGTGCCAGGGAAAAAGACATGCACAGAGACATGAGCAGAGTTGCGCTAGTACCGGGGTGAAAAAGTTGCAAGTTCACACACTTAATCTGGCTCTTTTTTCTCTTTAAATCCTTGCTTTTGATTACTAAGCCCAGTACATAGAATCACCCAATTAAAAACACTCTCAGAGACTGCAAGGGAAAGTTGTTTTTGTGGAACCTGGGGATCAGCGTGGGGAGAAACGATCAGAAAACCAGCTCTGGGTCAGTCCATACCCCCAAACCAGTATTAAGTGCAGCAGGGAAAACAAATTCGAGGACTTATAGCCCCGGATGTCAATACAGAAACATTACCACCCAGGGGTTGAATCACAAACTGATTCTTGAGTAAATACAACCACAGGCAGGCTGAGTAACAAAGAAATACTGCCTGCTTGAAAACAAGATTGTGGCTTACAACACAGAGGAGCTGTGGAATGCAGGGAAATTCAATACTGTCCTGACTACCTGACAGGAAACAGGCATGCCAAAAAGAACAGTCGAGGAATTGAATGACCTTCATGACTGAATATTTTTGTTTTTTATTTTTTACTTAAGAAACTAATGTTTTTTTTCTTTTTTTCTCACGTGATTTTACCCTTTTAATTATTATTTTTTTTATTTTTAATCAGTATTATTACTACTACTATTTTACTTTTTTTAAAGTTTTTTTTATTTCATGTTGGGATTAGTGTTCTACATTCTATTTTCATTTTTCCTTTAGCATCATTTTACTCTATCTCAACTTTACCTTTATGCCAACACTATCTTCCTCACTTTTCCCCCTTTGTTGTCTTGTTTCTCTTACCCTATTCCTGCTTTAGATTTTCCCTAGTCCTTCTTTTTACCCCCTGTTAAAAAGTCATCCTACTTTTGTATCTAATTTCCAATCCCCTGCTCCAAGTCAATACACACTTCACTCTTCTCTTTCTTCACTATTCAAATTATTTTTCTCTAACCTTGTTTGTTTTTTGTTTTGTTTTTTTTTATTTATGTTTTTTTTGGTTTTTTTTGCCCTTCTTAATCTCTATCCTATTGTTGATGTTAGTTTGATTATTGATTAGATTGGGGTTTTTTGTTTGTTTCTTTGTGTGATTGTTTCTCTTTTTTGCTTCTGTTTTTCCTCTTCTTGCTTGTGATTAGTTGTTGTTTGTAGTTTGCATTCATATCTGGGTGTTAGTTGTTTGCATTTTTTTGGATTTGTTGTTGTTGTATTGAAGTTTTCTCCCAATATAAATAGTTTCCCCCTTCCTTTTTATTCACTTTATTTTCTCTCTTACTTTTTTCCTTTTCTCAATATCATTTTTTCACTCTTTTTTTTTTTTTATCCCCAAATTTTCTTTTCTCTGGTGGCCACTTTTATTTGGGGTTATTAGTATCATGAATACATTTGTGTTCAGTGCCTTGTGCATGGTGCCTTGTTGTGTTGTGTTTTGTGCCATTAAGTCAATTCAAGACAGAGAGAACTACATAACCAGACACCTAGAAAGGAGAGATCATGGGGAGACAAAGAAACAGCCCATATACGAAAGAAAAGGAGGCATCAGGAGAAAAAATGGCGACTGAATAGAGTCGTGTTTGGAGTCTGGTCCTGGGGTAGAGAGTAGGAGCAGCAGAGGTTTGCAGGGGGAGTGTATGTTGGCAAGCCAAGGGACAGCTAAACTCCAGGAGAAGGCGGGGAAGTGCTGGGCAGGGTTCCCCTGACCGTGCAGCACCCACAGGGGCTGGGTCCCCTCCCGGAGCTGCGGGCTCACCAGGCGCCTCACCATCTTGCAAGGAAAGGAGGATTTTATTGGAAACCTGACTTTCCGCGACAACTGCAAACACTGAACAGTTGCGAGCAACAGAACACCGGTCCCCTATCGGCGCAAACATTCGGATTCAAAGGAACTCTTCACTGCACTATGGAAAGGTCAGATTTCACCTGAAATAAGGTGTGGTTTCTAATCCCCGCGGTGGGAGAGGGAAGCGCACGAGCCGCAGGACCGGCAGGAACCGGGAGGTCTGTGCCTAGAAAAATAGGCGGCAGTTGGAACTGCCATGATCCATGAATGTGGAAGGCGGTCCTCTGAGCTGCTAACAGAAGTGACCTCTTAAAAGCAACTCATTTTAATCTGACGAGGAGGGTCAGACTAAGAATTTTCAAAGGAGTGCAGGCTCCTTAGTCTGGCGCACAGACCCACTGTCTGCACACTTGGGCTCTTTCCGACTCTGATTACTAATCCCAATACATAGGAAAACCCAGGTGGAGAGGCACTGGAGGACTGCAGGGGGAAGTTGTTTTTTAGGAACCTGGGGAGCAGAGCTGGGTGTGACCATCGGAGAGGCAGCTCTGAGGCGCACACCTCCACAAGCTCTGAGGTGCACACCTCCACAAACGGGTAGTAAGTGCCATAGAAGGGAAAAAAAAAAGCTAGAGAGGCCCGGAAGTCAATTCAGAAACACTGCCACCCAGGGGCTGAAACGCTAATTGTGTCTGGTGTAATCAAAAATAAATATGAGAAATTAAGACACGGCCGGCTTAAAAAGCAGGACTGGCTTACAACACTGAGGAGCAGTGGAATGAAGCTGAACTGAAATACCGCCCAGACTGGGAAATAGGCATACCAAACAGAATAATAGAGGAAGTGAATGACAGCCACTACTGCACATTTTAGTCTTCCTATTTTTTAATTTTAAATTCTTTTTTCAATTTTTTTAAATTTTTTATTCTAATTTTTTTATTTTCATTTTTTGCATCTTTTACTTAAGAAACTAAATTTTTCTCTTTTTCCTCACTCGATTTTCACCTTTTTAATTATTACATTTTTATTTTCAATCAGCATTATTATTACTATTATTTTACTTTTTTTTAAAATGTCATTTAATTTTCTCTTTCTTTTATTTTGGGATTAGTGTCCTACATTCTATTTGCATCTTTCCCTTACAATCGTTTTACCCTATCTCAACGCTAACATTATGCCATCACTCTCCTCTCAACCTTTCCCCCTTTGGTCTCCTGTTTATCTTAACCCTTTCTGGCTTTAGATTTCCCCTACTTTTTCAGTTTACCCTCTGCTAAAATTTCACCCTACTTATATATCTAATTCCCAACCCCCTGCTCCAAATCCATACATACCTCTCTCTACGCTACCTTAAAAAAATTATTTTTCTCTCTGGCCTTTTGTTGTTGTTTGCTTGAATGTTGATTAGATTGAATTTTTATGCTTTTTTATGAGATTGTTTTGATTATTCTTTTTGTTTGTTTGGTTGGTTCTTTTGTTTGCTTTGTCTTTGTTTGTTTTTTTTTACTTTTGTTTTCCCTTGCCTCACTTGATATTAGTTGCTGTTGCAGTTTGTATTAATCTTCAGGCTCGTATTGCTGGAATTTGCTGGGATTAGTGGTTGTTCTAGTGGAGTTTACTCCCCATATATATAGTTTGTTCCCCTTTTCTCTCTTAGTATCATTCTTGTCTCTCTTACTTTTTCTCTTTTCTTTTTTTTTTCTGCTCTTTTCCCAAGTTCAGATTCACACTCTTTTTTTTTTCTTTCTTTCTTTTTACTCTTCCACTCCTATTCGCTAATTTGTATTATCTGGTGGTTACCTTTATTGGAGGTTATTAATATCGTGAATACAATTCTGTTCAGTGCCTTGTGTGTTGTGCCTGGTTGTGTTGTATTTTGTACCTTTAAATCAACGCCGGAGAGAGAGAACTATATAACCAGACATCTGGAGAAGAGAGACCATGGGGAGACAAAGAAATAGCCCCCATAGGAAATAAAAGCAGGCATCATCAGAAAAGGAAGTAAAAGAATTAGAGGCAAACAACCTATTAGAGAAAGAATTCAGAGAAATGGTCATAAGGTGGCTGAAAAGGATGGAAGACAAATTCGACAATATGAGTAAGAACCAAGAGGAAATGAAGAAGAACCAAGAAGAAATGAAAAATGACATAGCTAATGTAAAGAACTCAATAGAAAGCATCAAGAGTAGACTAGAAGAAGCAGAGGACCGCATAAGTGAGCTAGCAGACAAGATGGAAAAAATACCCAATTACAACAGCTTCTAGAAATAAAAATTAGAAGCATGAGGAGAGCCTAAGGGAACTTCGGGACAACAAAAAACAAAACAACATCAGGATAATAGGGGTACCAGAAGGGAAGGAAACGGAGCAAGGAATAGAAAACCTGTTTGAAGAAATAATAACAGAAAACTTCCCTGATATAGGGAAGAAAAAACCCACACAAATCCAAGAAGCTCACAGAGTTCCAAGCAAAATGAACCCCAAAAGACCGACGCCAAGGCACATTATAATTAAGTTGGCAAACACCAACGACAAAGTAAGAATCTTAAAAGCGGCCGGAGAGAGACAGACAGTTACATACAAAGGAACCCCCATCAGACTAGCAACTGATTTCTCAACAGAAACTCATCAGGTCAGAAGGCAATGGAATGAAATATACAAAGTCATGCAAAGGAAGGGTCTAAATCCAAGAATACTGTACCCAGCAAGGCTATCAATCAAAATTGAAGGTGAAATCAGGAGCTTCACAGACAAAAAAGGACTAAGGGAGTTTATCACCACAAAACCAGCAATGAAATAAATGCTAAAGGGTCTGCTGTAAAAAAAGAAAGAAAGAAAGAAGAAAGAAAGAAAGAAAGAAAGAAAGAAAGAAAGAAAGAAAGAAAGAAAGAAATAGGAAGCAAAGAAGGAACACAGGGGTAAAGAATAAAAATGGCGACAAATAAATACCTATCAATAATAACTTTAAATGCAAATGGATTGAATGCACCAATCAAAAGACACAGGGTAACAGATTGGATAAGAAAACAAAACCCAGATATCTGCTGTCTACAGGAACCCCACCTCAAAAAAAAGGATGCATACAGACTGAGAGTAAAGGGATGGAAAAAGGTTTTCCAGGCAAATGGAAATGAAAAAAAAGCTGGGATAGCAATACTTATATCTGACAAATTAGATCTCAAAGTGAAGGACATAACAAGAGATAATGAAGGCCACTTCATAATACTAAAGGGAGAAATCCAACAAGAAGAAATAACTCTGGTAAACATGTATGCACCCAATACAGGAGTACCAAGATACATTAAAAAACTGCTGGAAGATATCAAAGGAGAGATTGACAGCAATACAATCATAGTAGGAGACTTCAATACCCCACTATCACCATTGGACAAATCCTCTAAACAAAAAATCAGCAAAGAAACATCAATCTTAAATGACTTACTAGACCAGATGGAATTCATCGACATCTTCAGAACATTTCACCCCAAAGCCACAGAATATACATTCTTCTCAAGTGCACATGGGTCATTTTCAAAGATAGACCATATGTTAGGACATAGGCAAAGTCTCTCCAAATTCAAGAAGATGGAAATCATATCAAGTATCTTCTCAGATCACAGTGGCACAAAACTGGAAATCAACTACAATAAAAACAACCCAAAGAAATCAAACACATGGAGACTAAACAACATGCTATTAAACAATGACTGGGTTACCAAAGACATCAAGGAAGAAATAAAAAACATCATGGCAACAAATGACAATGAAAACACAATAATCCAAAATCTATGGGACACAGCGAAAGCAGTCCTGAGAGGGAAGTTCATAGCTCTACAAGCCTACTGCAAAAAACAAAAAACAATGGCAATAAATTACCTAACCCAACAACTCAAAGAGTTAGAGAGAGAGCAAGTTAGAGAGAGAACAAGAAAAGACTAGTGTAAGCAGAAGGAAAGAAATAATAAAGATCAGAGCAGAGATAAACGACATAGAGACCAAAGGAACAATACAAAAGATCAACAAAACTAAGAGCTGGTTCTTTGAAAGGATAAACAAGATTGAAGAACCTCTACCCAGGCTCACCAAGAAGCAAAGAGAGAGGACCCAAATAAACAAAATCAGAAATGAAAGAGGTGAAATAACAACAGACCCTGACGAAATACAAAGGATTGTCACAAAATACTACGAACAACTCTATTCCAACAAACTGGACAACCAGGAGGAAATGGCCATATTCCTAGACATATACAACCTTCCAAAAATCAATCAGGAAGAATATAAAAAGCACAACAGGCCAGTAACTATGGAAGAAATTGAAGCAGTCATCAAAAAGCTTCCGGCAAACAAAAGCCCGGGGCCTGACGGCTTCACGGGAGAGTTTTACCAAACATTCAAGGAAGAACTGAAACCTATCCTCCTAAGACTATTCCAAAAAATTCAAGAGGAAGGAACACTTCCAGGTTCCTTCTATGAAGCCAGCATCACCCTAATACCAAAACCAGATAAAGACAACACAATGAAAGAGAATTACAGACCAATATCCCTCATGAACATAGATGCCAAAATCCTCAACAAAATCCTAGCAAATCGGCTCCAGCAATACCTCAGAAAGATCATACATCATGACCAAGTAGGATTTATCCCAGGAATGCAAGGATGGTACAATATCCACAAATCAATAAACGTGACACATCACATAAATGAATTGAGAGATAAAAATCACATAGTCATATCAATTGATGCAGAGAAAGCATTTGACAAAATTCAACACCCTTTCTTGATAAAAACTCTCAACAAGGTGGGAATAGAAGGATCTTACATCAACATAATAAAAGCTATATATGAAAAACCCACAGCAAACATCATACTCAATGGGCAAAAACTAAAACAATTTCCCGTAAGAACAGGAACAAGACAGGGATGCCCACTCTCACCACTCCTGTTTGACATAGTACTAGAAGTATTAGCTATCGCAATTAGGCAAGAAGAAGAAATAAGAGGCATCCAAATTGGAAAAGAAGAAGTGAAGCTGTCCTTATTTGCAGATGACATGATATTGTACATAAAAAACCCAAAAGATTCCATCAAAAAACTAATAGACTTAATAAATGAATTTGGCAGTGTAGCGGGATACAAAATTAACGCCAAGAAATCTATGGCATTTCTAAACACCAATAGTGAACTTACAGAAAGAGAGAATAAAAAAGCAATCCCATTTACCATCACACCAAAAAAAATTAAGATACCTAGGAATAAACTTATCTAAGGAGGTAAAAGACCTATACGCGGAAAACTACAGGACACTGAAAAAAGAGATATAGGAAGATGTAAACAGATGGAAGAACATACCATGTTCATGGATTGGTAGAATCAACATCATTAAAATGTCCATACTACCCAAAGCAATCTACAGATTCAATGCACTACCCATCAAAATACCAACAGTATATTTCACAGACCTAGAAAGAACTCTCCAAAAATTCATCTGGAATAAAAAAAAGACCCCGAATAGCCACAGCAATCCTGAGAAAGAAGAATAAAGTAGGAGGAATCTCAATACCAGATTTCAAGCTGTATTTCAAAGCCACTGTTCTCAAAACAGCTTGGTACTGGCACAAGAACAGACATATAGATCAATGGAACAGAATAGAGAACCCAGATATTGACCCAAACACCTATGATCAATTAATATTTGACAAAGGAGGCATGAACATACAATGGAGTCAAGACAGTCTCTTCAATAAATGGTGTTTGGAAAATTGGACAGATACATGCAAAAAATGAAACTAGATCACCAACTTACACCATACACAAAAATGAACTCAAAATGGATACAGGACTTAAACATAAGACGGGAAACCATAAAAAATACTAGAGGAATCCACAGGAAGCAAAATCTCAGACATATGCCAAAAGAACTTCTTCACTGATACTGCCCCTAGGGCAAGGGAAGCTAAAGAGAAAATTAACAAATGGGACTACATCAAAATAAAAAGCTTTTTTACAGCAAAAGAAACTATCAACAAAACAACAAGAAAGCCCACTGCATGGGAGAACATATTTGCAAATGCTATCACTGATAAAGGTTTAATCTCCAACGTCTACAGGCAGCTTATGCAACTTAATAAAAGGAAGATAAATGATCCAATAAAAAAAATGGGCAACGGACCTAAACAGAATATTTTCAAAAGAAGACAGAAGGAAGGCCAAGAGACACATAAAAACATGCTCAAAGTCACTTATTATCTGAAACATGCAAATCAATACAACAATGAGGTACCATCTCACACCTGTCAGAATGGCTATCATCAACAAATCAACAAACGACAAGTGTTGGCGAGGATGCGGAGAAAAAGGAACCCTCGTGCACTGCTGGTTGGAATGCAGACTGGTGCAGCCACTGTGGAGAACAGTATGGAGTTTCCTCAAAAAACTGAAAATGGAACTCCCATTTGTCCCAGTAATCCCACTCCTGGGAATATATCCAAAGAAACTAGAAACACCAATCAGAAAGGATATATGCACCCCTATGTTCATAGCAGCACAATTCACCATAGCTAAGATTTGGAAACAGCCTAGGTGCCCGTCTGCAGATGACTGGATCAGAAAACTGTGGTACATCTACATAATGGAATACTATGCTGCCATAAAAAAGAAGGAATTCTCATCATTTGCAGCAACCTGGATGGAATTTGAGAACATTATGCTAAGTGAAATAAGCCAGTCAATGAAAGAAAAATACCACATGATCTCACTCATTTATGGATAATAAAGAACATTATAAACTGATGAACAAAAAGATAGATACAGAGACAGTAAGGCATCAAACAGACTTTCAAATTACAGGGGGAAAGTTAGGTAGAGGTGGGGGAGATAAGAAATCAAACGATGGACTTGTATGCATGCATATAAGCATAAACAATGGACTCAAAACTCTTGGGGGTGAGGGCATGTATGGGTGTGGGGTGGGGGGGGGCAATGGTAAGATATGTACACATATAATACCTCAATTAAAAAAAAAGTAAAAAAAAAAAAGAATCAACGGAAGAATGCATAAAAAAAAAAGAAAAGGAGGCATCACCAGAAAAGGAAGTAAATGAAATGTAGGCAAGCAACATGTCAGAGAAAAAATTCATAGAAATGGTCATAAGGTCGCTGAAAAGGTTGGAAGACAAATTCAACAATATGTGTAAGAACCAAGAAGAAATGAAGAATAACCAAGAAGAAATGAAAAATAACATCACTGCAATAAAGAACTCATTAGAAAGTATCAACAGTAGATTAGAAGAAACGGAGGGCTGCATCAGTGAGCTAGAAGACAAGGTAGACAAAAATGCCCAAGCAGAGCATCATCTAGAAGAAAAGATTAAAAAACAAGAGGAGAGCCTAAGGGAACTTTAGGACAACAAAAAATGAAACAACATCCTCATAATAAGGGTGCCAGAAAGAGAGGATACTGAGCAAGGAATAGAAAACCTGTTTGAAGAAAAAATGACAGAAAACTTCCCTGATATAGGGGGGAAAAAAACACACAAGTTCAAGAAGCTCACAGAGTCCCAAACAAAATGAACCGCCAAAAACTGATGCCAAGGCACATTACAATTACAGTGGCAAAGACCAACAACAAAGTAAGAATCTTAAAAACAGCCAGAGAGAGACAGAAAGGTACCTACAAAGAATCCACCATCAGACTAGTGATTTATTTGTCAAAAGAAACACATCAGGCCAGAAGGGAATGGAATGAAATATACAAAGTCATGCAAAGGAAGGGTCTGAATCCAAAAATACAGTACTCAGAGAGGCTATCAATCAAAATTGAAGGTGAAATTAGGAGCTTCACAGAAAATAAAGGACTAAGGGAGTTTATCACCACCAAACCAGAAATGCAAGAAATGATAAATGTAAAAAGGAGAAATAGGAAGCGAAGAAGGAAGAAAGGCATAAAAAATAAAAATGGTCATAAACAAGTACCTATCAATAATAACTTTAAATGTAAATGGATTAAATGCCCCAATCAAAAGACATAGGATATCTCAGGGGATAAGAAAACATGACCCACATATCTGTTGTCTACAAGAAACCCACCTCAGAAAAAAGGACTCATACAGACTGATGGTGAAGGGATGTAAAAAGGTATTTCAGGTGAATGAAAAAAAAAAAAAAGCTGGGGTAGCAATACTTATATCTGACAAATTAGACATCAAAGTGAAGGACATAACAAGAGATAAGGAAGGCCACTTCATAATAATAAAGGGAGCAATCCAACAAGAAGTTATAACTCTGGGAAACATATATGCACCCAATACAGGAGCACCCAAATACATAAACAACTTTTAGAGGATATCAATGGAGAGATTGAGAGCAATACAATCATAGTAGGGGACTTTAATACCCCACTAACAACACTGGAAAAATCCTTTAATCAAAAAGTCAGCAAATAAATATCAATCCTAAATGAAACACTAGAACAGATGGAATTAATTGACATCTTCAGAACATTTCACCCCAAAGCCACAGAATATACATTCTTCTCAAGTGCACATGGATCATTTTCAAAGATAGACCATATGTTGGGATACAGGCAAAGTTTCTTCAAATTCAAGAAGATAGAAATCATATCAAGCATCTTCTCAGATCACAATGGCATAAAACTAGAAATCAACTACAATAAAAAAATCAAACACCTGGAGGCTAAATAGCATGCTATTAAACAATGACTGGGTTACCAGAGAGATCAAAGAAGAAATAAAAAACATCATGGCAACAAATGACAATGAAAACACCACAATCCAAATTCTATGGGACACAGTGAAAGCAGTCTTGAGAGGGAAGTTCATAGCTCTACAGGCCTACCTCAAAAAAAAAAAAAAAGAAACAGCCGAAACCGGTTTGGCTCAGTGGATAGAGCGTCAGCCTGCGGACTCAAGGGTCCCAGGTTCGATTCCGGTCAGGGGCATGTGCCTTGGTTGCTGGCAAATCCCCAGTAGGGGGTATGCAGGAGGCAGCTGATGGATGTTTCTCTCTCTTTGATGTTTCTAACTCTCTATCCCTCTCTCTTCCTCTCTGTAAAAAAAATCAATAAAATATATTTAAAAAAAAAAAGAAACAATGGTAATAAATTATATAACCCTACAATGCAAAGTGTTAGAAAGAGAGGAAAAAGAAAAGCCCAGCACAAGCAGAAGGAAGGAAATAATAAAGATCAAACAGGAGATAAAAGACATAGAGACCAAAACAAATAAACAAACAAATAAAAACAATACAAAATATCAACAAAACCGAGAGCTGGTTCTTTGAAATGATAAACAAGATTGATGAACCTCTAGCCAGGCTCACCAAGAGGCAAAGTGTGAGGACCCAAATTAAAAAAAAAATCAGAAATGAAATAGGTGAAGAATCAACCGATTGCACAGAAATACAAATGAATATGAAAAAATACTATGAACAACCCTATTCCAAAAAAATGGACAACCTAGATGAAATGGCCATATTCTTAGAAAAACACAGGCTCCCAAAATTCAACCAAGAAAAATCAAAAAACCTGATTAGGCAAATAACTACTGAAGAAATTTAAACAGCGATCAAAAATCTTCCAGCAAATAAAATCCCTGGTCTAGATGGCTTTATAGGGGAGTTCTACCAAGCACTCAAAGAAGAACTAAAACCTATCCTCCTCAGACTATTCAAAAAATTCAAGAGGAAGGCACAATTCCAAGCTCTTTCTATGAATCCAGCATTACCTTAATCCCAAAACCAGATAAAGAAACCAGAAAAAAAGAGAACTACAGGCCAATATCCTTGATGAACATAGATGCTAAAATCCTCAATAAAATTGTATCATATCGGATTCAGCAATACATTAGAAAGATCATACACCATGACCAAGTGGGATTTATTCTGGATATGCAAGAATGGTACAATATCCGAAAATCAAGAAATGTGATACATCACATAAACAAACTGAGAGACAAAAATCACATAATCATATCAATTGATGCAGAAAAAGCATTTGACAAAATCGAACACCCTTTCTTGATTAAAATTCTCAGCAAAGTGGGAATAGAGGGATCATACCTCAACATAATAAATGCCCTATATGACAAACCTACAGTCAACATCATACTCAATGGACAAAAACTAAATTCATTTCCCCTAAGAACAGGAACAAGACAAGGATGTTCCTTTCACCACTCCTGTTCAACATAGTACTAGAAGTACTAGCCACAGCGATCAGACAAGAAGAAGAAATGTAAGGCATCCAAATTGGAAAAGAAGTAAAACTGTACTTATTCGCAGATGACATGATACTATCCATAGAAAACCCTAAAGACTCCAATAAAAAACTACTAGACCTAATAAATGAATTTGGCAATGCAGCAGTATACAAAAATCTATGGCCTTTTTATACACCAATAATGAACTCACAGAAAGAGAAATTAAAAAAGCAATCCCATTTACCATTGCAACAAAAAAATTAAGATACCTAGGAATAAACTTAACTAAGGATGTAAATGAACTGTACTTGGAAAACTACAGGACATTGAAAAAAGAGATAGAGGAGGACATAAAATAATGGAAGAACATGGATTGGAAGAATCAACATCATTAAAATGTCCATACTACCTAAAGTAATCTATAGATTTAATGAAATACCTATTAAAATACCAATGGCTTATTTCAAAGATCTAGAACAAACTCTCAAAAATTCATCTGGAATTTAAAAATAGATCACAAATAGCCATAGCTATTCTGAGAAAGAAGAACAAAGTTGGAGGGATCACAATACCAGACATAGAGCTATATTACCAAGCCACAGTTCTCAAAACTGCCTGGTACTGGCACAAGAACAGACATATAGACCAATGGAACAGAACAGAGAACCCAGAAATTGACCCAAACCATTATACTCAATTAATATTTGACAAAGGAGGCAAGAGCATACAATGGCGTCAAAACAGTCTCTTTAATAAATGGTGCTGGTAAATTTGGTCAGATACATGAAAAAAAATGAAACTAGATCACCAACTTACACCATACACACACACACAGAAGAAAAAAAAAAAAACTCAAAATGGGTAAAGGACTTGAATGTAAGATGGGAAACCATAAAAATCCTACAAGACTCCATAGGCAGCAAAATTGCAGACGTATGTCGTAGCAATATCTTTACAGACATAGATCCTAAGGCAAGAGAGAATAAGGAGAAAATAAACAAATGGGACTATATGAAAATAAAACCCTTATTCACAGCAAAAGAAATCATAAACAAAACCACAAGAAAGCCCACTGCATGGGAGAACATATTTCCTAATGTTATCTACGATAAGGGTTTGATCTCCAACATTTGCAGGGAACTCATATAATTTAACAAAAGGAAGATAAACAATCCAATCAAAAAACGGGCAAAGTATCTAAATAGACACTTTTCAAAAGAGGACATTCAGAAAGCTAAGAGACATATGAAAACTTGCTTAATGTCACTAATCATCCAAGAGATGCAAATCAAAACAACAATGAGGTGCCACCTCACACCTGTCAGAATGGCTATCATTAACAAATCAACGAATGACAAGTGCTGGAAAGGTTGTGGAGAAAAAGGAACCCTCCTTCCCTGTTGGTGGGAATGCAGACTGGTGCAGCCATTGTGGAAAACAGTATAGCATTTCCTCAAAAATTTAAAAATAGAACTGCCATTTGACCCAGTAATACCACTTGTAGGAATATATCTTAAGAAAACAGAAACACCAATCAGAAAGGATATATGCACCCCTATGTTCATAGCAGCACAATTTACAATAGCTAAGATTTGGAAACAGCCTAAATGCCCATCAGCAGATGAATGGATTAGAAAACTGTAGTACATTTATACAATGGAATACTATGCTGCTATTAAAAAGAAGGATTTCTTACCATTTTCAGCAGCATGGATGGAACTGGAGAGCATTGTGCTAAGTGAAATTAGCCAGTCAGTGAAAGAAAAATACCACATAATCTCACTCAATTATTGATAATAAAGAACATTATAACCCGATGAACAAAAAGATAGATAAATAAGCAGAGAAGCATCAAACAGACTGTCAAATTACAGTGAGAAGACTGGGGAAGGGGTAAGGTAAGAGATCAACCGAAGGACTTGTATGTATGCATATAAGCATAACCAATGGACTTAAGACATTGGGGGGGGGTGAGGGCATGTGCTGGGGGGTAAGGGAGGCTGGGGGAAGGTCAATGGGGGAAAAAAGGAGACATATGTACTACTATTTGTAATACTTTAAATAATAAAAAAGGTGTGCTGGATTTTGTTGAATGCTTTTTCTGCATTGATTGAATGATTGTGTGGTTTTAATCTTTCAATTTGTTTATGTGTGTATAATGTTTATTGATTTGCAAATATTGTACCATCCTTGCATGTGTGGAATAAAGCCCACTTGATCATGGCTTATGATCTTTTTAATGTATTGCTGGATCTGATTTGCCAATATTTTGTTAAGGAATTTAGTATCTATGTTCATCAGGGATACTGGCATGTACTTTTCTTTCTTTGTAGTGTCCTTATCTGGTTTTGGAATTAGGATAATGCTGGCTTTGTAAAAAGAAATTGGAGGTGTTCCTTCCACTTGAATTTTTTGGAATAATTTGAGGAGGATAGGTGTTAGTTCTTTGAATGTTTGGTAAAATTCATCTGTAAATCCATCCGGTCCTGAACTTTGTTTCTGGAAGTTTTTAAATTACTGCTTCAATTTCATCAGCTGTTATTTGCCTAATCAGATTTTCTGATTCTTCCTGATTGAGTTTTGGAAGTTGGTATGTTTCTGGGAATTTGTCCATTTCACCCAAGTTGTTCAGTTTGTTGACATATAGTTGTCCATAGTATTTGCTTACAATCCTTTGTATTTCTGTGGTGTCTTGTTATATTGCCTCTTTCATTTCTGATTTTAATTATTTGGGTCCTCTCTCTTTGTTTCTTGATGAGTCTGGCTAGGGGTTCATCAATCTTGTATAACTTTTCAAAGAACCAGCTCTGAACTTGTTGATCTTTTATACTGTTTTTTGCTGTTGTTTTTTTTTTTGTTTGTTTGTTTATTTGCTTGTTTTGTTTTTTTACTTAACAAAAATATATTTACATTTGGAATTGATTGCGATATATGTAATGATTGTCTGAAGAGACTTTCTTTTTTTTATTCCCGCCCCACACTTCTTTTTTCTTTATTGACTAAGGTAATACAAATGTGTCCTTATCCCCCCATTGTCCCCCCACCCATGCCCTCACCACCCTGGTGTATATGTCTATTGGTTAGGCTTATATGCATGCATACAAGTCCTTTGGTTGATCTCTCCCCCTTATCTCCACCCTCCTCTACCTTCCCTCTGAGTTTTGAGCATCTGGTTGATGCTTCTATGTCTCTAGATCTGTTTTTGTTGATCAGTTTATGTTGTTCATTATAACCCACAAATGAGTGATATGTGATATTTATCTTTCTCTGACTTATTTCACTCGGGTCTTTATTATTGCCTTCTTTCTACTTCCTCTGGGCTTTTCTTGCTGATCTTTCTAACTCATTTAGTTGTAGGGTTAGATAGTTTATTAGTCCTTTTTCTTATTCCTTGAGGTAGGCTGGTAGTGCTATGAACTTCCCTCTCAGATCTGCTTTTGCCATGTCTCATAGGTTTTGGGTGGTTGTGTTTTCATTTTCATTGGTTTCCAGGAAGTTTTTAATTCTTGCTTGATCTCATTGGTAACCCAATCATTGTTTAATAACATGCTATTTATCCTCCATGTATTTGAATGTTTTTGAGGTGTTTTTTTTTTTTTTTATTGTAGTTGGTTTCTAACTTCATGCCATTGTGATCTGAGCAAGAGGCTTGGTATTATATAAGTCTTCTTGAATTTATATAGACTTGTTTTGTGCCCTAACATGTGGTCTATCTTTGAGAATGTTCTATGTGCACTTGAGATGAATGTATATTCTGTTGTTTTGGGGCGAAATGTTCAGTAAATATCAGTTATATCCATCTGATCTAGGGTATCATTTAAGGCCCCTAATTCCTTGTTAATTTTTTGTCTGGAAGATCTATCCAGTGATGTCAGCTGGCTGTTAAAGTCCCCCACTATGACTGTATTGCTGTAACTCTATCCTTTAAAGTCCATCAAAAGTTTGTGTTTTTTTAAATGTACTTGGGTTCTTCTATATTAGGTGCATATATGTTTACAAGGGTTATATTTATATTTAAGGTGATTATCGATAGGTACATATTTGTTCCATTTCATTCTTTTAATTCTGTTAGTATGTTTTGCTATTGTTGTTGTTGTTGTTGTGTTTTGTTTTCTTCTTCTTTAACTTTTTAAATCTGGGCCTTTAACATTTCTTATAATGCTGGTTTGGTGGTTACAAACTCCTTTAGTTTTTTTCTTATCTGGGAAGCTCTTTATTTCTCCTTCAATTTTAAATGATAGTCTTTTTGGGTAAAGTAGTCTTGATTGTCTTGCTTCATCAAATTGAATATTTCATGCCAATCCTAAAATATTTCTGTTGTGAATTCAGCTGACGGTGTTATGGGACCTCCCTTGTAGGTACTTAACTCTTTTCTCTTGCTGCTTTAAATTCTTTCTTCATCCTTAATGGTAGGCATTGTAATTATTATGTGTCATGTGTAGACCACTTTGGGTTCCTTGTTTGGGACTCTCTGTGATTTTTGGATTTGTGTATCTTTTTCCTTGAGCAAATAGGGAAGTTTTCATTCATTATTTTTTCAGATAGTTTCCCAATCCCTTGCTCTCTCTCTCTTCTCCTTCTTGTACCCCTTTGATGCAGATGTTGTTGCATTTCATGTTGTCCCAAATTTTCCTTGTATTATCCTTATTCTTCTCAATTCTTATTTCTTCATGTTGCTCTGATTGGGTGTGTTTTTGTTTGTTTGT
This sequence comes from Eptesicus fuscus, assembly GCF_027574615.1. NCBI lineage: Eukaryota > Metazoa > Chordata > Mammalia > Chiroptera > Vespertilionidae > Eptesicus > Eptesicus fuscus. The sequence goes on from NC_072473.1 coordinate 48,181,766, forward strand.
TTGTTTGTTTGGTATTTTGTTTGTTTGTTTTTTAAGCCTCACCCAAAGATATTTTTTCATTGATTTTTTTTTTAGAGAGAGTGGAAAGGGCAGGGAGAGACAAAGTGAGAGAAACACCAATGTGAGAGAGACACATCAATTGTTTGCCTCATACATGAACCATGCCTGGGGCAGGGGATCAAGCCTCCAGCTGAGGTACATGCCATTGACCAGAATTGAACCTGGGATTCTTCAGTCCATGGGCTGATGCTCTATCCACTGAGTCAAACCACCTAGGGCTGATTAGGTTTTTTTTCCTACCTTGTTTTCCAAAGTGCTGATTCAATCCTCTGCTTCATTCAACCTCCTTTATATAACTTCAATTGCATTCTTAATGTCAGATATGGTATTCTTCATTTCCAACTTATTTTTCATGGTTTCTATATTCCTTTTCATACTGTTGTAGTTCTCACTAAGTTCCTTGATCATCTTTATAACCATTACTTTGAACTCTATATCTGACAAATTGCTTGCCTCCATTTCATTTAACTTTTTTTCTGGAGTTTTCTCCTATCCTTTCATTTGGGGCTTATTTCTTTCTTTGTCTCTCTATTTGGCTGATTGTGTGTGTGTGTGTGTGTGTGTGTGTGTGTGTGTGTGTGTGTATTAGATAAATTTACTCTGAATCCCAGTCTTCATGGGTTGACCCTATGTAGTATGTATCCTTTGAGACCCAGTGGTTCATTCTCCTTGATCTCTTGAGTTGGCTGCTATAGGAATATCCCTTTCGTGGGCTATTTGTAATATGTTGTAATTTAGTCTAATTGTTGTTGGCCCATTTGTGTGTGGGATCGACTGTCAGGCTGGCTGATAGTGAGGCTGAACTCTGACCATAGTATGTGAGCTGTTGTGCAAGTGGGGGATAAATAAATAAATAAATAAATAGTATTAAAATTTTAAATAAAATAACATTTTAAGAAAAATAGAAAAAATAAATAAAAGTAAAGGAAAGAGAAAAAAAAAAAACTCTTTGAGACACCAAGGGGAGACCTGGAGAGTATTATGCTTAGTGAAATAAGCCAGTCAGAGTAGCACATGATCTCACTCATATGTGAATCTAATGAACAAATTAACTGATGAGTGGAATAATAGACATGGAAGCATGGAACAGAGTGTGGAATCTTGAAGTGAAGGTGAGGGAGGGTGGGGAAGTGGGAGGTGATCAACCAAAGAACTTGTATGCATATATTCATAACCCATGGACACAGACAACAGGGTGGTGATGCCCTGGAGTGGTGGGTGGGGGCAGGATAGAGGGGATCAATGGGGGATAAAAAAAGAGACATATGTAATACTTTCAACAATAAAGGTTGAAAAAAATAATTAAAAAAAGAGAAAAAAACACGAAATGGAAAAGAAAAAATAGGTGGAAAAGAATAATAAGCAAATATAATTTTCCTCAGCAGAGTTCAGTTACCCCTTTGGATACTGTTTGTGAAGTGTATCGGATCCTGCTCTGATGCTGTGTGAAGCTGGCCATTTGGTGTGTTAGTTCTGGGCTGCTTTGGAGGGACTCTGGCGCAGGCCAATGTCAGATGCTGTTTGTGACTGGCCCTTGGCAACCTGTTTGAATATATGAGCAATCCACAGACCGTGATTGACTCTGCTGGGCTTGGCTGCATGCAGGAAGGACCAAGCTTCAATCCAAGGCCATATTTTACCAACACTGGGCCCAGGGACAGGTTAGCAAATGTCCCAAGATACCTCGGGACCCGCCTCAAACTTGCTCTGCCTGGCAGCTCCCTTTTAGGCTCAGTCACTGAAAGAGCCTCGGTGGATTCTGGAAGATGGGCCAAATGGATCACCCAGGAGAGAGAGGGAGGTGCCATTCATGCTTCAGGGAAGGTGGTAGGCATGGACCCTGCCCCAGAGCCACATGACAGATTCTGTCCTGGATTTTGCCCTGACCTCAGCAGGCCAAAGCCCCTAGTAATCAGGTGGGTAGACCCTCCAGAGCCCAGAGGTTGGGTCTTCTAGAAGCCTGGACTGTGGTTCTATTGTATCTCCTGTGAGGGAGATGCTCTAGTCAGATCCATTTGAAAGTGATGGAACATCCCTGACCCAAAGCCAGTCATAGACACCCTTGAGTATGCCCAGACTTCTACACATTGACCTATGCAGGTCACTTTTCATCCAGGCTTAAGCTCTGCAGGGTGGGTCAAGAAGGATTCCAGAATGAGGGATGATTGCTTTCTGCCCAACCTGATGCTGCTTAGAGGGTATTGCTCTGCCCAAGAAAGATGGCAACTGTGGCACCTGAGAATAACTCATCACGGGGATACTGGTTGCCATCCCGCCAGTGTCCTGCACCAAACCCAAAATCCCAGACTCTCCCCAGGCATCTCCAGCCCATACCATCCTTCATCCACCAGAGCCCAGGGTGAGTGGCTGTGAATGAAATTTTGGGCATTGGCCCTTTAAGAGGGTGCCTGTTTCTCCAGTGGAGTTTATCTCTCCTTGGAGGACAGAAATCCCACAGCTTTTACAGCTAGAAGTGATGTGGGTGCCTCTTCCAGGATCTGGTGCTCTGGTATGGGAAGCCCAGACTGGGATTTAGGCTCCATGTTTCTCAGGGGGGTCTTGCAATTCCTGAACCTCAGCTGTAGCCTGTATGAGTGGGGCCAGCACCTTTCACGTCTCCATCCTTCCTACCAGTCTTGATGTGGCTTCTTCTGTAAATCCTTGGTTATAAGACTCCTCTTCAACCAGTCTTTGGTTGGTTATTCAGGGTGATTATTCTTTTATTTAAATATGTTGTTATTGATATTTTAGAGATTGAGGAAGGGAGAGGGATAGAGAGATAGAAACATCAATGAAAGAGAAACATTGTTTGGCTGCTTCCCACACGAGCCCACAACTTGGGCATGTGCCCTGACCAGAAATCAAACTGGTGACCTCTTGGTTCATGGGTGGATGCTCAACCACTGAACCACACAGGCCAGGCCATGGTGATTTTTCTTTAATTTAGTTGTATTTCAGTTTTGTCCTTGGAGGAGGTGAGTGTAGTAAGATCAACCTACTCTGCCATCTTGAAAGTCTCCCACTTTATTACTTCTCTCATTGCTTTTGTCTTTGGAGCCATATCTAAGAAACCATAGAATCCAAGGTCACAAAGATGTGTGCCTATATTTTCTTCTAATAATTTTACAGTTTTGGAAGTTACATTTAAGTCTTTGATTCATTTTGAGTTAATTTTATATATGGTACGAGATGGTTGTTCAAACTCATTTTGCATATGGATATCTGGTTATCCCAGCATCATTTTCTGCAAAGACTATTATTTTCCCCATTATATTTTCTTAGCACCCTTGTCAAAAATCAATTATCACTCAATATAAATGTTTATTCCTGGACTCCAAATTGTATTCCGTTGCTCTATATGTCTGTCCTTATGCAAGCACCACATTCTCTTTGTTAATACCACCGCATTATAGCATCACAGGGACAAGAACCCTACAATATACCTTCTAAAAAAACTCCCCTTTATGACTCACTGATACCCCATTTTTCTCCAGGTTTAAGGGTAATATATGTCTAAATGATAACTTAAATTGGTTGATTCCAAGCACTCTTAGATTTTCTTTATCTTTCTCATTCTGTCTTAATCTCTTTCTCCTTCCTATCTCTATTGTCTTCAATCTCAGTTGCTTTTTCTCTCTTTTTCTTTTCCTCCTGTTTCTTTCATCTTTTTATTCTTTCTATCAATTTTTTCTTTATCTATGTGTTGTTTTTCCTTATTTTGATGCTCTTGTTCTTTCTCATTTCTACTGCCCCATTTTTCTCTCAGAGATTAGTCTCACTCTCCCTCCAATCTCAGTCTCTCCCTATATAAATACATCTCTCTCTCTCTCTCTCTCTCTCTCTCTCTCTCTCTCTCTCTCTCTCAACTTCATCTCTGAACAATCCTAATCTTTTCTTTTTAGCACTGTCCAATTCCTGCTAGATGTTTGTGCAGCAAAACTGCTTAAATAAAGCATTAGCTTTGAAAGATATTAGAACCAATATTTACCTCAAATAAATACCAAAGTTTGATTCAAATATTCTAATTCAATAAATATGTATAGAGCAATTACATGTATCAGACATTATGCTTGATTTTATGATGCATAATATCATTGATTTATCATAAAAAGCCTTCCAAAACAAAAAAAAGGAAGGAGCTATTATTCCTATTTTATGGACAAATCATTTAAACTGAGAGATGTTCAGGAAGGAAAAGGAGTATGACTAAAATTTCATATGAGGAAAATATAGAACTAAGTTTTGTGTCTTGTTCCAAAGTCCATGATACTATTACTTTACCAGCTTTGGAATGATTAATACTTACTCTAAGGGCTGCAATGGAGTGTAGAAGGTGAAGGTGGGTGTGAGGAGGGGTTGTAAAGGAGAAGAATGGTCAGGTGGTATAAGCTCCAGCTCCCCCCCCCCCCCCGCAGCCCAATTTTCCAACAAAATTCAACACCCTCTTGACCTCATTCTTAGACTTTTTCTTGCCCCAGGTCCTGAGAAAATTTTGATGAAGACAGAGTGAATCTTAGAATATTTATCCCCTCCCGTCAGTGCAGCCTGAAAAGAAGTTACATTCCTCAGATCTGGAACCTGACATAGGGTTACTATATTGTGTCTATCACTTTTCTGACACTTGGTGGGTGAGGACTGAGAAGCAGGCATCCAGGTAACCCTTAAGTTTTATTATTTTCTCCTATCCCCTCATCCTTGCCCATTGCTTATACCTGGCCTCCTGCCTGGTTATTCTGCATCATGCAGCTCTAGACCTGGGGCTATGAATACATCCACCTTCTTCCTTAGCTTTCCTCATCTGAAGATAGGCCCCACTCCTGCACCTTCCACTCCTCTCATTTGTTACCAACAGCCAGGTCTTGCATCACCCACCCTGCAAGTGGTGAGGTAGCCTGTGATTATTTTGTGTCCTATCCTGCCCTGATCAGGCTACCTGCATCTACTGGGCCCTAACACTGTAGTAAAGATAGTCTTCTGCGGACCTCTATTCCCCTCCTCAGGCTCATGTTACCAAGGTTTTGGGAAACCTAAACTCTGATAACTAATTCATGAAGAAATCAGAGTTTAGTTTTAAATGAAGGCCTAAACTTGGTCTCCTCCACCATCACATTATCTTGTTTCTACTGCCACAATGCAGACTGTAATTAATTAGGTAGTACACATATTTTAGGTACAGCATAACCTTTCCATGGGGAATTCTGACTGACAGGTTCTAATTTATAAGCTTTATTCCAGTGCATAGACAAACACTGCTGTGCTCAGACTGTACCTTTTGAAGGTTATAACATTTAGACCCCAAAGCTCTTAATTTTATTTGAAATAGGAGAAAAATGTCATACAAATATTTCATTTTGAAACATAATGAGTCCAACACACACTTCTTACTGCAGTAATTGCCATTCACCTACTTACTTGCACCATGATCTGAGAGTCAGTCACTGGAGAGCCCAGTTCCCTGCTCTGTCTTCAGCATCCCAGGATATCAGAAGTGGTTTTCTTCTTACTCCACGAAGGATTGCAGAGTATCATCTTCCCTGAGTACACATATACTTGGTAGGGTTTTGTTGTATGCAAGTTAGTATTTCAGTGTTTTCACTGTGAACACAGAAGTGGCCTTATAAATATAATGGAGCCATTGAGCATTGTTTTTAACCTAGAGTCCTTTGGCGGGCCAGCTGGCAGAATTACCCTGCTCATTTCAGTCAATATGGAGTAAATTTTGCTTAGAAGGAAGAGAAACAAACAAGTATGTATCACAGAGAGTGTGGTACCAAGAGAGCTGAGGGGAGAGAACTGGCAATCCCATGGAGGCAAATGAATAGATATTTCCAGTTAGAAAGGCTGAAAAGTGAGCCTTTAACTATGCTAGTTAAAGCAGGAGTGAGATGAGAATGGAATGAGAGCCCTAACTAGTTTGGCTGAGCGGATAGAGTGTCAGGCCACAGACTGAGAGGTCCGGAGTTTGATTCTGGTCAAGGGCATGTACCTGAGTTGCGGCCTTGATCCCCAGTAGGGGGCGCCCAGGAGGCAGCTAATCTATGTTTCTCATCGATGTTTCTGATTCTCTATCTATCCCTCTCCCTTCTTCTCTGTAAAAAAAAAAAAAAAAAAAAAAAAAAAAAAAAAAAAAAATCAAAATATTTTTTAAAATAAAATAAATAGTATACTTCTTTTAAAAAAAAATGGAATGTAATGGGAAATAGTAGCGCAGTTGTCTGGAAAAGACATGAGTTGGGAGATGCACCAGCATGGGGATTGGAAAGGATAGTAAACAAATCAAAGTTGGAAGAGCTACCTGAGGGGCAATTGTTGACATAACTCTAGAGGTGGCATCCCAACCTACCAGAAGGAACCATGTTTCTTTAAATATGAAAGAGGAAGAATGAGCCAACCTCAACAATAAACTAGAGATAGGGAGAATGAGAAAACAGACTTGCGTTTGAGTTTTTATATCCAGAAGTTTGATTTGAACTTTCTGAGTGAATACATGTGAGTCACTAATAGGAAAGAATTTGTCCTTCTAAGTAAAAGAGGCCATGGCTTTTCCTCACCAAAACTTAGGCAAAATGGAAGGTTTTGAACAAGGGTTTAGGGAGCCAGTGTTGAATGAAAAAGTGGGGAGGCCTTTCCCACATTTTAATTTCTTATGGGTACTCCCCCAGAAGTCTTCATTTTAGTCAGACATACCTGAGTTCCAGTCCTGATTCCATCACCAGATGACAGTAAATGAGTCACTTTATCTCTATGACCTTCAGTTTTCTCTTATGCAAACTGAAGATAATATCACAATGTTGTCCTTAAAGTTTCTCAATAAATATTAAGTGAATTTAATGAAGCTCTCTCCTGTTGGCCACAAAAGGGCAGATAAAATAAATCCCAAGAGTATAGCACCACTTTCCCTTTGCTATTGTGTTGACTGGGTGTTGGGCCAGCTGACTCCTCTATTAGACAAGTGGGAAAAGGGTCTAGTGACCCCTGCCAGGTTGAGGTTAGGGCGGGTGTCAGAGTAATGGAAAAATTGCCATAGTTGAGGTTATTTTCAAATTGAGGGATAGAAGAGATGCTAGTTACTGGAATGTCTAGTGCAGCCAAGAGGTCACCGATCACCGGCACCCCATCTTTACCACTTTTACACTAAATAGAAAGTGTCTTTGACCTCGAGCAGGTGGGAGATGTCCATCTCTGAGTGATATAGGTTTCCTGACACTTGGCTCAAATCCCTCCATTATTCCTGTCTCCCTCCCTTCCTTTTCTCTGCCTCTACTCCCACTCTTTAGAATAGCCATGAGAACTATCCTCTGTGGAGCTTTGCCAGGCCTCCAGATTTCCATTCTCTGTACTAACATTTATATCCACATTAGGGAAGGTGCATGGCTGCATGTCTTCAATACTCTCTACTTGTTCTTTTAACTTAGACTTTAGTAAATTCAGGGATGCAGGCACTAGAATTTGTTGAGTACTGAGTATATGCTGGACACACTGCCTAATACAATACACTTAGTATCTCACTTAATCAGTGCAAAGGACTTATAACCATTTTATAGATGAGAAAACTATGTTACATGCAAAGTAACATAGAAGAAGTAACAGTCAGGACTTTGGCTTTCTGATTCCAAATCCAATGCCCTTGCCACAACGCACAATTCTGGGAAAGCCTCTCTTCCTCCACCTCAATCAGGTCTATGTGGCAAAGAGTATCCTTCTTGTTTCATATATACATAGACCATCACATTTGGCAAAGATGAGGATATATTTACAGGTGACTTTTACTCACATTCACGTTAGGCATTATTTTAGGTATCATGCCCCACCCCAGCTAATCAAGAAGCAGGCACTAATGACTACTGTTTTCATTGACACCCTATGGACCTCTCAGTCTCTCAGCATTTGCCTGAAAAAGGTACCTTCCCTGGCCTGGATCAGAGGGCAGAAACCAGACATCCCTTCCTTATTCCCATCCTGATGCCACTAGATCCTGGTAAGACCAGCACTCACTCTTATTCTTAGCCTAGAGTTCCTTGGTAGTAATACTGGCAGGAGCAACATGGTTGTTCAAGCCTGAAAGGAGTAAATGATGCCTAGAAAGAAACTTCCGTTCTGTACCCATAGATGCCAGAAATGGAACCTAAAAGTTCACCTTCCATGCCCCTCATTATTTTCCCTGTGTGAAGCTAATCAGGGTTTCGAATAAGGTAGGCCACCAAAGTCGACTAATTTCTGCTATTTGGCTGTGGCTTGACCCAAACCCCCACCTTGGAAGGATCATGAGGCAGCCAGGCCTGAGAGCTCAGTCACAGCTGCACTGGGAACCCACAGTCTGTGCCTGGCGCATTCCCTAACCCTTCAGTTTTATTAGCTTCGTTTTATGTGCATTTTAACTCTCTGAATGAAGCCAAAATCAACATCAAATAACATCAAGGAACACAAGGCCATGATTCCCCCAAATCTCAGTGTTCAGCCCCCAACTCACTTAGAAGTAGGGTGGGCAGAATATGTCTCAATTTCCCCCTGCCTATCTATTTAAAGGGTGGGGAAAATTGTTGTTGCTCTGTGAGTTATTCTCAGACACTGCCACTTTAGAACTCACTGTGAGAGACATTTCAGGTCATCATAACCCAAGGAGCAGAAGGAGGAAAAAAAAGGGGGGGGGAGAAAGAAAACCCAGCCAGCAAGCAATCCTCAGATCCCTGTGTCCCTGAGGCCACAAGAGCTTGGCTTAATGGTCCTGGCCAGTGCCTGCTGGAATGGACAGTTGGAGAAACCAATTCCCTGACTCTCTGCCTTCTTGTCTTCTTTTCCCTTTTTTTCTTCCTCTTTTTAAATTTTAATCCATGGCCAGATAGGCACAAGCTTTCCAACAGGCCTTCTATATGGGCTACAAATCCCAGCCACCCCAAGGGATTCACTAGTCCTTTCCCTTGTGCTTTTATTATTTTTTTTAAATATATTTTATTGATTTTTTACAGAGAGGAAGGGAGAGGGATAGAAAGCTAGAAACATCGATGAGAGAAACATCGACCAGCTGCCTCCTGCACACCCCCTATCTGGGATGTGGCCGCAACCAAGGTACATGCCCTCGACCGGAATCGAACCTGGGACCTTTCAGTCCGCAGGCCGATGCTCTATCCACTGAGCCAAACCGGTTTTGGCTCCCTTGTGCTTTTAGGTAGGTAAGCCAAGAGCTGCAGATGGGTCTGGGAAATTTTCCAGTACTGAAAGCTCGACAAAGGACCTGAACCCAGATGGAGGAGCCAAGACGCCTAAACTGAAAGAGTTTTCCAGCCTTGAAAATTTCAGAAAGCCAGTACAGATGAAAGCTTTTCTGACCCATAATGCTGGGAAGTAGGGGCAGGTATCTAGGATTGACTGGACAGAGACTTTGCCTTTCAGTCAGGAGACATGAGTTCTAGACTTGAAGGTATATTCTTAAGTCTTTTTCCTCTCTTACTCTCAGAATCTCCAAGAAACATTGCAATCTTCATTGAACATATTCTCTTAAAGTAAAACCTTAATTTTTAAAAATAGATAAAATGTTCATACTTTATTTGCTAAGACTTTGATGAAGAGTTATTAGAGGTAGTAATGCAAAGCAAGACAATGTCACAAAAAGAAAGACATTCTAGAACTTTTGTTATATAGTTGTTCCCTTAGCAATCAGGGGCTTAGGCCCTGCTGCTATGCACCATTCCTTGTTAGAATCTATCTAAGTCTCTGCTGCCCCCATCTGTAATGTGGCCAGATGTTCTCTAGATGCCCTACCACCATAACATTATATTATTATCAAACCTCTGAGTTTTTTCCCTGACCTTCTTAATGCAAATATTTAAAAGCTTAATTTTTTCCTGTGGGGACAATTATGAACCTATATATTTATAGAACCTCTATCTTTATCTCTATCTATAACTATATACCTATTTATCTGCATACCTGCTTACCTACCTACCTATTTATGCATGACAAGCATAATATTTAGAGCATAAGTTCCTTATGTTAGTGGAAAATAAGATCAATTAACTAGATGGCAATTCCTCTCCTGATTGTAATCTCTTTTTTGTGGGCCTTTTTCCCCCTCATAAAATGAGCTCAAAATCTAAGTTAATGAGTTCATTTTGTCCATCGGTAATGGGAACATATAAATAAAATCTCTCTCCTGGCAGGACATATTTAAAGTACTCAAAGAAAGGAATCTACAACCTGGAATAATTTATCCAATAAGGTTATCATTTAGAATTGAAGGAGAAATAGAATTTCCCAGACAAGCAAAAATTAAAGCAGTTCAACACCAGCCTACAGGAAATGTTATTGGGTATTCTTTATGCAGAAAGAAAACATCATAACCAGAAATAAGAAAATACAGGAAAGGAATAAAAATCTCACTAGTAAAGGCAAATATAGAATAATAACAGTGAATCAACCACCTAAAAGTTAATAAAAGTGTTAAAAGACAATAGTAAAAAAAAATAACTATAACTAAAATAAATGAGCAAGAGATACACATATGCAAAAGGATATAAAACATGACGTCAAAAACATAAAGAGGGGCAGAGAGATCCAAGATGGCTGCAGAGTAGGTAGAAGCTACACTCACTTCCTCCTAGGACTAAACTGGAATTACAACTAAAATATAGAATAATCATCCTGAATAACAAACTGAAGACTAGCTGAAGAGAAGTCTTATAATAAAGAATTTACAGAAGCCACATTGAGACTGGTAGGAAGGATAGAGATATGAAGAAGGCTGGCTGTGATCCCACAGGTGGCTGAAATTCCAGAAGGATATATCAGCTGCAAATGTTCTCCTTGTGGAACTAGGGTCTCAACCTCATGAAAGACTATCAGCCCAGAACACTAGAAGCTAGAAGAGGTGTCACGTAACATCTGGCCATGAAAATCAACAGGAATTCTGTCTGCCAGGTAGAGACAGGAAGTTGCTAGAGATACAGACATTCTTTTAAAGGGCCAACACATAAAATGTCATTCACAGCCAATCACCCTGGGTTTTGAGGGAGGAAAAGTGGAACAGACTAGAGTTGTGTGAGAAGAGACTGGGGTTTGTGGTTCTGGAGAGAGAATTGAAATATCAGCTGTCAGGATCCCTGTGCTGAGTTCCTCTCCCACACCACAGATGCCATATTTCTTAGGGGATCACTCCCTTCCTTATGGCATTGTCCAACTTCTGGTCACTCTGTTGTCTTGCCCTGTGGAGCTCACTCCCTGCTGAGGAGTCAGATGACTGGGCCAAGGAGCAGAAGTCCAGGCAGATTTAGGAGGTGTCAGTGACTGAGGTGTGTGGCTGTGGGGTATGGGCACATTCACCTCACTTTCCCATGAGCCTTCAATCCACTAGCCTCAACCCTCATGCTCCCAGCAGCTGTACCCTCCAGGTACATGGTGACACCCCCTTGGGAAGGAGGCCTGGACAGAATCAAGAACAGATTGAGTTGTTTAGCTCCAGGGCATGGGCCACTCCTCCCACCTCCACCCAAGCCTTACCTGCACCTCCTCTTGTGGGAGATCACTATTCCCATCCTCCTAACTCTTGGCAGCCTGCCCTGCTGAAATTGGGCTCTAGACAGAATCCGGGACAGACTGAGCTGTGTGGATCTAGAATTGGGGACATTTTTTCCCTTGTACGCAAGAACACTACAGAACCCTCCCTTCACACAGCCAAATCTTTGTCAGTTTGAGCCTGATAAACTCTGATGGCCTCACCCTAACTACTCCCTGAGACCCCACCCCACCACAAGAATCTGCAGGCACTCTGAGACTTTTGTTGATCAGCCTCAGAACAGCACTGGTACCAAGTTTGAGCCAGTATCAATCTGGTGAACACCACTTGCTCTTACTTAGTGACTCACTGAGAAATTTACTCAGGCAACTCAAATACTACCAGAGGTTCTTTCTGTGACTGAGCCTAACAAGAAGCTGGAAGGAGGAGGCTGATATCAGGGAGCCTTTGGCCTTTTGTTAACCTGCTCTGGGTTCAGTGCTAGAAGAAGCCAGAATTGGTGAGCAGCTTGGTCCTTCACACACAGAGACTTAGGACAAGCAGAGGCAGACAAAAACTGTGGATTGCTTTGTAGCTACACACAAATTGCCCAGGGACAGTTACAGGCAGTGTCTGATATTGACCTGGATGAGAGTCCCTTTCAATAGGCCCTAGGACCAACAAACCCAGTGGCCAGCTTCAGAAAACATCAGAGCAGGATCCAATTAGTTTTGTAAGTGGCATATCCAAAGGGAGATCTCAGGAGATCTTGGTAAGGGAAATTACAGTAAGTATGGTCAGCACCTGCACAACAACTCATACACTGTGGTCAGGGTAGAACATCACAGTCATCCAGCCTGAGGGTCAATCCTATGTACAAAGGTCCAATAGCACTCAAGACCCAATTATAACAGAAGAGCTCACATAACCCACACAAGAGACATCCTTAGATCATCCCACTCAGGTGATCAAAGATGTCACCTCTGGGTCATATAGGACACCTACTACATAAAGCCACTCCACAAAGACTGGGAAACACAGCAGATCTACCTAATACATAGAAACAAACCAAAGAGGTAGCAAAAAATGGGTAGACAAAGAAACATGCCCCAAAGAAAAGAACAGGAGAAATATCCAAAAAAGAACTGAATTAATAAAGGCAAGCAATTTACCATATATAAAGTATAAAAATATGGTGATAAGGATGCTCAAGGAACTTAGTGAGAACTTCAATAAAAGATATCAAGCATAAAAAATGACATATAAACCTTTTTTAAGAAGTCATAAATAGGGAATACAATACCTGAGATGAAAAATACACTAGAAAGAATAAACAGTAGGTTGGATGAAGCAGAGGACTGAGTCAGAGATTTGGAAGACAAGGTAGCAGAACACATCCAATCAGAGCAACAAAATGAAAAAAGAGTGTTAAAAAATGAGCAAAGCTTAAGGAACTTTTGGGACAACATGAGGTGCAACAACATCTACATCTTAGTACCAAAATGAGAAGAGAAAGAGCAGTGGAATGAGAACCACTTTTTTTTTTTAATTAAATTGATTGGGGTGACATTGGTCAATATGAAGATATAGGTTACAGGTGTGGGTTTCTATGTTACAAGATTGCATATTGCACCATGTTTCCACCACCCAGAGTAAAATCTTCTTCTGTCACCTTATATGAGTAACTATTTAAAGAACTAATTTTCCTAACGTAGTGAAGGAATAAGACACACAAGTTCAGGAAGCACAGAGAGACCCAAACAAGATGAACCAAACCAAGAGGCCCACACCAAGACAGATCATAATTAAAATTCCAAAGGTTAAAGACAAAAAATAATCTTAAAAGCAGCAAGAGAAAAACAGTAAGTTACCTACAAGGGAGCTCCCATAATATTGTCAGCTGATTTCTCAATAGAAACACTTCAGGCCAGAAGGGATTGCATGAAATATTCCAAGTGATGAAAAGCAAAGACCTGCAACCAAGATTACTTTGCCCAGTAAGGCTAATCATTTAAAATTGAAAAAGAAATAAAGTGCTTCCCAGACAAGAAAAGCTAAAGTAGTTCATTACTATAAAACCAACATTATAAGAAATGTTAAGGGGTCTTCTTTAAGAGGAAAAAAAAAAGAAAATAAACATAGCTATAAAGAATAAAATGGCAGCCGAAACCAGTTTGGCTCAGTGGATAGGGCGTCGGCCTGTGGACTCAAGGGTCCCAGGTTCGATTCCGGTCAAGGGCATGTACCTTGGTTGCGGGCACATCCCCAGTAGGGGGTGTGCAAGAGGCAGCTGATCGACGTTTCTCTCTCATCGATGTTTCTAACTCTCTATCCCTCTCTCTTCCTCTCTGTAAAAAATCAATAAAAATATATTTTAAAAAAAGAATAAAATGGCAATAAATACAAACCTATCAATAATCACATTAAATGTAGATGGATTAAATGTTCCAATCAAAATACATAGGGTAGCTGAAAGAATAAGAAAACAAGATACCCCCCCAAAAAAAAAAAGAAAACAAGACCCATATACTGTATATGCTGTCTAAAAGAGACCCACCTCAGAATTTAAGATACACACAGACTAAAAGTAAAGGGATGAAAAAAAAAATATTTCATGCAAATGGAAAGAAAAAAAAAGCTGGGTAGCACAACTTATATGAGAAAAAATAGACTCTAAAACCAACGCTATAACAAGAAACAAAGAAGAACACTACACAGTGATAAAAGGAGCGCAATACAACAAAAGTATATAACCCTTGTAAAACATGTATGCATCCAACATAGGAACACCTAAATATTTATAGCAAATCTTGAAGGACATAAAGAGAGAGATTAACAGTAAGACAGTCATAGTAGGTAATTTTAACACCCCATTGACATCAATGGATAGATCTTCCAGACAGAAATTCAACAAAGAAACAGTGGCCTTATATGACACACTGTATCAGATGGACTTAATTGATATCTAAAGAGCATTTCATGCCAAAGCAGCAGAATACAGATTCTTTTCAAGTGCATATGGAACATTTACTAGGATGGCACATATGTTAGGACACAAAACAGTCTCAATAAATTTAGGAAGATTGAAATTACATCAAGCATCTTCTCTGACTATAATGATATAAAAATAGAAATAAATCACAAGGAAAACACACACACACAAATATATGGAGGCTAAATAGCGTGTTACTAAACAATAAATGGATTAACAATGAGATAAGAAAATAATAAAATAATACTTTTATACAAAAGAAAATGAGAACACAACTACCCAAAACTTATAGGACACAGCAAAAGCAGTTCTAGGAGTGAACTTCATAATACTACAGGCATACCCGGAGAAAGGAGAAAAATCTCAAACAATCTAACTTTACTATTAAAAGAACTAGAAAAAGAAGAAAAATAAAACAAAGTTAAAAATGAGTAAAATAAAAGAAATAATAAAGATCAGAGCATAAATATTAAAAAATACAGTCCAAAACAACATTATAAAAGATCAATTAAACCAAGAGCTAGTTTTGGTAAAGATAAACCAATCTTTAACCAGACTCAACTATAAAAGAGAGGACCCAAATAAATAAGATCAGAAATGAGGAGAAGTAACAACTGAGACCATGGAAATACAAAGAAATGTAAGAAAATATTACTGAGCCCTGACCAGTTTGGCTCAGTGGATAGAGCGTCGGCCTGTGGACTGAAGGGTCTCGGGTTCGATTCTGGTCGGGGGCGTGTGCCTTGGTTGCGGGCACGTCCCCAGTGGGGGGTGTGCAGGAGGCAGCTGATCGATGTTTCCCTCCCATCGATGTTTCTAGCTCTCTGTCCCTCTCCCTTCCTCTCTGTGGAAAATCAATAAAATATATCTTTTAAAAAAAATATTACTGAGAATAATATGCCAATAAATTGGACCTCTGGATGAAAAAAATAAAGGTCTAGAAACATAAATATTCCAAAACTGAATCAGCAGGAATAAACATATAAGAATAGACCAACTATAATTAATGAAATTGAAGCAGTAATAAAAAAACAAACAGAAAAAAACAAACAAACTCTGAGCCCAGCCTGGTGTGGCTCAGTGTTTGAGCATTGTCCTATGAACCAGGAGGTCAAGGTTCAATTCCCAGTCCAGGCACATGCTAGGGTTGTGGGCTCGATCCCCAGTAGGGGGAGTGAAGGAGGAAGCCAATCAATTATTCTCTCATCATTGATGTTTCTATCTCTCTCTCCTTCTCCTTTCCTCTCTGTAATCAATAAAAATAATATATTAAAAAAAAAAAAAAAAACGCCAAACAAACAAAAGTCCTGGACTGGATGGAATCACAGGTGGATTTGAACAAATGTTCAAACTATTCCCAAAAATTCAAGAGAAGGTAAGACTCCCAGGCTTATGTTATGAGACCAGCATTATCCTAATTCCAAAACCGGTAGACAATAAAAAAGATAAAACTATAAGCCAATATTCTTGAGAAACATAGATGCTAAATTCCTCAACAAAATGTTAGCAAACCAGATCTAACAATACAATATAAAGATCATACATCATGGTCAAGTGGGATTTATTCTGGGGATGCAAAATTGGTACAATATTCATAAATCAATATACATGATATGCCACATAAAATTAAAGATAAAAATCTATGATCATATCAATAGATGCAGAGAATACATTTGATAAAGTACTCCACCCATTTATGATAAAATCACCCAGCAAAGTAGGAATAGAGCAAACATTGCTCAGCATAATAAATGCCATGGATCACAAATCCACAGCCAACATCATACTTAACAGGCAAAAATTAAAAGCATTTTTCTTAAGATCAGGAACAAGACAGGGATGTCTGCTTTCACCACTGTCAGTCAACATAGTATTGCAAGTCCTAGCCATAGCAATCAGACAAGAAGAAGAAATAAAAGGCATCAAAATTGGAAAGATAGAAGTAAACCTGTCATTATTTTCAGATGACATGATATACAGAGCCCTAAACATTTGACAAAAATCTACCAAAATTTATAAATGAATTCAGTAAGGTAGCAGGATACAAAATAAATATCCAGAAATCAGCTGCATTTTTATACACCAATAATGAGCCATCAGCATTAGAAACTAAGAAAACTATTTTATTTACTATTGCATAAAACATACATTGAAATACATTTAACCAAGTATGTAAAAGATCTGTACTCAGAAAATGATAAAATAAAGAAAAAAGAAATTGAAATAGATACAAGCAAGTAGCAGCATATACTGTGTTCATAGATAGGAAGAATAAATGTTATTAAAATGTCCATACTACTCAATCAATCTATGGAGTCAACATAATCCCTATCAAGATACCAATGGCTTATTTCACAGAACTAGAATAAATATTCCAAAAATGTATATGGAAACACCAAAGACTCAAAATAGCCACAGCAATCTTGAGAGAGAAGAACAAAGCTGGATGAATCACACTACCCAATATCAAACTATATTAAAAGGCCATAGTAATAAAAAAAAAGATGGTACCAGAGCAAAAACAGACATATAGATAAATGAAACAGAACAGAGAGACTAGAAATAAATGGCACCTTTATAGTCAATTAATATTTGACAAAGGAGGCAAGAATATAAAATGGGATAAAGACAGCCTATTCAATAAATGGTGTTGGGAAAATTGGACAGATACATTCAAAAAGCAAAATGAAAATTAGTCCACCATTTACACCATGCACAAGAAGAAATTCAAAATGGATTAAAGACTTAAATATAAGATACAAAACCACAAAAATCCTGGCGGAAATATAGGCAGCAATATCTCGAACATACCACTCAGCAATTTTTTTGATATATGTCTTGGGGCATGGGGAACAAAAGAAAAATTAACAAATGGGACTACATTAAATTACAAAGAGTTTGCATAGCAAAGGAAACCATGAGCAAAATGAAAAGATAATCCACTGAATGAGAGAACATATTCACCAATTATATATCTGATATGGAGTTAATGTACAGAATTTATAAAGAATCCAGACAACTCAGAACCAAGAAAACAAGCAATTCGAGTAATAAATGGGTAAATAATCTGAATAGACACTTATCCAAAAAATACCTACAGATGGGCAATAGACATGAAAAAAATGCTCAATATCATTAATTATCAGAGAAATGTAAATTAAAACAAATGAGATATATCACGCCTGTCAGGATGGCTATTATCAATAAATCAAAACCAACAAGTGTTGGAAAGGATGTGGAGAAAAGTGTGCACTGTTGATGGGAATTCAGATTGATGCAACCACTATGGAAAACAATATAGCGTTTCCTCAAAATTTAAAAATGAATCTGCTGTTTGACCCAGTGATTTTACTTGTGGGAATATATCCAAAGAAACCCAAACACTAATTCAAAAGAATACAAGCACCTGTGTGTTCACTGCAGGATTATTTACAATATCCAAGATTTGGAAGCAGCCAAAGTGTCCATCAGTAGTTGAATGGATAAAAATCTGTGGTATATTTACACATTGGAATACTACTCAGCCATAAAAAATAAGGAAAGCTTATCTTTTGCAACAACATGGATAGACCTGGAGAGTATTATGCTAAGTGAAATAAGCCAGTCAGAGTAAGGCCAATATCATATGATTTCACTTATATGTGGACTCTAATGAACAAAATAAACAAAGTAACAAAATAGAAACAGACACATAAATACAGAGAACAGACTGATATCTGTCATAGGACAGAGGGCTTAGGGGGATGTAAAAAAGAAAATATGAAGATATTAAGCAAGAAAAAAAACCTATAGATACAGACAACAATGTTTTGATTACCAGAGAGAACGGGGGGTAAGGAGAGGTAGAAGAGGGTGAAGGGGAGAAAAATGGTGACAGAAAACGACTTAATCTGGGTGGTGAACCCACAATACAATCTACAGATGTTGTATTATAGAACTGTACTCTTGAAACCTATGTCATTTTATTAACCAATATCACTGCAATAATTCCAATTAAAAACATAGATGAAGATGGAGTAAAATTGTAGTGTTTTAGAATGCAATTGAACTTGAATGATTATCAGCTTAAAATAATTTGATATATAGATGTATATATATCAGGCGTCCTCAAACTACAGCCCAGAGGCCACACGCGGGTGTTTTTGCCAGTTTTTCTTTGTTGTTGTTTTTTTTTTTTTTCTTTTACTTCAAAATAAGATATGTGCAGTGTGCAAAAGAATTTGTTCATAGTTTTTTTTAAACTATAGTCCTGCCCTCCAACGGTCTGAGGGACAGTGAACTGGCCCCCTGTTTAAAAAGTTTGAGGACCCCTGATATATATGAACCTCATGATAACTCTAAGTCAGTCGTACAAAAAAAAAAAAAAAAAAACACACACAAAATGAGAGAAGGAATCCAACAAAAATTCTAAAGAAAACCATCAAATCAAGAGAAAAGAGATCAAGAAAAGAAGAAACACTGGAGAACAATATATACAATCATAAAAACTATTAACAAAATGGCAATAAGCACATACCTATCAATGATTACCCTAAATGTAAATGAACTAAATTTTCCAATCAAAAGAAATAGGGTGGCAGAATGGCTTAAATGGAAATATGACATATCAATACACTGCTTACAAGAGACTCACTTAAGATAGAAAGACACAGATTGAAAGTGAAGGTATAGAGAAAAGATATTCCATGTAAATGGAAATGAAAAGAAATCTGGGGTAGCAATACTTACATCAATAAAAATAGACTTCAAAACAAAAAATGTAAAAAGTGACATTACATAATTTTAAAAGGGTCAATCCAAGAAGATGATATTACAATTGTAAATATATATGGACCCAATATAGGAGCATGCATATATAAAACAAATGATAATGCACATAAAGTCAGAAATTAGTAATAATATTAAAATAGTTAGGGTTTAATACTTCACTTACTTCAATAGATAGATCATCCATATAGAAAACTAATGAAGAAATAATGACCTTAAATACCACATTATACCAGTATGACTTGATAAGCATGCAGAGCTTTTTATCCTAAAACTGCAGGTTACACCTTTTCTCAAGTTCACATGAAACATTTTCCAGGATAGGTTACATACTAGGCCACAAACCAATCCTTAATAAATTCAGGAAAATTGAAATTATATCAAGCTTATTTTCTGGCCACAGTGGCATGAAACTAGAAATTAACTATAGGAGGAACAAACTGGGAAAAACACAAATATGTGGAGATTAAACAATGTGCTTATTAACAACCAAGGATCAAAGGGGAAATCAAAACTACCTTGAGACAAATGAAAATGAAAACACAAATTTACAAAATCTATGGGATGCAGCAAGAAGAGGAAAGTTTATAGCTATACAGAACTACCTGAAGGAGCAGGGAAACCCCCAAATAAACAGTCTAAACTTATACCAAAATAAAAACTAGAAAAAGAGGAACAAACAAAACTCAAAGTAAGCAGAAGGGAGGAAACAATAATGATCAAAGCAAAATTAAATGAAATAGAAGAAAACAATGGAAAAGATTAATGAAACTAAGTTTTTTTGCAAAGATAAATAAAATGACAAGTCTCTAGCAAGACTGAAGTAGAAAAAAGAGCGCATAAATAAAATCAAAAATGAAAGAGGAGAGATACAAACATCACTACAGAAATAAAAAGAGATAATTAGAAAATACTATGAACAATTATATGTAATCAAATTCAACCATCTAGAAGTGGCAAATATTTAGAAACATACAGCTTTCCAAGTCCAAACAAGGAGTAAACAGAAAATCTGAACAGACCAATTACTAGCAATGAAATTGAAGCACTAATAAAAAAAAATAACACAGAAGAAACAAAAGCCCAGGACCAGATGGCTTCACAGGTGAATCCTACCAAACATTTAAAGAATTAGTACCTCTCCTTCTCAAAGTATTCTAATAAAATGAAGAGGAAAGAATGCCTCCAAACTCATTCTATGCAGCAATTATTACCTTGACAACAAAACAAGACAAGAACATTGACAAAATTCAACATTCATTTAGGACAAAAACTCTCAACAAAATGGGTAAAGAAGTATTTCTCTTCAACTTGATAAAGCCCACAACTAACATGACACTTAATGGTAAAAAGCTGAAAGCTTTTCATTTAAGACCAGGAACAAGAGGAGGATGACTACTTTTACCATATTATTCAACACTAGAGGCCCAGTGCATGAAATCCGTGCATGGGTGTGTGTGTGTGTCTTTCATTCCAGCCTGCACCCTCTCCAATCTGGGACTCCTCGAGGGATGTCCGACTGCCTGTTTAGGATCAGGCCTCAATGGGCTGTCAGACATCCCTCTCACAATCCAGGACTGCTGGCTCCCAATTGCTCACCTGCCTGCCTGCCTGCCTGATTGCCCCTAACTGCTTCTGCCTGCCAGCCTGATCACCCCCTAACCACCCCCCTGCCAGCCTGATCGACACCTAATTTCTCCCCTGCTGGCCCGATTGCCCCTAACTGCCCTCCCCTGTCAGCCTGGTCACCCTTAACTGCCCTCCCCTGCCAGCCTGGTCACCCCTAACTGCTCTACTCTGCTGGCCTGGTCGTGCTCAATTTCCCTGCCCTGCAGGCCTGGTTCTCCCCAACTGCCCTCCCTTGCAGGCCTGGGTCCCCCCCCAACTGTCCTCCCCTGCAGGCCTGGTTGCCCCCAACTGCCCTCCTCTGCTGGCCCAGTCACCCCTAACTGCCCTCCCCTGCAGGCCTGATCACCCCCAACTGCCCTCCCTTTCAGGCCTGGTCCCTCCCAACTGCCCTCTCCTGCAGGCCCGGTCACCCACAACTGCCCTCCCCTGCCAGCCATCTTGTGTCCACATGGGGGCAGCCATCTTTGACCACATGGGGGAGGCCATCTTTGTGTTGGAGTGATGATAAATTTGCATATTACCTCTTTATTATATAGGATAGTACTTGAAGTCCTAGCCACAGCAATCAGTCAAGAAATAAAAGGCATCCAAATAAAAGAGAAAAAAGTAAAACTGAGACCATTTGCAGATGACATGATACTATAAATAGAAAACTCTAAAAAATCTATAAAAAATTAAGGGAATTGCCTGACCCATGTGGCTCAGTGGTTGAGTATCAACCCATGCACCAAGAGTTCGCTGGTTTGATTCCCAGTCAGGGTACATGCCCGGGTTATGGGTTCCATCCCTAGTTGGAGGTATGCGGGAGGCAGCCAATCACTATTGATGTTTCTACCTCTCCTTTCCTCTCTGTCTAAAAATCAATAAAAATATATATTTAAAATATTAAGATAATTAATAAGAGAATCCAGTGAGGAGAAGTATATAAAAGTAATATACATAAATCTGTCATATTCCCATCCTATCTAATAAAAGAGTAATATGCAAATTGATCATACTGCCACTACACCCACAAGCCACTCCCACCAGCCAATCCGGAGCAAATATGCAAATAAACCCAACCAAGATGGCTGCTGCCACAGAGAGAGCAGGAGGGAGGCTTGGGTTTCCCCAGCAATGGAGGAAGCCAAGCTTTCCACCTGCCCTTGCTGGCCTAAGCCTCCACTCAATGCTAGAAAGTTTCAATGATATAAGGAAAATAAATCCCAACAAAAATGGCGGCAGCCACAGAGCTGGAGAGAGCAGGAGGCTAGGGTTTCCTCCGGCGATGGAGGAAGCCAAGCTTCTACAGCCCTGGCCGTTCTAGGCCTCCACTCCAGGCTGAAAAGTTTCAATTATAGAAGATAAATAAATCCCAACAGAAATGGCCACCGCCACGGAGCGACAGAAGGCTTGGCTCCGCTCCAGGCTACAAAGTTTCAATTGTAGAAGATAAATAAATCCCAGATACTAGGGCTTCCACTTGGGTCGCTAGGGGGCATGGCTGGCCTGCAAATCACCACAGACCCCTCACCCAGGCCGCCCCACGGTAACCCCCACCCTGATCCGGGACACCCTTCAGGGAAAACCAGCTGGCCGCCACCCATGCACCAGGCCTCTATCCTATCTAATAAAAGAGTAATATGCAGATTGACCATCACTCCAACACACAAGATGGCTGCCCCCATGTGGTCAAAGATCCTGCCCCCATGTGGACACAAGATGGCCAGCAGGGAAGGGTAGTTGGGAGGGAACAGGCCTGCAAGGGAGGGCAGTTGTGGGCGATCAGGCCAGCAGGGGAGGGCAGTTAGGGGTGACCAGGTCAGCAGTGGAGGGAAGTTGGAGGTGACTGGGCCTGCAGGGGAGGGCAGTTAGGGGCAATCAGGCGGGCAGGGGAGTGGTTAAGGGGTGATCAGGCTGACAGGTAGAAGTGGTTAGGGGCAATCAGGAAGGCAGGCAGGCGAGCAGTTGGGAGCCAGCAGTCCTGGATTGTGAGAGGGATGTCCAACTGCCCGTTTAGGCCCGAGTGGGATTGGGCCTAAACGGGCAGTCGGACATTCCTCTAGGGGTCCCAGATTGGAGAGGGTGCAGGTTAGGCTGAGGGACACCCCCTCCGTGCATGAATTTTGTGCAACAGGCCTCTACTATACTAATAATGACCAATGAGACGGAGAAATGAAGAAAACAATCCCATTCATAATTGCAACAATAGTAACATATTTACATAAGAATGTACTTAGCCAAGGAGGTAGGGGAAAGACCTCTACTCTGAAAACTAGAAGACACTGGAAGAAATAAATGGAAAAGGATACAAATAAATGGAAAGGTAAACCATACTACTGGATAGGAAGGATTAATATTGTTGAAATAACCATACTACACAAAGCAATTTATAGATTCAATGAAATTCTTATGAATATATCAATATCATTTTCAAAACTAGAACAAATAATACTACACTTTATATGGAACCACAACAGGCCAAAAAATAGTAAACAAATCTTGAGAAAAAAGAACAAAGTTTGATGTATCATGCTCTTTGATCTCAAACTACACTACAAAGCTATAACAATCAAAACAGTATGGTACTGGCACCAAACAAACACATAGATCAAAGGAACAGAATAGAGAGCCTAGAAATAAACCCCAACTTAAGCAGTTGAATAATCTATGGTGAAGAAGGTAAAAATATATACTGAAGTCACAACAGTCCCTTCAACAAGTGTTATTTGTAAAACTGGACAGATGTGTGCAAAAATATGGAAACCAAATCACTATTTCACCATATACAAAAATAAACTCAAAATGAGTTAAAAGCTTTAATGTAAGGTCTGAAACCATAACACTCTTAGAAGAAAACAGGAAGTGAACTATTTGACATCCATCTGAGTAATAACATTTTGTTTCTTTGTTTTCATTTATTTTTATTTATTCCTGACCCAAGGATATGTTTATTGGTGTGTGTGTTTTTTAGAGAGAGGGGAAGGGAATGCGACATAGAGAAACATCAATGTGATAGAGAAACATCAATCGGTTGCTTCTTGTCCACTCTCTGACAGAAGACTAAACCCACAACCTAGGTGTGTGCTCTGATGGGGAATCAAACCCACAACCTTTCAGTATATGGGAGGACACTTCAAGCAACTGAGCCACATCTACCAGGGCTGAGTAATATCTTTGTGGATACATCCCCTTGAGCAAGGGCAACAAACCCAAAAATAAACAAATGGGATTACATCAGACTAAAAGCTTCTGCATAGTGAAGGAAACCTTCAACAAAACAAAAAGGTAACCCATTGAATGAGAGAATATATTTGCAAATGATATATTTGACAAGGCATTGCTATCTGAAATATATAAGAAACTCAATAACAAAAAATAAACCATATGATTGAAAAATGGGCAGAGGACATAAAAAAATTTCACCAAAGAGGACATACAGATGGACAACAGCCATATGAAAAGGTGGTCAATATTGCTTATCATCAGGGAAATACAAATCAAATCCTCAATGTGATATCACTTAACACCTGTTAGAATGACTATTTTGAAAAAAATCAACAAATAACAAGTGTTGGCAAGAATGTGAAGAAAAGGGAACCCATATTCACTGTTTGCTGGTCTACAAATTGGTGTCGCCACTATAAAAACAGTATGGTGATTCCTCCAAAAAATGGATATACTATATGATCTAGCAAATCCACTTCTGAGTATTTATCAAAAAAACAACAACACACTAATTCAAAAAGATGTATGCACTCCTATGCTCATTGTAGCATTATTTACAATAGCTAAGATATGGAAACAATGTAGGTGTCCATCAACAGATGAATGCTAAAGAAGATGTGATATATTAATATATATGATGGAATATTATATACCGTATTTTCCGGCATATAGGACAACTGGGCATATAAGATTTTCCTGGGTTAAAAAGTCGTCTTATATGCCAGAAAATGCGGTAGTCCAATATATCTAATCCATTATATCTCATCCCATCTATATAGTCCAATATACCATATTTTCCGGCATATAAAATGACTTTTTAACCCAGGAAAATCTTATACACCCAGTCATCTTATACGCCAGAAAGTACGGTATATAATGGAATATTACACAGCAATAAAAAGAATGAAATCTTGCCATTTGCAATAACATGGATGAATCAAGGAGGTATTATGAAATAAGTCAGACAGAGAAAAATACTGTATGGTGTCACTTGTATGTAGAACTTAAAAACAAAACAAACAACAACACACTCAGAAACAGAAACCAAAGGGATGGTTAATAGAAGGGAAGGAGTGAGGGATGGGTAGGGGAACATAGCCAATAATAGTGATAAGTTTCCATGGTGACATATGATTACTTTAATTAGTGTGAACCCATTGTAAAGAATAAAAATGTAGAATCACTGTATTCTATGCTTGAAACTAATATGTAATTTTTAAAATTGATCTTTATTGTTGTGTTACAGATGTCCCCTTTTTCCCCCCATTGACCCCCTCCACTCTACACCTGCCTCCCCATGCAAGCCTTCACCACACCATTGTCTGCATCCATGGGTTATACATATAAGCATAGAGGTTCTTTGATTAATCTCCTCACACCTTCACCTTCCCCCTACCTTCCCTCTGAGATTTGTCACTAATATATAATTAATATAAAATTGCATAACAATTGTCCTACATAATAAAAGGTTAATATGCAAATCAACCCAACAGTGGAATGACTGGTCGCTATGACGTACATGGACCACCAGGGGGCAGATGCTCAATGCAGGAGCTGCACCCTGATGGTATGTACGCTCCCACAGGGGGAGCACCACTCAGCTAGAAGCCAGGCTCACGGCTGGTGAACGCAGGGGTGATGGAAGGAGCCTCTCCCGCCTCTGCGGCAGCACTAAGGATGTCTGACTGATGGCTTAGGTCATGGAGAGCCGGCCTAAGCCATCAGTCGAACATCCCCCGAGGGCTCCTGGACTTCGAGATGGCACAGGCCAGACTGAGGGACCCCCCTCCCCCCGAGTACACAAATTTCATGCACCAGGCCTCTAGTACTTAAAAATAAATTTATTTTTTCTTTTTTAAAATTTTATTGGGTAAGGTATTACAAATAGTAGTACATATGTCTCTCTTTATTTTTCCCCATTGACCTTCCCCCGCCCTCCTTACCCCCAGGCACTTGCCCTTGTCCCCCCAACCCCTAGTGTCTTGCATCTGTTGGTTGTGGTTATATGCATGCATACAAGTCCTTCGGTTGATCTCTTACCTACCCCCAAACCTCCCCTATATTCCCACTGTAGTTTGACAGACTGTTCGATGCTTCTTTGCCTCTGACTATTGTTGTTCAAGTTTGTAATGTTCTTTATTATCCATAAATGAGTGAGATCATGTGGTATTTATCTTTCATTGACTGGCTTATTTCACTTAGTATAATGCTCTCCAGATCAATATATGCTGTTGCAAATGTTAAGAATCCCTTCTTTTTTACAGTAGCAGAGTATTCCATTGTGTAGATATACCACAGTTTTCTAATCCATTCAGCTGCTGAAGGGCATTTAGGTTGTTTCCAAATCTAAGCTATTGTAAATTGCGCTGCTATGAACATAGGGGTGCATATATCCTTTCTGATTGGTGTTTCTGTTTTCTTAAGATATATTCCTAGAAATGGTATTACTGAGTCAAATGGGAGTTCCATTTTTAATTTTTTGAGGAAACGCCATAATATTTTCCACAGTGGCTGCACCAGTCTGCATTCCCACCAGCAGTGAAGAAGGGTACCTTTTTCTCTGCATCCTCTCCAGAACTTGTCCTTTTTGGATTTGTTAATGATAGCCTTTCTGACAGGTGTGAGATGGCACCTCATTGTTATTTTGATTTGCATCTTTCAGATGATTAGTGATTTTGAGCATGTTTTTATATGTCTCTTGGCTTTCTGAATGTCCTCTTTCAAAAAGTGTCTATTTAGGTCCTTTGCCCAATTTTTTATTGGATTGTTTATCTTCCTTTTGTTAAGTTGTATGAGTTCCCTGTAAATGTTAGAGATTAAACACTTATCGGAGATAACATTGGCAAATATGTTCTCCCATGCAGTGAGCTCTCTTGTTGTTTTGTTGATGGTTTATTTTGCTGTGCAGAAGCTTTTTTTTTTTTTTCATGTAGTCCAATTTCTTTAATTTCTCTTTAGTTTCCATTGCCCTAGGAGCTGTATCGGTAAAGATATTGCTACAACAAATGTCTGCTATTTTGTTGCCTATGGCTTCTTCTAAGATTTTTATGGTTTCCCATCTTATATTTAAGTCCTTTATCCATTTTGAGTTTATTTTTATGTATGTTGTAAGTTGGTGGTATAGTTTCATTTTTTTGCAAGTATCTGACAAGTTTTCCCAACACCATTTATTGAAGAGCCTGTCTTGTCTCCATTGTATGCTCTTGCCTCCTTTGTCAAATATTAATTGAGCATACTGGCTTGTGTCAATCTCTGGGTTCTCTGTTCTGTTCCATTGGTCTATATGTCTGTTTTTGTGCCAGTACCAGGCAGTTTTGAGAACAGTGGCTTTGTAGTATAGCTTTATATCTGGTATTGAGATCCCTCCAACTTTGTTCTTCTTTCTCAAGATTGCTGCAGCTATTCGGGGTCTTTTTTTTTTTTTTTTTTATCCCAGATGAATTTTCGGAGAATTTGTTCTAGGTCTTTGAAGTATGCCATTGGTATTTTAATGGGGATTGTGTTGGATTTATAGATTGTTTTGGGTAGTATGGACATTTTAATTATGTTGATTGTACCAATCCATGAACATGGTATATTCTTCCATTTGTTCATGTCTTCCTCTATCTCTTTTTTAGCGTCCTGAAATTTTCTGAATACAGGTCCTTTGTCTCTTTGGTTAACTTTATTCTTAGGTATCTTAATTTTTTTGTTGCAATGGTAAATGGGATTGCTTTTTTAATTTCTCTTCATGTGAGTTCATTATTGGTGTATCGAAAAGCCATAGACTTCTGGGTGTTAATTTTGTATCCTGCTACATTGCTGAATTCATTTATTAAGTCTAGTAGTTTGTTGATGGAGTATTTGGAGTTTTCTATGTACAATATCATGTCATCTGTGAATAAGGACAGTTTTATTTCTTCTTTTCCAATTTGGATGACTTTTATTTCTTCTTCTTGTCTGATTGAAATGGCTAGTACTTCCAATACTATGTTGAAGAGGAGTGGTGAGAGTGAGCATCCAGTCTTGTTCCTGTTCTTAGGGGAAAATGTTTTATTTTTGTCCATTGAGTATGATGTTGGCTGTGGGTTTATCATATATGGCTTTTATTATGTTGAGGTAGGATCCTTCTATTCCCACCTTGCTGAGAGTTTTTATCATGAAAGGGTGTTGGATTTTGTCAAATGCTTTTTCTGCATGCATGGATAGGATTATATGGTTTTTATTTCTCAGTTTGTTTATGTGGTGTATCACATTTATTGATTTGTTGATGTTGTATCATACTTGCATCCCCAGAATAAATCCCACTTGGTCATAGTGTATGATCTTTCTGATGTAGCGCTGGATTTGATTTTGCTAGAATTTTGTTGAGGATTTTGGTGTCTATGTTCATGAGAGGTATTGGCCTGTAATTCTCGTTCTTTGTATTGTCTTTATCTGGTTTTGGGATTTGGATAATGCTGGCATTGTAGGAAGAGATTGGAAGTGCTCCTTACTCTTGAATTTTTTTTGAATAGTCTGAAGGAGATAGGTTTTATTTCTTCTTTTAATGTTTGATAAAACTCCCCTGTGAAGTCGTCTGTTCCAGGGCTTTTGTTTGTTGGAAGTTCTTTTTTATTATTATTACTGCTTCAATTTCCTCCATAGTTATCAGCCTATTCAGGATTTTTTATTACTCCTGGTTGAATTTTGGAAGGTCATATTTTTTTTAGGAATATGTCCATTTTTTCTATGTTGACCAGTTTGTTGGAGTAGAGTTGCTCATAGTATTTTTTTATGATTCTTCGTATTTATCTGGGGTCTGTTGTTATTTCAACTCTTTTGTTTCTGATTTTGTTTATTTGGGTCCTCTCTCTTTGTTTCTTGTTGAGCCTGGCTAGAGGTTCATCAATCTTGTTTATCCTTTCAAAGAACCAGCTCTTGGTTTCATTGATCTTTTGTATTTTTTTTTTGTCTCTGTCATTTATTTCCGCTCTGATCTTTATTATTTCCTTCCTTCTGATCACACTGTGTTGCACTCTTTCTAATTCTTCAAGTTGCAGAGTTAGATGGTTTATTACCATTTTTTTCTTATGTTTTGAGGTAGGCCTGTAATGCTATGAACTTCCTTCTCAGGAATGCTTTCACTGTGTCCCAACAATTTTGGATTGTTGTGTTTTCATTGTCTTTTGTTTCCAGGATGTGTTTTATTTCTTCTTTGATCTCTTTGGTGACCCAATCATTATTTAATAGTGTGCTATTCAGCGTCCAAGTGTTTGAATTTTTGTGATTGTTTTACTGTAATTGATTTCTAATTTTATGCCATTGTGATCTGAGAAGTTGCTTGATATGATTACAATCCTCTTGAATTTGGAGAGACTGTGCCTGTGTCTCAATATGTGGTCTATCTTTGAAAATATCCCATGTGCACTTGTGAAGAATGTATATTCTATAATTTTGGGGTGGAATGTTCTAAAGAACTCAATTAAGTCCACCTGTCCCGTGAGTCATTTAAGATTGATGTTTCTTGGCTAATTTTTTGTCTAGAGGATTTATCCAGTGATGTTAATAGGGTATTAAAGTCTCCTACTATGATTGAGTGCTGTCAATCTCTCCTCTGATATCTTCCAGAAGTTTTTGTTTGTTTGTTTGTTTTTTATGTATTTGGGTGCTGCTGCATTGGGTGCATAAATGTTTACCAGAGTTATATCCTCTTGTTGTATCAATCTCTTTAGAATTATGAAGTGGCATTTATTATCTCTTGTTATGGTCTTCAAGTTGAGGTCTATTTTGTCAGATATGAGTATTATTACCCAAGCTTTTTTTTTTTTTTTTTTTTTCATTTCCATTTGCCTGATAGATATTTTTCTTTTCCTTCACTTTCAGTCTGTGTGAGTCCCTTGTTCTGAGGTGGTCTTTTGTAGACAGCATATATATGGGTCATGTTTTCTTATGCATTCATTCATTCAATGTCTTTTGATTGGAGCATTTATTCCATTTATGTTTAATGTTATTATTGATAGGTACTTGTTTGTAGCTATTTCTGTACTTTATGTCTGCGTTCCTTCCTCACCATCTATTTCTTCTTTTTACAGCATTCCCTTTAGCATTTCTTGCATTGCTGGCTTGGTAGTGATAAACTCCCTAAGCCTTTTTTTTTTTTTTTTTTTTGTCTGCAAAGCTCCTGATTTCCCCTTTAATTTTGATTGAGAGTCTTGCTGGATAGAGTATTCTTGGATTCAGTCCTTTGGTTTGCATTACTTGTATACTTCCTTCCATTCCCTTCTAGCTTGATGTGTTGCTGTTGAGAAATCATTTGATAATATGATGGGGGTTCCTTTTTAGGTAACTCTCTATCTCTCTCTTTCAGCCTTTAAGATTCTCTCTTTGTCGTTAACATTTGTCATTGTAATTATGATGTGTCCTAGTGTGGGTCTTTGGGGATTCATCTTGCTTAGAACTCTCTGTACTTGTGTAACTTCCCCACCCCCATATCTGGGAAGTTTTCTGTCATTATTTCTTCAAATAAATTTTCTAATCCTTGCTGCTCTTCCTGTCCTTCTGAAAGCCCTATGATATGTATTTTACTTCATTTTGTGTTGTCCCATAGCTCCCTTATTCTCTCCTATTGCTTTTTAATTTTTTTCTCCAGTTGCTGTTTAGATTGAGCTTGTTCTCTACCTTATCTTCTAACTCACTAATTCGGTCCTCTGCTTCTTCTAGTTTACTGTTGAAACCTTCAATGGTGTTTTTGATTGTAGCTATATAATTTTTGATTTCTTCCTGATTCTTGCATAGTTTGTTGATTTTCTCAACCATCAACTATATGAACTCTACAACCATTACCCTGAATTCTTTTTCTGTCATGTTACATGCTTCCATTTCACTAATTTCCTTTCTTGGTGACTCCTCATTTTCTTTCCTCTGGGGATTGTGCCACCTCCCCATTCTGACTGTCACCAGAAGGTTCAAACATCAAGTTGCATGGGCCTGGGCCATGTGCAATGGGAGCTTTGCACCACCTGAGTGTCACTGAAGAGCTCTGACACCAAGACATGTGGCTGCAGTGGGTTGGTGGGAGCCACACTCTCCCAGGATCAGAGTCACCGGTGCTCAGTGTGGCCTCGTGCATGCACCTAGAATCAGGGGTCCTACCTGTGCCACACTGAAACAGAGACCCCGCTGGTGTGTACTGAAACTCAGAGTCCCCTAGTGCGTGCCAGGATTCAGAGATCCCCTGTGCCTGCACCAAGAATCAAGTATCAGAGTCTCTGTTGATTGGTATGGCCTCATGCTGAGAATCTGGGTCCCTGTGTGTGCATGCACCAAGAATTGGAGTCACTGGCTCTTAGTATGAATGCACTGGGACTCAGGGATTCCAGGAGCATGAGATGAGAAACAGAGTCAAGTCACTTGTGCTCAGTGCTGTCTCTCGCCTGGACAATCAGGGTCCCGGTCTGGTTGGGGGACCAGGCTGCACAGTAGCACTGTGTCGACAGAAGGTCCATGCCAGGGCTACAGAAAACAGACTTCCTTGTGCACTTGCTCAGAATCCTAGTCAGGTGCCACTGCCGCCCTGCGTGGGTGAGGGACTTGGTTGCCCAATTGTGTTGTAGGGAACAGATTCCCAGTGTCTGCTCATGCCCAAGCTCAAGTTCCTGTAGCAGCGCTGTGTTCCTGGGGGAGGGGCGGGTCTAGAAGTTCATATGGGGCTGCAGCGAGCCTGTGGGGAGGGGGATGGGCTCTGTGACTCATAGAAATCTGTGGCAGGAATGTCTGGATTTTGGTGTCTGTGGGTCTGCAGCTGTGGTCGCTGGCCTCTGTCCCCAGTGGCTGCAGGGTCCCAGTTTGTATCTGAGACGAGACTGGGTGGTGCTGAGGCCAGGGTCCTAGTCTCAAGCAGCTCTGTTTTTCAAGATGGTGTCATGTCTGTGCCCACGCTAGACGCCCCCAGAGTGTCCACAGTGTTAGTGGGGCTCTGCCATCTAAGACTGCCCAGTTTGGCAGCCCCCTGGAAGACCTGCAGGATCTAGCTGTCCCTAGCTCATACACACACACACCACACAAGTCCACACACTCCTCTATTGCTCCCTCACTCTCTCAAACTCTCTCCCTCCCTACTTTCCTGCTGGTCGCCATCTTCAGAATCAAAAATAAACTTAAAAATAACATATCTCTTCTTCAAATGAGAAATTATCTATATATATAAAAGCCTAAGTGACTGGCTAACTGTTAGACCATTTGATCAACAGATCTGACACACAATGACCACCAGGGGGCATATGCTCCAACCGGTAGCTCTGATACCACTGACCACCAGGGGGCAGATGCTCAATGCAGGAGCTGCTGGGTGACACACCCAAATCCAGAGAGGAGAGAGCCCAATTCTGGGATGCATCACCTGAGACCTTCCCTTTCACAATCTGGGACCCCTCGAGAGCTGGTTTTGGTCAATCCCCGCAGGCCAGGCCCAGGGACCCCACTGGTGCACCGGGCCTCTAGTTACTAATAATAGATAATGCTATTTCATTATGGCCTATGAGGGAAAAAACACCACCCCATCCAGAAACATTAATATATATTTGGAGGTCCAGTCAAAGGTAGTACTAATTCTCCATATAGGTCAGGTATAGAAATGCTGGTTCAAACCCTCTCCCTTATTCCCAAGCATTGAGGAATTAGAGACAGGGAAAGATAAAATGAAAGAAAGCTCCAAGCAGGCTTGTGTCCTCTATTTCAGAACAGGGAGATAAAATGAAACATTGTTTCATCTACACTGAGTGGCCAGATTATTATTATCTCTGAACGCATAATAATCTGGCCACTCAGTGTATTTGTATGTGTGTGTGTGTGTGTGTGTGTGTGTGTGTGTGTGTGTGTGTATTAGAGGGCCCGGTGCCTGAATTCTTGCATAGGTGGGGTCAGGCCAGCCTGGCCAAGGGCAGTTGGCCAGCCTGCCTGCTGGTCGAACTCCTGGTCGAGGGGACAATTTGCATATTAGCCTTTTATTATATAGGATATACACTGATAGCCAGATTATTATGTGTTCAGAGATCATAATAATCTGTCCACTCAGTGTATTTCTCTTGATTTATCAGGCTATATCAGAAGTTCTCAAACATTCTTCTTTGCTGATACCCTTAACATCACATCTCATGAATTTTTTTCACAATGTTTATCAACCAAAAGAAATATCTAATAGTTCCATTTATTAAGTAATTAAGATCAAACAACTCAATAAGTATGTATGCCCTAATAACAGTACTTGCTAAAATTAATATACCTAAATTGAGCAAAAATATTAATATAAATTAAATATTATTATATTTCATTTTGAATAGCCAGATTTTGGGAAATGCACAACATCTCAATTTTTTAATCAGAGTTGACATCACCACCTCCATTTTCTGTTCCATATGAATTTTCATACAGTACTTTATTTTTATCATGATAGTCATCAGAGGAATATAGCACAATCTAATGTTGAAATTGCCAACTACCTCAATCTCGTTTCTTGCAGGATGTCTGACATATGTCAATTACTACTATGTTTCATTCAAAAAGAATAAAATATGCCACAATGTATCTGTGTGTTCATTGTGACACCCTGAAGAATCTCAGCTCACAATTTAGGAACTTCAGGGTTACAGTTCCTGGACATTCTTAGTCATGACTTCCTCCCTTACCACCAACAAACTTAAATATCTTTCCTTTGTTCTATTTCCCCCATCACATCCTTTTTTTGTCAACATCAATCTGAAATAAGATGAGGAGCATGTCTACATCATACATGAAAGTGCCATTGAAGATGCATTCTAATCACAATTTCCAATGCATGCTTCGCATTGTTGCTGGGAAGATATTTTTAAAAGTGTATATCTGACAGTCCCATCATATTGGAAAATATTTTGAAGCCTTAAAACAACAAGTGGTGGTGAGAATGCAGAATAATGGAAGCTCTCATATATTGGTGGTGGCAGAATAAATTGGTACAACCACTTTGTGAAGATGTTTTAAATTATTTACTAAAAATGGACATATGTACTACCTAAAACTAATGACCCTGTGTGCCATGATACATATAACAGAATGGCCATAATAATGTTGTTCATAATAGCACCAGTTTTTAAGCATCTAAAAGTTGAGGTAGAGGATAATGGACAGAAAGTAATGTATTTGTGCAATGGAATATTAAATGATAATGACAACAAAAATTATAGTTATATGCAACAACATGTATTGATCTCACAAGAATAATTTTGAGCAAAAAACAGCAAAGAAAAATATACACTATAAGATTCCATTAATATAATCAGTCAAAAGACAAACCTAGCTGTCTAACCTAATAATAGAGTAATATGCAAATTAACCTTCACTCCACTACATAAGCCACGCCCGCCAGCCAATCAGGAGCAAATATTCAAATAAACCCAACCAAGGTGGCTACAGCCACAGAGAGCGGGAGGGAGGCTTGGGTTTCCCCGGTAACAATAGAAGCCAAGCTTTCCACCTCCTGTTGCCAGCCTAAGTCTCCACTCAAGGCTACAAAGTTTCAATTATAGAAGGTGAATTAACTCCAACAGAAATTGCTACTGGCCGCAGAGCAAGCAGGAGGCTTGGCTCCACTCCAGGCTACAAAGTTTCAATTGTAGAAGGTAAATAAATTCCAGATACCAGGGCCTCCTCTTGGGTCACCAGGGGGTGTGGCCAGCCTACAAACCACCACAAGCCCCTCACTCAGGCCACCCCACCCTACCAAGGGAATCCCCACCCTTCAGGGCAAACCAGTCAGCCCCCACGCATGCACCAGGCCTCTATCCTATCTAATGAAAGAGTAATATGCAGATTGACCATAACTGCAACACACAATATAGCTGCCCCCATGTGATCAAAGATCCTGCCCCCATGTGGACACAAGATGGCCACCACAAGATGGCCAGCAGGGGAGGGCAGTTGGGAGGCACGAGGCCTGCAAGGGAGGGCAGTTGGAGGTGATCAACCCTGCAGGGGAGGGCAGTTAGGGGTGACCAGGCCGGCAGAGGAGGGAAGTTGTGGGCAAACAGGATGGCTAGGGAGCAGTTAGGCATCAATCAGGCTGGCAGTGGAGTGGTTAGGAGGTAATCAGGCTGGCAGGCAGAAGCGGTTAGGGGCAATCAGGAAGGGAGGCAGGTTATCAGTTTGGAGCCAGCAGTCCTGGATTGTGAAAGGGATGTCCCAGATTGGAGAGGGTGCAGGCTGGGCTGAGGGACACGCCCCCCCCTCTGTGCACCGGGCCTCTAGTATTTTAATAGTTGTGTTTGCAGATGGAAAAACTATATTTAAAAAAGACATACTTCAGTTTCTTCTAAGACAGAGTAGCTCCAGTGAGGCTGAGATTGAGCATCCACACACATCTAGTAGCAATGTTTATGTAAGGGGCAGAGCAAAGCAGAAATAGGTGAAACTCCTGCCCCTTCCTCCTACCTACCCTTATGGCAGCAGGTTCTAATGGAAACTCAGCTCCCACCTCCATCATGCAGCAACAGAGCAATTTAATTCAGCTTTCCATGAGGGTATTGGAACCAGTGAGGGGTTTACCTTACACCTCACTCAGAGGCATAAATAGGATGCCCTAATTTCATGTATTTGTAGGGGGGGGGCTAGATTTCTATCCCATCCATCTGCAGTAAAGCATTATGAGTCAGTGTAATAATTTTGCAGAGGAGGAGTCAGCAGGGTCGAGTGAGAACCTGAACATACACACCCACCTAGTCCTTACATTATATCTCAATAGGGGGACTGCTTGCTTTTAAAAAATAATAAAATAAAATATTTTTAGTATGACTTTCAATATCATTATATAATGTCCAAAACAGCCAGAATGCAATAAAAAATCACATATCATATCAACCAAGAAAATCACAACTCAAATGAGAAAAAAACCATCAGATGACAACAAGATAGAGATGACTCAGATGTTGAAATTATCTAACCAGAATTTTAAAGCAGCCATCAAAAAATGTTTCAAAAATATAAGAACATAAACTGTAAGGAAATAGAAAGAAGTTATTATGAGCACTAATTAGAAATTACAGAATTAAAAATATAAGAGCAAAAAAACCCCAAAACCTCACTAGTCAACCTCAATAGTAAAGTGGAGTTCACAGAGGATAGAATCAGTATACTCGAGGGCAAAACAATATAATTCATACAATATGAACAAAAGAGAAAATAGACCAAAAATGAGCACAGCAAGAGTGGCTCAGTGATTGAGTGTTGACCTATGAACCAGGAGATCATAGTTTGATTCCGGGTCAGGGCATATGCCTGGGTTGCAGGCTTGATCCCAATAGGGGGTGGGCAGGAGGCAGCCTATCAATGATTCTCTCTCATTGTTGATGTTTCTCTTTCTCCCTTTCCTTCCTCTCTGAAATCAATAAAAATATGTTAAAACAAATAAATAAATAAATAAATAAATAAATAAATAAATAAATAAAATGACATCACCGAGTCAAAAGTGTAAAGATAGAAAGATATGTCATGCAAACCTATGTTCATTTACTTCCAATAGCCAAGATGTGAAAACAGCCAAGTTTTCTTCAGTAGATGAGTGGATTAGGAAACTATGGTACATCTACACAATGGAATACTATGCTGCCATAAAAAAGAAGGAATTCTTACCATTTGCAGCAGCATGGATGGACCTGGAGAGCATTATGTTAAGTGAAATAAGCCAGGCAATGAAAGAAAAATACCACATGATCTCACTCACTTATGGAAAATAAAGAACATTATAACCTGATGAACAAAAAGATAGATACAGAGGCAGTAAAGCACCGAACAGACTGTCAACTTACAGCGGGAAGGCTGGTGAGTGTTGGGACTGGGGGGAAGACATCAACTAAAGACTTGTATGCATGCATATAAACACAAGACACTGGGGGGGTGGGATGAGGGCATGCGACAGGGGGTAGGGGAGGCTGGGGGAAGGTCAATGGGGGTAAAGGAGATATATGTACTACTATATGTAATACTTTAAACAATAAAAATAAATAAATAAAGTATACAATTCAACAGGGTTTATTTAAAAAAACACACACACACACACATAGCACAATACATGATGAAAGAATCAGTCCACTAGAAAGACATATTCCTGAGAACCAAGATGGCAGCATAGGTAAATGCCAGGACTTGCCACCTCACACAAACACATCAAAATTAGAATTAAAATACAGAACAACCATTATTCAGAACCACCTGAAAGCTGGTTGAACGAAAGTCCTACAACTAGAGAAGTAAAGAAGAAAGCACTTGAGACTGGTACAAGAGGCATAGGTGTGGACCTGGCTAGTCTGACACCCATATGTGGCATTTTTTCATTCGGGAGGGATGTCTCTACTGCAGAGGCATCCCATGACAAGCAAGGGGTCCCAGCCCCACACCAAACTCCTAGTCCTGGGTTCCAGATCCCGGAAGAGAAGTCCCCATAACTTGGGGTTGTAAAAACCAGTGGGGATTGTGGCTGAGTGACATAGAGGCTTCTGGAGACCCAGGCAGTTCTTACATGGTCCTGCTTCCTCTGAGCTCCAGCACAGGATGGCAGTTTTGGAGGAACCAGGGACATATAGAGAATAACTGAATTCTCTGGCATCAGGGCAGGAACTCAGGTGTGACTTTCTCCCAGATGGAGGTGCTCACAGGGGTCATTGTTCCTGTGCTGGGATATCACCCTTCACAGAGCTGACTGGCAAACATATCTGAGTTTCCATCAGCATGTCTCACATTATTGGCTCTGCCCTGGTGATCACCTGAGACCATGCCCCATCCAATTTGTAGCCCCACCCAAGCTGTTTGCAGCAGCTTTTCCATATAAATGGCATGTCCTGACTCATTCTTCAGACTTTCCTAAAATATTTTAAACAAGCAGCAGCTGGCATTAGCCTGCCCCGTACTTATCAATAAGAGGCCCAAGACCCAGCACTATCACCAGCCTACCTTGCTTCACAGCTTTACCTTAAATGGGCACTTCCAAGCCAAATTTTACAAATAGAAGCCATCTGCAGATCACTCCTTAGCTCCTTCTGGGTGGCCCCAGGCAGTGGCTGACTTTGCACTTCCCAAGAGACACCAGAACCAATGCACCCAGTGGACATTCCAGACCATACTAGATTACAACTCTACATGTCCACAAGCTACACACACAAGGGGCAGACTCAGTGAGCACCAAAGCCCCACTGAAGTAATTCCAACTCCATAGGGGTGTCTCCTGCAGAGCAGCTCTTCTACTGTAGTCACATTGGGTCCTCACAGCCAATTGGCCTAGAGGTTAACTCCTCCCAATGATGCCAAAAGCAATCAAGGCTTAATTACAACAAGACTGTGCACATGGCCCACACAGGGGCACACTTATAGTGCCCAGCTCAGGTGACTAGGGAGACTGAGCCACTGGGCCCTACAGGACAACTAATACAAAAGACTACTCTATCAATTCCAGGAGACATAGCAACTCTACCTAATATATAGACACAAACACAGTGGAGCAACCAAAATGTAGAGACAAAGAAACATGTCACCAATGAAAGAAATGGAAGCAAGCAAACTACTGGATACAGAGTGAAAAACAATGCTAATATGGTTGCTCAAGGATCTTAATGAGAACTTCAAGGGACTTAGTGAGACTTTCAAAGAATTAGTGAGAATTTTAAAGACATGAGAAAGGACCAGTCAGAAATTAATCATACACTAACTGAAATAAAGAATTGTTAACAGGGATTCAACAATAGAGTAGAAGATTCTGAGAATCAAATCAACAATCCTATATAATAAAAGCATAATATGCAAATCGACCAAACAGCGGAACGACTGGTTGGCGGGGGGCAGGGCCGGCGAGCAGGTGGCGCTAGGCCAGCCAAGGCATGTGCCAGCGGGCAGAGGGAGGGGACAGCGATGGGGTAGGTGGGGGGTCAGCGGCGACCAGCAGCAGGGCGATGGGGGCCGGCGCCATCCCCTGATCGCCTTCCTGGTCACCTCCCTCAGAGGGAGGCCATGGGCGGTGGCAGTGGTGGGGCAATTCAGGGCGGAGCCGGCCACTTGCTGTCCCCAGATAGGCCCAGTAGGGTCACCTCCCACAGAGGGAGGCTACCAGCAGCAGTGGCGCAATGCGGGGCAGGGCCTGCTTCCCGCCACCTGTGCAGTCCCCTGATCCAGCAGAGGGAGGCCTGTTGGACATCCCTTGAGGGCTCTGGGACTGCAAGAGGGCACAGGCCAGGCTGAGGGACACCCGAGTGCACAAATTTTTGTGCACTGGGCCTCTAGTTTGAAATATGAGGAAACAAAAACACCCAATTAGAAAAGAAAAAAGAATACAATAAGATGAAGATAGTGTAAGGGGCCTCTGGGACAACTTCAAGTGTACCAACATTTGTATCATGTGATCCTGGAAGGAGAAGAGAGGGAGAAAGAAATTGAAAACTTATTTGAAGAAATAATGACAGATAACTTCCCCTACTTGGTGAAAGAAATAGACTTATAAGTCTAGGAAGCACAAAGAGTCCCAAACAAGAAGAACAGAAAGAGGCCCATACCAAGACACATCATAAGTAAAATGCCAAGGGTAAATACAAAGAGAGAATCTTAAAAGAAGCAAGAGAAAAACAGTTACCTACAAGGGAGCACTAATATGACTGTCAGATGATTTATCAACAGAAACTTTGCAGGCCAGAAGGAAGTGGCAAGAAATAGTCAAAGCAAGGTCTTACAACCAAGATTACTCTACCCAGCAAAGCTATGATTTAGAATAGAAGGTTAGATAAAGAGTTTCACAGACAAGAAAAA